>NC_141905.1:84876500-85178500 GCF_057802395.1 Ceratotherium simum simum
TTAATTTACTTTATTAAAAAAATTTCATTATACCAGAATAACATTGCATAAGTATTATCCAGGGAATCCTTTCTGTCATCTTCCTCCCACTTCATCACTCACTGTAAATACTAAGAAGAGAGTGCTAAATATTAGACAAAAGGCTAATTTCCTCCACATCAGTTCATGTTGTTCAAGAACTTAATATGCACAAGTGGTGTTAACTGAAGCAGGACTGGGAAGGGCACATCCACTAAGAGATAATCACTAACTGACAAAGGCTGCAGAGATTCCCCTCCAAGTGGGCTCTGGACAGGCTAGAATCGGCACCATTTCTGCACACAAATGAATTACCTCTCAACAATAAGACTTCATTAGTCGTGAGGCTTTCAGTTCTGGAGGCCGTCCTGATCGTGCGCAACCCTCACCAGCTCTGTGTTTGCAGTACACCAGAATCTGAAATTTCCATGCACATTTTTATGTGCAATCTTTGCAGCCTTGTATTTTGTGCTGTTATTGGTGATGCAATGAATTAGCAAAGATGATTTGAGAAAATGCAACCCATTAATTCTGTGAATTCCTCCTTCAGTCTCATGATATTAGGGTATTTAACTCCTCTTTCCTGAAATCCTCCAATCATTTTGGAAAGAACTTGCAGAATTTAGGAACTTCCTGCTTGAAAAGCAGTCAAAGACTGCAATGTACTGGAAAGTTCCCCAGCTGCTGTAAAGATGAGTGCACACACGTGGCGAGGCATCCCCTTCCATTCGTGGGAATGCTCTGGCTGTTTCTCCCCCTAGTTCCCGCTGGTTTTTCCTAACTCTCTAGCCTGGGGGCAGCTCTAGAGAACACATCTAAACCTCCCACCTGGTACCCCTCCAAGATGATGCTGTCTCCTCTGAGTCAGCTGTCCCCCACCTGGGTGAGCAACCTGGCTTCCTTCAGCTCTTTGTCATCTGCCTTTTGTCATTGCATCTGTGGCCCACACCTTCAGTTCAGAAGGTTCCCTTTGGTCAGAGCTCTGTTGTTACAGGGTCTTATGGTCGGGGATGTGTTTGGGGTTGCCTTCAGCCAGATTACAAGCTCCTCCCCGTCTCCCAGTGTCTGGTGCAAAGCCTGACATCCTCTAGGAGTCCCATGAAAAATACTTGCTGAAGAAATGCATATAAGCATCAAATGGAAAGGACTTCGGGTGTTGTATCAAAATGGTTGTTTGAAATCCTGCCTATGCCTGACCATCAATGGATCATATCAAATGATGAAAATATGACATAGACTACAGGGCATCTGCAAGCTTCCTCCCTCTTTGGTGTTGAAAACAAAGTAATGGGCCAACCCTCGGTGTTCCCATCCACTCAGGTTCCGAGCCCACTCACTGATGCACTGCATAATTATTAGTGTCACTTGAGGCCAGCTGTGTGGTGGTTTTGATGATACAGAAATGAAGAAGGCATGGGCAGTGTTCCCCTGGATGGTACCGTCACTTCAGGTCTTGTAACTAATGGTAGGAATTCTAACACTTTACAGGAAGATTTTAAATTCTGGTAAAGATTCTATTTAATTAATCTGAATCAGCATTATTATTATCTTTTAAACCTTGCTTTCGTTTGCAAAAGCCTTTGAACTGAGGTTGGCACATGCTATTTTCATAAAGACGTGCAAATTTGAATTCAGGCCATTTTGTGGTGGTGATGATTATATGAATTAACCACTTCAGTAAAGGAGGGAAATGGTATGTTTCATTGTTCCTCTCTGAAACAAATCTGAACAAAAGGTGACTCATCAGTAGTGTGACTCATCAGATTAGTCTGACAAGAGAATTACCCAGATAGGCTGGGTACAAAAGATGTCAACTGCTTATGAGCAAAGATTATCTTAGTAATTTATCCTTAAAACATTTTCTGAAATTATTACAGCATATTTTGACAGGAAATATGGATGATAAGCCAGAAAAGTTTTACTAAAGAAAACTGCAACTTTTGTCATGCTGAGACAGTCTTTAATTAGAATTTCACAATTGGTCCAGATCCCAATCTAAGGGATGCCATCTTAGGAAAAAAGTATAATCGTGTCAACCACCTCAAAATTCCCAGTTATGGAAAATATCACTTCTGATGCTTGGGGTTTCAGTGGATTAGTGAGCAGGGCAATCAGTTCACTGCCCAAGAACAGCTGTTTGGCTCTATGTAAACTGATTTGCCAATACAGGAATGGATGTTATTCCGTTGAGAAATGCCTTTCGACCGTCCACCCTTTTACCTCCATGTGTATTTTCTGTTGAAGCACCCAGACCCATTCCTTTCATAATTGTAAATCACTGATTCAGGGGATTTCAGAGCTGGAAGGGACCTACCTCATTCCCTAGTGCAATCCCTCATGACTTAGAGATTTAATGGACATCCTGCCAAAGACAGAGAGTGGGGGTTCAGCGCTAACCCCTGGGGCGCCCAGTATCTGAGCAGCAGGCTCCGATAGGCTGATGTTTCCAACCTTTCGTTTGTGGTTCTGGCAGCCTTTTTCCTTGAAATTGCTTCAAGACCTTTTGTCCTTTTGATGTTTTTTCTAAGTCCTGTATATTTCCATGACAGACTTATTTTTTACAGAGAAATATGTACCGACACCCATGGCAAAGGTACACATTTATTACAGGAGTGTGCTGATAAAACTGCAGGCGGCTGCATCTTGAACATGGCACTATTTGCATCTCCCTGGGCCAAGTGTTACTGGAAACACGGTGGATTCTTATGCTGCTCGGAGAGGGTAATTGGGTTTCGAGTGAAAAGCAGTGTGTACATGCAAGACAGGCGGGGTCAAATTCATTGACCTCCAGTGCTCTCTGCCTGCCAGCGAACAGGTATGACAAATTGCAACATGTGGATATGGCAGCTGTGATGGCCCCTCGTGTTCTCCCAGTCTCTGAAACAACCACAGTCCTTTGGCAATTTAAAATTTCTTTATTTTGAAACTCCTTTAATCTATTCAATCCTGAGGTACTCTAGGCATCCTAAGGGAAAGACCAAGACGAGTAGCAGAGATGGTGGTGCAGGGACTCATAGGAACATTTCTGAAGTTTAGGATGCAGGCCCTGGTACCCGAGAGCCTAGGTGACAGAGCTAGGCTTGGAACCCACTGCAAGGACCCTGACCTTGAGCTAAACTTGCTCCTTCTGATGGGATCCTCTCTATAGAGGTGTATGCAGGAATTGAAGGACTTGTTTGCAAGTTTCCTTGGTAAGAAGAAATGGAAATCATAAAGACTTTGAAATTTGGACACTCCTTCTGGCTCACTTGGGGTCTATATTTCTGAGAGGTTCTAGCTGCCCATGTGCACTGGTACAGGGTCACCTGAACAGGTGATTGCTCCTGCCCAAGGACTATTGAATTCTGAATGCTTTTCTACCAAAGAAACCTCTAATCTTCATGCAGCATTCGACATTTGAGGATTGAATCATAGGGCTGGCCGAAAACTAAGAAATCATCTGGCAGAATTCTCCCTTGCTCCACACACCCCTTTCTTTTTTGGCAGAGGGAAGCCCGAGGGAAGTAACCTACCTCCGTCTAACAACTGTCAGCCACCAGGGCCAACTCAGGTAGACACGAGTCCTCCGGGAGCCGATCTACATTCCCTTCATCCTCTTATATCAGACTTTGCTATTTGGATAGGATTATAGAAGGCCCCTTAACCCACATGCTAGATTAACCACCACCACCCTGTCCCTTGTGACATAACTAACGCCCACACAGGCCAGATGCTCCTGGCGAACAGACTTCTCTGTTGTTGACCCATGACCCTCTGTTCTTCCTTCTCCAGCTGCATGCTCACCAAGAGGATGCTGTGTTTGTGTCTGTTTATGCCATCTGTACTCATCATTGAAATGATGTGATTTATGTGAATGTATGTAAACCAAGAAATATAACTGAGGCAAGAGGGAATTATTTCTGTGAGTTAGGTCCTTTGGAAACAGAAGGGTGTTACAAAATATTGAGTGTGAAAAAGCAGGAAGAAATCAGCATCCAGAAGGATTCTGAAATCAGATTCCTTCCCAAGACCTCGTTCTACTTCAAAGGAAGGAAAATGATTGTGGTTCATGGAAGGTAACCTGGAACTTGAGTGGGGGCGCCCACATTCACAGAAGACATCTGGGCCTCACCTTGAAAGATTGGCATAACTTTAAATCACATAAATGGAAGATCTCAATGTATATGATTCAAATTAAAATAACATGTTTAAGTTCATGATTTCCCTTTTGACAGGTTTCTCAATTACTTGACCAGAAGTGAGCTTCGAGCTTCACTTGTCATCTATAGAGCTCAGAAAACTCTTGCCTAATGTCTATAATGAACATAAAGAGTAACTGTTAAATTTTAATTATTTCCAGTATTAAGTGATAGGACAATTGAGAAACAGAGTTTGTTGTATATGTTCAACTTGGTAGTCATATCAAGACCTTGCTGGAATTAATAGCAGGAAGACTGACTTTGCAAGGCTGTGGGAGTCCAGCTGAAATAAGCCTTGCAGAGTAACTTCTGTTTGCAGGAGAAATTTGAGGGTGGGGGGATTTTTGTTGTTGTTATCACTCTCAAGGGAGAGATTTTAAAATACTTTCCTGAAAGAGAGATCTAAAACTCTGCTTTTCTCTAGTACCACCTCTCCAGGGATGCTTCACTCATTTAGAGGGCTGATGGTAGTGTTGGCGTGGCTGTAGATGGCCTCGTCTCTACTCAGTTCCTGAAGATGCACACCACCAAATCAACAGTCCCTACAATTGCATCTTTGATGAAAAGGGCTCTGTGAGTAGATATGCATTTTCCCAGTCTGTGAGAGATAACCAAAGCGATCACAGTGGCCCAATACCTTTCCCTGGTCAGTTTTTGCTAAATTTTGGCCAATTCCTGTAGTGCTGGGACACTCAGTTCTTTTGAAAAGTGGGCCAGTGACTGGTGTATTGGGATTCGTGTAGAATGTTGGTTGAGCCAATTCTAAATTCCTGAAGGCTAATTCCTGAAAAAGACAAATTCCTGTCCTTCACAGGCTTGTTAAATCACTTTTAATATTACTTTTAATGTAAGTTACTTCTGGCTTAGAGCTAAATTTACTTAAATTACTTCAGTTACATTGGAGACTGTCCTAATAAATTCTTTTTTCAATCACCCACAAAATGTTAAATGGGTTGTGCTTATCAAGCTCAATGTCTGAACCTTCTCTGAAAACCTCTACTCACTTCTGTTTTGTTGCATTAAAAGACTGGATAAGCTTTAGCTCCCAACCTAACAAAGCTAAACTGTGGGGATGCGTGGCAGGGGCAGCACGTTCCTCAGTTCTTTTGCTAATTGACTGATGTTTGTGCAGGTGTATCTTATGTCAGGGTTACATCCCTTCCCTGTTGATTCAAAATTCTCTTCCACCATATGAATGTAGTGAAGAGATTCCCACTAACCAGACTTCTCTGATAAGTTGCGATCTCTGAGAAGATAATTTGTAATTTGTAGGAGTTCTTGATAAACAAAGCTTGCCTGGGTGCTTGCCTTTCACTTCCTCCTTGTTAACAGTGGAGAACAATGAGAGGTCTTGGTGTGCTGGGCCAGGGCTGCTGTAGGGTCCTGGCTCCCTGCGTGCCAGGGTGTCTTAGCTGTTTGCTTGTCCCTTTCCCTAGACCTTAACCTGGTGATGGTTCCTGCAAGGCAGGCTTTCTCAGTCTCGGTACTACTGACATTTTGGACCAGATGACTCTGCTGTGGCAGGCCATCCTATGCATTATGGGATGTTAGCAGCATCCCTTGCTTCTACTTACTAGATGCCAGTAGCACCTCCCTAGTTATGACAGCTGAAAATGTCTCCCTTCAGACCTTCCAGATATCCCCTTGGGAGGCAAAATCACCCTCAGTTGAGAACCTCTGCAGTAGAACGTGCTGGTGTGACCCCCGGTGCTCCTGTCTGCCTTGTGGTTTCTTCTGCCTGCTCGCAGCCAAGGTTACCAGGTGGCCCAACTCTGCTTTTAAAGAACCTGGAGCCCTGTCCTGGATGTTCTGCCTGGACTGGAGATGTGTGAGGGGTTCAGGATTGTGTGGACTCGAGGTTTTTGCTATATTTAAGACATTTATGCCCTTTCCTTGCCTCTACCTTCTTGATGAGAGAGGATGGTAACTTTGAAGATATTTTTAGAAAGTGTATATGGTGGGAGATGGGGGTTCCTTTACACATTTTCAGATACTTTATGCAGTTAGATTTGTTTTTGATAATTTGGCAACTCAACTAAAATTGTTCTTCAGGCTTAATTTTTTAAAATGAACTAAATTATGACATTTCGTTTTGCTCTCATATTTTGTTTGTGGAAAAGAAAAAAAAAGACAGTAACCTCCCTGAAGGTTGTGACCATGTCTTAAAATCCTTGCCAAAAAGCCTAACGTGGTTTTTGCCTGTTGCAAGTTTCTGTTGTATTCTTGTTGATACGAGTAGTCTAAGCACACTTCAAATGACAAAACATGAATACCGGCTGTAGCGGTTCTAGATAGGGGTTTATGTCCCAAGGCACACATGTGCCACAATCCTTGTGAGTTCCTAGGAAATAAATTGCACATTTGGTCTGAGCATCCTGGGTTCTTCCATGGTATTCCTAGCACATACAATTTGGTTTCCAGGCTTTGATCTATACCATCTGAACGGTTTATATTTCACAGCCTTTCCAGAACACACAGTACAGTGCTCATGGCTATCGATTCCAAGGGAGCAAGCTATCAAACTTATACCAATGTTTGTAACCACTAAGATGCATTTGCAAGAAAAATGAGTTCAAGCTCTCCCTCAACTTGTGATCATATACCTGGGCTTGAGTATTTAGAAATAGCTTAGAATTATGGTCAAGTAAGGTCCTTTACTTTTTGTCTGATATAATCATCCCAGCATGGCCCCAGATGACACTTGCATTCGTGGGTAAACATCATTTGTCACTCATAATACAAAAGTGGGAAGAGGAGAATGTTAACATACCTATAGATAATACATGCACTGTTCCTGCATGTGTCACAATTAGCTGTGTCTTGCCCCGTCCGATATGAAAGCCTACAAGATAAGAACAGGAGAGCATTACAAGTGGTGGCTGGTGGTTGCTGGCTTTTATAGAGCAGACACTTCAAATCAGATGCCTTTCCAATGCCACTCTTCATCACGGTAATGGAAATTAATTAATGTGTGTTTCCCATTTTGCTCCTGTCTCTGCATTTATTGTACAAAACCAATGCAACATCTACACCTAAGATGATACTTAAATTAAATTTAGAATGTGAACATAAGCTACTGGATGAAGTAAATAATCTGATTAATCTGATTTTGTTATAAGCAGAGGGAATTTGGGATGTTTCAGTGCAGCTTTATATTTATAGTGTTTTAAAGAAACTTGGAGGGAAAACCAACCCCAGATATGCTGACTCAATGGCTTGTTTTGGCCCACTACCTCTTCGCCTACTGAGAGTACAGGTCTACAAACTTCGGCCCTTGGGCCGAATCCCTCCCTTGGCCTGATTTTGTCGAACAAGCTAAGAATGGATTTTACATTTTTAAATGCTTGAAAAAAATCAAAAGAATAATACTATTTGGAATGCATGAACATGAGTGAAATTCAAGTTTCAGTGTCCATAAATAAAGACTTTAATTTTGACAATAAAAAGTAGTGAAAATTTTTATGTAAGTACCTACACAACATCCTTGATTTTGCCTCTTGGTCTGCAAATTCCAGAATATTTATTCTCTGGCTCTATAGAGAAAAAAATTTGCTGACCCCTGTGGTAGAGTATCATATTGCTGTTGTCATGCCTTCTGATTTACTTTCTCTCCCTATATTCTCTGGTGAGTTCTGTCAGCCCTATGAGGCCAGATAGATTTTTTATAGGGGGGTAGGGGGTGCTCTCTTCTCTCCAAAAAAATAACCTTAGAGTATTTTTTTGGAGCATATTGTGGAAGGTTGTATAAACTTAAAGGTTTGATAAGCAGGATTTTCTTGACCAGGCTTTGAATATGTCTCAGGCCAGTCACCCCAAGAAACTAGGATGGGGGTGCTTTCACAGTGTTTTTTCTAACCACTTTGGCTTATCTTTCCTCTCTGATATTTTTAACAGGAGCAGGTGTATTTTTTCTGAATATTACTTTGTACCCAGGGACAAACGTGATAACTAGAATCTGTTAAATTCATGGCAGAAGAAAAGCTTTCATCAGAATTGGCTTATACACACTTTGGGGGCAAATTTACATTTACAGAGTCACTCAACATAGTAATAGTGTGCACAGAAGGTTCTCTGTCAACATCAATTGTCAATATTTTTATCACCTTCACTATGCAAACTTTACGCATCATGGATTTTGAATTGAAAATAACTTTTGTTTTCCTCATTATATTTTGTGTTACATAAACATTTGACAAAAGGATTTTCCACTCAATGCCGTGGTGTCTCAGTGGGCCTTGGTAAACTCGGACTTGACCTTTGAATTCTGTGCATGTTATTTATTAATCAAGTGACCATATTCTGCCCCAAAGCATTGCCAATCATTGCCTATGACCCACTACATTTCAGCCAGACTTGGAATCATAGTGTGGTTGCATTTGTGTTGACCTTCGTCCATCATCATTTCCCGTACTGGGCTCCTGTGACACCCACATTGGGCCTTTTCCCCTCCCGTTGGCTTTGTCAGGAGAGAGGAGCGATGAAGAGCCTGTGCGTTACACCCTCCCTTTTGCTTCACCTGACACAGCAACTTTTTTCCCTTATCCCTTTCCCCTTAATGACAAGCCCCAAGAGTACATTCCTCCTGAATTTTTCCACTTGGCTCCAGATGTGTCAAACCCATTCCAGGGTTCCTCCATGCCATGACACTGACCTTCTCCATCCCCCACGCCTTATATGTATAAAATGCCTTTCTCCATCCAGCGGATTCTACCAGAGCTTGGCCCTAAGCTCATTTCTGACCAAGGTCACTTTGTACAGAATTGTGCACAATACTTGACCCCACGTACTGGCAGTGACATGTCTGACGTGGAATGTACTGTCAGACTGTTAGGTTGGGTTGCAGATGATGGACTGCTCTGTTTTTATGTTGCACTAGTGTGTACTAACCACCAGTCAGGAGAGGATACAAAATAGTTGTCTATGTGTGCTAGTCACATTCCAAAGTTTAGGTTTTTAAAAGAAAACAGGCAAAATCAGGGGCATTTCTTTTCTTTCTTCTTCTTCTTTTTTTTTTGTGAGGAAGATCGGCCCCAAGCTAACATCTGCCAATCCTCCTCTTTTTGCTGAAGAAGACTGGCCCTGGGCTAACTTCCATGCCCATCTTCCTCCACTTTATATGGGACGCCACCACAGCATAGCTTGACAAGCGGTGTGTCAGTGCGCGCCCGGGATGCGAACCGGCGAACCCCGGGCTGCCGCAGGGGCGCGCCCACTTAACCGCTTGTGCCACTGGGCCGGCCCCCAGGGGCATTTCTTAACCCTTCTCTGAGGAGCACCCTTTCTGGGTTCCAAGGCATGAATTCCAAGCTCGTAGAACCCTCCTGCCCTAGACCTTGGGACAAATCACTATCAAGCCTCATCAATACCAACCCCCCCTCCTTGCCCGGTATTGTAGTGTTCCTAAGTGCCACCTACGTTAGAGCCTTGAGTCCTCAAATTAATTATGCTATCCTCATTTTACAGAAGAGAATACAGTAACACTTCAGGTCCAGGATCTCAATATTCTTAGACCCCAGGCTTCTGATGGTCGGTGATGCCCTGCTTGTACCTGGGGACTGGTGTTCTGCACTATGTGTAATTGGCAGCTTGGGAGAGTCAATGAATTCAGCAATGACAGGACAAGGGCTTCAAGCACCTGAAATGCACAAAAGGACTCTCTTGCAGGACCTTGGAGTTCTTCAGTTAGAAATTGCTTTTTAAAAGCCCTTTCTGAAAAGACTCTATTCTTATCATCTTGGAAAAAGCACACATTTTTTTTTTTACCCTGTTACAGTCAGTAAGCAAATAGTTATTTAGTGCCTACTTAGTGTTCGGCATGATTCTGGCTACTGAGGAGACCTTTTTGAATAAGAGTCCTTGTCCTCACAAAGCATACAGTAGAGTGGGAGAGGCAAGCCGTACATAAATACATGAGTGAATGAATGGATGGACGGATGGATCATTTCTGATACTGCTCTGTGCTAAGGAAGTGTTGTGAAGGGGTGGCTTTGGCTAGCACACCAAGGACATGACATCTGAAATGAGACTTGAATGATAATAAAAAAGCAGTTAGTCATCTGAAGATCCAGGATTGAATGTTGCAAGCAGAAGGACCATCACGTGAACATCCTACAATGGGAATGATGTTGGCATGTTTGCAGGATAGAAAAGAAAGCTAGTGTGGCTAGAATAGATGGAGCAAATGGGGATGCAGAAAGATGAGATCATGTAAAATAGAAAGCTCTTTGGACAGTATTTTCAATTTAATGGAAAGCCACTATAGAGTTTTTCTTATAGATGGATGAAAGAATGACATGGAAAACACTTCCTGTTAACTATTACTCTCACCCCTCTTCTTCTATATCATCATTTTCATTTTATTTCCTTTCTCTTCTTTCATTTACAACCTAACCTAACTCACTCAATCCTGAGATAGAGTATGGTTTGGCTGATGTCTGTTGATAAAGAAGCAAATGAGTCATCATGTCTACTTTATATGGAGACATATCTGTTGGCCACTCTTTTTGTAGCTAATTTAAAAGAAAAAATTGGTTATCAGTCATACTTCCACCATATCTGAGAAGTAATTTCAGTATCTCATTGCCATGAACTTTTCTTGGAGAGACTCTTCAGTCTGTTTCCAAGGTTTTGTTTAGAACCTTTCTTGTGTTTAAAGGATTCAAATGTTTGGAGTCCATAAAGGTAGTTTATAGAAATAGAGGTCAACGACAGATTAATTTGTGGGTAAAATTTAAAGTACTGCCCTTGTGTCATGTGGTCAAGTCATAGGCTGCCTCCAGCAGCTACTGCCAATCAAGGTATGCCTGCCAAAGTTTTATTAAGGATGATGGTGTTCCCAGTAGAGGGCTTAAACTATATAATCCATTGTGCTTATTGCTTTGATAATCCATCTAATTGTCCTTGGAGCTTCCAAGCTGTAAGGTTTGGCTTCACTGATAATTCTGTGGTCACATTAATAATTGTGATGCAGCATCTGAATGAATGTGTTCTCCAAATATAGACAAAACAGATAAGTTCTTTCTACAAGACAGGGAACACAAAGTGCTGTTATGGAATTTCCCTATTTTTCCTTCTCACTTGGAAACAAGTCATAAAACCAATACTTGGAATGATTATCTTTCTAGATTGCCATTACCACAAAGAGCAGCAATCCAAAGACTCTGAACTGCTGGAGCAGATACTTCTCTAATGACAGCAGGGCTAGAGATCTTTTGCGATTAGAAATTTGGAGAAGAGAGAGCTTAGATTATTGACGTAAAAGCTGCAGAGGAAGAACATCTCGATCAAAAATTAGAAATTTTTTGTCTTGCAAGTTAAATGCTACCTTTATAAAGCTCTCTTCCCTTTTGTTTCAAGGAGCTTATACCTAATATAGGTTTATAATCCTGTGCCTGTCACAATGCCTGGTACATCCTGGGTGTTTGCTTAATATTCACTTGACCAAATACTACAGTCAGTCTTTGCATCCTCATATTGAAGCCCAGTAACAGACAAATCTAATGAAAAAATTCCAACTAAGTGCAAAAAGCAAATGAAAAGTATAAATTTTGAAAAACTCTGGTCCTCACTTTTTCCCCAATAGGAACCCCTTTGGATCCCAATGATAAGCATGCTTATTGTAAATATGGATTTTTAATGCATTGATTTTTGTAGCAATCACTATTTATTGTCCTATTACAATTACCTTCCATTTGTCTGTATTTTCCAGTCTTAACAATGTATACAACTTGAGAAAAATAACATTCAGCACCACGGACAGCACCAGTGGCAACAGTCCAAGGTGCTGTTTTTCAGTATTTTTTCTCTTCTTTTATGTTGATCCTCTTACCCCCTATCTCTCCAGATCACAGTTGTAACCCAGGGACCAATTCCAGGACCCTAAACCTCTCCTCACTTGATGCCCTTTGGACACTCATTGGTCAGGGTAGGCTTTATTGAAAGGTAAACGAGACTAGACATGAGTAATGAAATTAAAAGGGATGTAAAGAGGATGGACTTTGTGAAAGCACACGGAGGAGGAGTTGTTCCCCTGACTTGTTGAAGCAGAAGGGACTTGGACAAGCTAATTTTACAAGGTAGTTTTGGTGGAGTGCAGTTTTAGAGTCATTTCCAGTTCTGCTTCGTAGTGAACCAGATTTCTTCACAAGACCTTGCTCTACTTTAAAGAAAGTAAAATGAGTGTTATTTATGGAAGACAGTGTGGAACTCTACTCAGGGTACCCCCATTCGAAGAAAACATCAGGGCCTCCTTTCTTTAGTTGCCTGAAATTCTCAAGTTTAACTCGGCATGCAGTTTACCAGTTTCTCTAGCTACCTTAGGCTTCTTTGTAATAATCTGCTCCAGTTCTTTAGTTGTCATTATAAAAAATTCCTGAATATAAAAATATAATTTTGTATATTTATATAAAAAAGACAACATTGGTGATAATTTTAGGTATGCAAGTCTTCAGTTATTCCTGTTGCCAATCAACAGCAAAAGAGGCAATGGGGAGTGGGATTAAAACAACAATAACAATAACGAAGGAAGGCACATGGCAGAGCTGGTATAGCAGTTTTTATAACAAAGCCGTGGGAATGATCAAGGAAGAAGGACGACTGCCAACTTCAGCCTGAACTATACCACAGCTGTGTCCTGGGAGACAGGGACTGAAAAGCAGGGGACAGGAGTGACAGACAGCATCTGCTTTGTCATGAGCACATCACAGGGAGATCTAAGATAGCAGGGCCCTAGGTGGTAGGAAAGGATGCTGAGAAATGTCAGAGAAAGGTCACCGGAAGCTTTCTTCCTGGCCACATATCCAAACTGCTTAGTGTCTCTGAGACCTTGAAGATGGGGCCTGAGAGTCAGGATTAACAACTGTGAGTAACCAGCCCCCCCAAAATGTTTGGTGAAAAAGGAGAGGAAAAAAATACATCTCTTACTGTGCCTATTATCAGAAGCAGCCAAGTCTGACAAAGTTATAAGCATCTCAGAGAAGAATGGTTGGCAACTGGAAATTAATTCTCTTGTATTCAATAGTAATTACTAGTATTGGATTATTGGATTGACTTTAATGTGCTGTTCCTACTGCCACAGTCCCACAACATTGTTTTTTCCATAGGATCTTAAATAGCCAATTGGAAATTCTCTTTTCACATTCTTGAGTAAGTGTGGATGGGGTGTTTGGTTTTAGATTTCAGAAAAGCATTCTCGTCTCAACTACCGTGACAAGTGTGTTAGCATGCAACCTGCTGTGGGCCCCTCCTCGACGCTCTGCTTTGCACACAGTGCGAGTGACCTCGTTGCTACTTTGCTGATCTTCTAAATGGCATGGTGATTTTCAGCCAGTTCAGAGTTTCTAGCACATAAGCAAATGGCATTTTGGGTAATGCTAAAATCAGGGTGTGATCCTTTAATTGTGGTTGTCAAAACACGAGTTACATAGGGTATTGGAATTGTTACTTTGCATTAACTCAAAGGTACACGTTACGCCCTCAGCTAGAGATGGTGGTTGCTGCACAAAAGAACACGGCACGGTCTCGGTCTCTGCTCTCAATGATATTTCTAGGCACTTGTTTAATTTATTCTCTTAATTTTGATCTCTCTTGTTCTTTTGGCTTTCTCACTGGGTGCCAAAAAGTTTTTTTTCTTTTGCCTTCTAGCCCAGGTTTGCGCTCCAGCCATCCCTTCTTGATAACTGAGCCATCATTTATGTCAGCATCTTCTAGGGCTTTTTCACTTAATAGTCTCAAAGTGATGTTAATTAGAGGCATAAATGATACCACTACTGTTGTTGGGAGAAATTAAATTTCAACAAGTAGTCAAAGTCAGCTGTTTTCAGGGACGCCCTCTCATGTTTGAAGGCCACCCCCGGCAGTAGTTTTGGCTTGTTCCTAGGGCTACATTCTCACTAGGAATTTGCCAAATTATGCCCTGGAAGTGTAGTTAGTCATCTCATGTATCAGCTGTTCAGTAGCTAAAGCGCATTTAGACTTTCCCCATATATCCATGGAAACTCAACTATATCTGTTTTAAGCACTTGAGCTATTAAATGCCAGGATTTGGGGAACATCTAATTTAAATTTGTTACAAGAATATGAAGTTGATTTTCCTAATAAACTCCAAGATTACCCATTGGTCAATAAAAGACAGTACTGGCCTTCGTTGGCGATGAGATTGACCAGTCCCTTTCTCCCAGCAGCTGAGAGGAGCCATCTTTTTAGCCACTGGCCAACTTGCTATGTTAGGCTGAGCAAATTCTGTGTTCATTAGTGGCCTGGCATCCCCAAGCAGACAAAGAAATTTGTTTGTTTTGAAAACTGAGGTTGTGTTTTGAAGAACACAAAGTAACAGTGACCACCCCCCTAATTCTTTGTAGCACCCTTGCCTTAGGGAAGTCTAAGTGGGCTCATTGTTTTGAAGCCTTAGTATTTGCGGGAGCAGCACCATCAACTGCCCTTCAGGTGCCTTTCCTCCAGCTGTCAATAACTTTCCTCTACCAGAACACTTATCATTCAGTATTGTCATGGCGGGCTTCGTAGTTTTGTTTGCCCAGCCAACGTCTGGAGTGCCAGTCACAGGAGAGGTGGCAATAAAGGTTTGTGGATTAATGGAATGATGAATGAAAGAGCAAAGGAAAAAAATATTAATTGGGAAAATAATTTTGTCTCCGTAGATCTTTGAGGGTTGGTTTGATCTCTGTTCCAGTGAAATTTAGCAGCTGTTACTTGACATTTAAATAAAACTTTAAAAGACTTCCTTCCATGTTCTTTGTTTAGTACCTTGAACATGGTATAGCAGTGTCTACATTAGAGTTGCTTTAGTATCATCACTGAATCATGTGTGTTTAGAGAATTTTAGCCAGCAATCATTATTTATTATATGACCCTGGTTTCTCTCTTCAACTCTTTTGCCCATAGATGTGAGGCCAGACAGGAAGGCCAATCCCATTAAATATTCCTTTATTTGTCTAGAACTTCTTTTTGGAGAAAGGGGCTCTCACTGAGATGGAAGTACATCAAATACTTTTTTTCCACACACACTCATGTGGTCCTCCTGAATATGAATATGTATGTTCTAAACATTCCTTATATAAAATAGAGTTGTCCTGGTTGACTCCACTAAGGGAACCCCTTGTTAGAACTCAGAAGGAATATCACTCTACCAACATGATGGTTAGATTTATAACACTCTCTAGTTGAGTCTCAACACAGCTGAAAAGAATGTGAGGGCTAGCCTGGGAATCTAACACCAAGTATAATTTTATCTTGTTGGAAATGTGCGGAGGTCCAAACAAATTCCTTAGAAATGATGTTCTTTAGCACAACCCATTCATAAGTTGAGGTGTGTCTTTCTTCTTCCCATTTGTCTTACCCTTACTTAATTTTTTCCACTGGAGAGTGAAGTTCTCAAAATTGTACAAGTCCTATTCTCCCCAAGCCAGGAATTGACCCTTGAAGAACTAGCTCTATATCCAAACCCTGTGTTATCTTATTAAACACATCAGGATAGTTTTCAGTAATCCTGGTTATTTCTCTTAGGAATAAGTCCTTATAGACCTTAAAGGACTTTGCTATAAATTAGCCAAAATAACTAACTGGCTATCACCATGCTTCCTGAGTGTCAGCTCTGTGCATGGCCCTTTGCTAGGGAGCAGTTGCTTGGATGAATAAAACATAGATCTTGTCCTCATGACACTTAAACTCTAGAGAATATATGTTTCCAAGATGAAGGACTTGTTTATATATTAAGGGAGCAGACACGTATAACTTGGATAAGTAGCATTCCTTCCATTGGACTGTTTCTATGCTCATTCAGACCAGCAGGCTTGGGTCTGGCCCAGCCTCACTGTTCTCTCATAAGGAGCTCAGCACATCCTCTGGCAAATTCCCAGCATCTTGTTTGTGGCTCTCTTGCAGACAGTTCTGCAATGGATATTGACGATGGCAAACAGAGGTGTCTTTCTCAGGGGTGACCGAGAGCCTGTTGGTGGCCACGAACATGTCTTCATTCATCTTCCCAATCCTGACACTCAGGTCAGTGCCTCCCACAGAGCAGGCCTGAGGTGTGCATCAAAAATACCTGTTTCTTTCATGACTCATAGGAAGTTAGTGCCCTACATCCCTTCTCTGTTTTAAACGTCTCCACAACACTTGTCACCATGGAACATGCCACAGATTTTAGTTATTACGTTGCTTTTAGTCTGTTTCCCTCACTACAATGCCAGCACCATGAGGGCAGAGGTTTTCGTCTATTTGTTCCCTAAAGTTCAGTGCCCACATTGGGTCCTGAGGTTTAGGAGGTGCTCAAGAAATATTTTTTGAATAATGAATGAGCAAATGAATGAATGAATGAATGAAGAATCTGTGTGAGTATCCTGCTGGGTTAACTGATACCATACCCTCATGCTTCTCAACAGAAAAAGAGGGCCGTCAGTTTTGTGATGTTCTCAGCTGGATCCGGTGAGAACATTTGTCTACAAGTTATTACCATGATCCCATCTTAAATTTCCCCAAACAAGTGGAAAAGGTCAGTCGTCTTCTGCTTCCCACACCCAGTTATTAAAATAAATGGCTTTGTCTGCACCTAAACCAGCACCCCTCCTCAACCCTGGGAAATGTCATTTCTTTATCCCAGAAGCAATCCTGGAGAACGAGTTTCAGTGAGAAACACCCTATTAATAACGAACTCAGTGGCTTTCTTTACACAGTGTTGACAAATTAACTTCTATTGGCCTAGCAGCTCCCCACTTGTGGTGACACTGTAATTCTGAGGAGGCTCTGGCTGTTAGGGAAGCTTGTAATGTTTGTTTTCATTACAAAGAATTAAAGTGAAACAATAATGGTGTTTAGTGGTAGAGTGTTGCAGGTAGTGTGAAGCTTCAAGCCCATGTGGCCTCTCGTCCCCTGAGAGTAAGCACGAGTCAGGTGGCCCCCCTTGCTCTCTCCCTCAGCCATCTGCCTCACCTGCAGCAGCGTTTCTTGTTGTCTGAGCCTCACCCTAAGGCCCTGCCCCAGCTCCCTGCCTGCCTTCCTTTACACAGAGCCATGTGTGATGAAGAAAACAGAATATATTATTATTACTGCATATACATTATTATTACTGTCAGAAATACATGCAGATTTGGACACATACAGACACAGAGAGCAACACTATTATTAGGGCAGGACTTTTTTCCTTAGTGTTTTATAATCATATTTCCATAATATAAAATCACGGTATGTAAAAATTGGGAAAGAGAGTAATTATTATTTTGTGTGTGAACTGCCTAGTTATATTACAAACAAGGCAAAGCTTACAGTTTCTCTCATACTGTCCTGAAATCAAGGAGATGCTACGTTGCAAAATGATGACAATAATGACAAATAAGTCACTCGCCCCAGAGGGCACCAGGGGTGGCGATTAATAAGGAAAACAACTTTTTAGGGCTGAGCTGAGGCTAAGTTGATTAACTTGTTTTCCTGGAGGAGAGATAAAGCTTAAGCTATAATTTATTGAAAATTAATGAAAATGAATTTTGGTGGCACTGGCTACCAAACTAGAATGAAAATAGGAATGTGAGTACACTGTATTAAAACAGATTTTCCTTCTGGCTTGCCATTTTTCTCCAGCACCATACTGTCACATATCGTCTCACTGACCGAGGTGTTAATTTGAAGGCATTAACGTTGTGCGTTTGCCAGTGGTTCCAGTGGTAAATATCCATAGACGCTTTTATCGTTGATTTATCATTTCTTTTGATGTTTTTTTAGAGCAGTTTAGTTAACAGTTTTAAATCAGAACTTACTCTTTGTTAAGCTTTTATGCTTTGTTTCAAAAGCCTGACACTGCACCTGTTTTTTTGAAACAAATGCTTCAGAGTTCTTATAGCTGAAGATTAAAATCTTTAAATTTTGGTGTCATCATTTATAAAATTCTTGATGTCCAATTATGAGACCTTTTCTGGGGAGACAGTCTAGTGCTGAAACCAATGAGATATTGATAGAAAAAATTTTACTCCATTTTTGGCCAAAATATGCTCATTTTAGATCATTAGTTCTCATAAATGTCCTTTTAAATCTGGCTTTTAAAATACATGCATGCATGTTATTTTTATGTTGAATTGAAAACTTTCCTTCAACTTATTGTTCACATGAATTTGGACCTAAATTTGAGGAAGGCAGAGCCAGAGGGACAGGTTGTGGTCACTTGATGAGCCACTAACATTACAAACGGTACCCAAGGGCCCTGAGGTGGTTTCCCCAGGAAGGCTGCTCATGGATAGATTTTGTGCTTGGCACTGAGGTCCCTGGACATCAAGATCAATGGCTTTGATTTTTCCAAAATTATCTCAAAGAAGGGATTCCTCCTACTGATTATGAATCCTTAAAACCATACTTTATTACTGGGATCCCTTCAAAAGGTGCTTTCTGCTATCTCTAGCATTAGAAGTCTGCTTTCTCCAGAACATAAATTCGCATGGCCCTTACCAGGTCTGGGCGCAAAGAGCCTCTCAGCCCCTTCTAGTCAAAGGAAGAACCCAGATTTGCAGGAGCAACAAAAATGCCTGCTTTTTAATTCTGTGCAGACTTACCAGGTTTCCCATTTTCAGAGGAGGGAGAGAATGGGTGCTCGGGCCTGACAGGTCTAGATGTGAATTCTGTCTTGACCATTTTTCACCAGCCTTTTGACCTTGGAGAATGTTACTTAGCATATCCAAGCTTTAGTTTCCTCATGGAGATAACTCCTACCTTGCAGTGTGATTCTGAGGATTAAATAAGACAATGCAGAATAGCCAGCATATTGGAGGTGTTCAGAATAGATGAGCTTTGTAGGTGCTCTGCCAAGAGACACTCACTCCACTGGAATTCTCCCATGGATCCAGTGGGAAATAAAGCTCAAACCATTTTTGCATAGCTTAGCAGAAATTGCATGGGATTTAAAAAAGTATTTGAAAACTAGAACTTGCAATGCCTCTCTTTTTTAAAAAATCTGAATTCTGGGACACAAATCCATAAATTCCATAAACGTTCATGTCATGCCTTGAATTGCTCATTTCGTCTACAAATGGGGTGTCTGAATTGCCTAGTGGCTTGGTGGTGAGGCTTTCATTCACCTTCCAACTTAAAAGGCTGGGGAGGTATTTGAAATCTATTTTGACATTCTGCACAGGAAGATTATTTAAATTACATTTTCAAGTATGTGTGATACCTACATGAAGCCCAAAGCAAGAATTTGGAATGTTTTATATTCTTACACATATATTTGCTTCATTTTTCATATTAAGGATGGAAAGGCTTATTATTTTTCAATAACTTAAAAATAGCTTTTATAAAGTTATGTAAATATAAGTTATAGAAAAGACTCACCACGGCCCTGTGCATTAAATGAAGAAAATGCTAGAAAGTATATGATGTGTGCTTCCATTTCAAAATCATACAGCATGAAAACTTATACTTGGACTTTAGAACCTGAATATTTCATCACAAATATATAAAAAGCCATTAGTGGCAACAGAAAAAGAGAAAATGGTTTCCCTGAAAACTATTCAAAGGATTGCAACCTAGAAGGACAGAGGCCAACTCCAACATGTGGAGCAGTGGAAGAGAGAAGGATTGGACCAAGTGCCGGGGGGGTGGGGGGGAAGAAAACGTAAACAGTGGGATTGGTGTACATTTATCCACCAACCTCTGTAGAGAGGGTTGTGTTGTTTTTTTCCCTCTTTCTCTGTGTACACTTTTATGAGTATTTTAAGACAGTGGTTGAAATTATGATGTTGTTAGACGTCTCTGGGGAATCTGTTCTTAGAGCAGCAAGGAGCCTTGAGGTCCCTCCTCTCATTTGGACTGTCCTTCTTTTGTATGGAAACGTGGAGCTCAGAGAGGCTCCTCAAGAATGAGCTAGGACCAAACCCATATTTCCTGACCCCGTATCAGCAGCCCTGTCCGTGACACCAAATAAACTTGCCCTGTATTTTTCTCTGAAAACAAGGACAAAGCTTGATGTCTCCATTTGGTAATCCTCAGCTCCTCCTAACACTCCAAAATAAACCAGTCTGCATAATCAAGCAAGAAAAATCTCTCTTAATGTGTTCACGCTTTTGCTCCCTTGCTTCACTTCCCTGCATTTGAGCACTGGGAAGGCTGCTTCTCAGTACCAAAGTAGCCTGGAAGGATGTAACTTTTACTGAGTGCAAACACAGTCCAGGACTGAGAGCCTTGTCTTCTGTCAGCCTCCGACGGCTGGCTGGAATGTTTTTAAATGTTTTGGGTTACAACAAATGTGCAGAGAGACACCGAAACTGATTTATCAAGAACATTAGAAAATGAAGTGCTAATGTTTTCATCCCGTTCAGATAGGGAGCGCTAAGGGATAGGAGTGCATTGGGCAGGGAAGAGGACCTTTCTGCTTCTGATCTTGCTGCTGAGCGCTGCAGCCCTTGCTGCTCACATGCTCTGCTTTTCTGTGATGCATTGTGCCAGACGCCTGGAAAGGCAGCACACAACCTTCCAGAGAAGATCTACAAGGATCTTTTGCAGAACTGCAGAGGCTAGCGAGACTAATGTCACCCACCGCTCCTCTTCGAAATTCGGCCATTCCCAGCTAACCAGGTGGAAGACTTTGGTTTCAATTAAGTGGGTAGGTTTTGGCAAGAGTAACCCAATCATCCTTCTAGCGGGTGCCCAGCCAAACTGTGATGGGATCCCCTAACTGTGCCCAGCTTTCCCCTCGGCTCTCGGGGGGGGGCTCTGGGAAGTTTACTGTCAGAATCTCATGCTGAGACGTCGGTGATTCCCATGTTTATGTCCTGGCTGCCGCAGTGGTGCACAATTTTCCATGTTGGTTCTTTCTCCTCTGTGACAAACAAATTAAATTGTCCCCTCATGCTTCCTCTGTAATTGTGATGCAGTATTTATTCTGTTTGGGCATGGATAATTAGAGAAAATTCAGAGAGATTTCTCATCCCCTGACAGGTCCTTCTGAAAAGTGCCTGATTTGGAGTGATTTGTCAATATAAGGATGTAAGATAAAGCAAGTACATAATTTCTGTCCATCTAGCATCAGTATCTAGGTGAATGCAGTCACGTCACACAAATATGTGCTATGATGACCTCTTATAACTGCTGGTGGGAGAGTGAGACCTTTCTCATGTTTTCACGAAATGCTTTCATGTATGCATGACACATACGAATTACATGTATGTGGATAATACACACACACACAGAGTTCCAAAGCAGAATTCTGAGGCTTGCATGGGCTGATGAACAATTAAGCGTAGACTTGAGCAAACTGAATGTCAGTGACCTGTGAACGCTTCAAAAGTGGCCCTGAGTTCATTTGACTTGTATCCCTCCTTGCCTGGCACCGTGCCCACCACTTAGGAGACCATTGGTAGAAGCCTTCTGAACGTGGCAATGAATGATGTACCTGTTTGTGTGGCAGTCACACACCTGGGATTGTCCTGCACCCATATTCTGACCGGTTTTCAGTTGAGTAAATGTGGTCACTACATTTACAAGACCGCATCACAGAAGTCGGCAAACTCCAACCCGTGGCCGAAATCTGGCTGCCGCCTGTTTTTGTAAAGACAGTTTCATGGGAACACAGCAATAGTCATTTGTATGTGTATTGTCTGTGACTGCTTTCATGATACAGTGGCAGAGCTGAATTATTTTAACAGAGACTATATGGCCCTTAAAGCCTAAAATATTTGCTATTTGGCCATTTGCAGAAAAAGTGTGCCGACACGTGCTATGTCAGAAACTGACCCTGAGGTCTTCCAAACATACATCCCACGAGCCTCAGCCCTGACCTCGACATGCGTGTATGCACATGCCTCTTCACCCACTCCGTGGCTGTCCTCCTGTTTTTAGTGATTAAAAGGAGAAGGAAGTTGAGCAAACATTAGTACAGGATTCCACACTGGGTTTGTGTTAACTTGTTGTCCCTCAGACCTTTATTCCTGTCCCCTTTGTCATCAAAGCCACTGTGAGTGCTGCCCTCAAAGGCCTCTGATCTCAGGGTGGGTCCTTTGGCTCAGTTTTCTTTTCTATCACTGTGTGCCCTGGACCTCACAGCAGAGAGAAATGCCCCTTTCTCTGTGAGGTTGAACAGGACCTTGTCAGGGGGTAGCAGGGACTAATGGGAGACTGAGGGTCACTGGATTTACAACCTTTCCTGCAAGCTACTGGACTTCTTGGGTTGGTTTGTTATTTAGAATTTTCTTCTTTTAAGTAGTAGTCTCACATCTGCTCTGACTCAGTACAGCCACAGAGCCCCCGGAGTTTCATGATTTCATCTCTGCTTATTGGTCACATTTAAGGGCCCGTTGTGGCCTGGGTTCTGCTCCCCCGCTGCCTCCCCAACACCCAACCCTGCAGGTAACACCCGGCCGATGCTGGGAGAGACCTGACCAATGAAAGAACCTACTTCACTCTGGGCAACGGCAAATCCTGCCCTCGTGCTTGATAGCTCGAATAAAGCTTTTCATATTGTTCTCAGGTCTTCACTGAATAGCAGAATATCATTAGGCTGTCACCAGCCAATAAACCCATCAAGACACTAAATGTGTGGAGTGCAGAGTCTTAGAGGTAAACAGCCATCCCCCCCGGGGTGCCATGTCACAGTTGCTGGTGAGCATGCACCAGGAGCACTGCAGCCCTGCACCCCGTGGGTGCAGGAGGTTGTCCTGCCCAGCAACACATGGCTGCTCTGGGGAATTATGACCGTTAACAAAAATTGGCTGGGTTTTTAAACTCAGTGCCCCATTCCCATTTGCCTGGTTCTCAGCCTTCAATGGCTACATGAGTGGCTTATTTAGGTAGTCTATGTGACCCTGAACTTCCTGGGAAGAGACAAGAATAATACTGAGAGCTCTGAAATAAGCAGGGTAATTCTTGGCATTCATGCAAGCAGAGTGATCAAATGCTGCTGCACTGCATAAAGCAAGCAATTTTAGTGAATTACCCTAACATTTTATAAGGGACTAAAAGGCATGATTTTGAATACTTTTTGCACATCCACCTACTCACAGAATGCATCCTACTGAAATGCTCCTATTAGGAAATGTCCTTTATTCAGTGCCCACTGTGTGTTGGTTATTGCTAGGAGCTTTGTAGATATCATCTTTAAGCTTCTACGATCCCTATTTGATAGAAGATGAAATGGAAGCTCACTGAGCTTAAGTAACTTGCCTAAGCTGAAAACTTTCTCTGCTGAGGCCTTTCAGAAATCTACATAAGCAAATGAGATTAATGAAAGAGTCTCTTACGAAAAATAACTTGGAAGCTACTGAAAGTGGTCGTGTTTGGTGACACAGAAATTCCGATGCAGAGAGTAAGAACTACTGCAAAGAGCTTGCCTGGCAAACTTAATCATGCAGTTTGCACAAACTCAATAGTGAGAATGCATAAACAAATAAACAAGTAGTGAAAAGAAAAGACTCCTATTAAAGAGTTATACATTCGGTATGCTTCAGGAGACATAATTTGGCCCACCGTCACTAGCCAAGTTCAAAAGAGTATTGCCTTCCCTAGCTCCATCCTAACATCGTACACGAGAGAAGGCCTGTGGCCTCACCCAGCCTGGCTTAAGCCTACAATATGATGTGGGATTTGAGGGCAAAATGTGTTACTGGGATTTAAAGTCATGGGCTCTGCGATGCACACAACATACCTGCCTTCACTAGGACTCCCCTTAATGCAGGTAAAATTCTACACAAAGCAGACTCCTCCATACTTTATTGGAGGTGGAGGGTGGGGAGAGAAATGGATTTTACCCCCCTCCCGAGCATTCTCCACTCTTATTAACTTTTAAACTTTAGAATATTTTCCAAGGAAAACTCTATTGATATTTAACTTGGTCATGAAATTCTTTGTCATATTACATAATGACTACATAATAATCTCCATAAAATAGAGTGAGTTTTCCTGTTTTCTACCATGAGATGCAACGAAAACACCTATTTCCTGGCTTAGTTTGAGTACATAAAATAAGTCCTGTGAATTCCTCATTTTACTAAAACTTCTATTTCCCAGCTCAAATCAAGTACATAAATTAAGTCCTGTAAACTCTTCCTTCTACAATGATGGTCCTAGAGCATACTCGTAAAGGAATTGATCTAGTGCTCCGAGGAGCAGAATGTTAAATTTTCAGGATTTTGTGAGCTGGTTGAAATCGGCCATGGTAGCAGTATTTACACCACTGAAATCAGCAAATGTTACTCCCCCTCCTCCCAGAGCCAGTTGTTAAGGATGTGCCAGCACATCTCTCTGATTCCCCGTGACTGCACTGGACCCAGATACCTGGAGACAGGATGAAGAATGAGCTTGCTTCTTATCTGCCCACCTCTGAGGCTGCTGTCCTCCCCTATGTTCTCACATGGAAAAGAGTAGTGGAAATCGGAATTTTGGCCAAATTAATGACCCTGGGGCATTGAGCAAGATGGGTCACCTTCACAGTGGCCTTGGAGTTCGAAACCATTTGATCCATTGAGTCCAGAGGGCTCAGAGAGAGGTGGAAATGAAGGTTCTTAGGGACAGATGTGGGAGTTCACCAGGATAAGGACCTGTCTTTCTATTGTGAGCTTGTCCTGTGCAGGCAACAACTGAACGAGGGATTGATTTTAAAGTAATGTCATCCTTTGCCTTGATCTAAGGTGCCCAGGCCTCGGTGGTTAGGAGCAAGGCACTGTGCCATGTTTTAAGGATGCTGGCGTGATGAGGAAATGTTCTCTGTCCTCTGCAGCAGCCAGTCGCCACATGTGGCTCTTGAGAACTTGAAATGTTGCCAGTGCGACAGAAGAACTGAATTTTCAATTGTAATTAATTTGAGTTTGAATTTCAATAGCCACATACGGCTAGCGGCCACTGTACTGGAGAGAGCAGCTCAGGGCTTTCAGGGACAGCAGTGGGTGGCAGCCTGTGTGCTGAGAGTGTGGGGGTGCCTTCATTACGCTGGCCTCAGACATGGGGCTGCTCAGTGTTCTCCCGACCCTGACATCACTGACCAGCAAGACCAACATTCACACCTCTGGCAGACATCAACCCATTCCAACACACCTGGCACTGGGCTAAACGCATGAGAAGGTCACCCATATCATCCTCACCCTCCACCTGCAGGATGGATGATCATCTCCATCTTACAGGTGAAGAAATGAGGCACAGAGAGGTACAGCCCTTGCCCCAGTCCTCAGAGCCAGAATTCCCACCGAGACATGTCTTACTAAACTCAAAACCACTTCGCTAGACTGATACAGTCTCAGAGAACTCAGCATCCTGTTTAAAACAAATTTCCACACTTGTTCTAAGAATTTAACAAGGGGCCAACGTATGTAACCCGGTTCTCCTTTCATGGGTGTTGGTGATGTCCAGGCTTTGCAGGTTTTTATTTGGCACATTCCCCTGTGAGCACGCACATTAGCAGATGCATTTGGTTTTATACCATTTGGTGAATTTTATTTCCCAACTGGTGATGTTGGTATCTCCCTGTTTTGCGGTCTGGTTTAAGACATCACCAGCTATATCAAAGTCAATGATCGGGTCCCTGTTTGGCCTTTTAATTTTTCCGTGGGAATATGGTCTACTGATGGAGAAATCCCTTACAGACCCACCTTAGTGTGTTGCTTTTGGATATGTACATATTCAAGTCTAAATGACTGAAATGGGATGAAAATGGAGATGTAAACCCAAGACTGAACAAGCCCTTTTGGAAACATTCTATAATGTTAGGTTACTACTAATCTCCTGTTAGATTATTTTACGAGTAATTAGCAATTCTTTTTGCTTAATACTGGTGACCACAAACAATACTCTATAATTAGGAGGCGAGGGGTATTGAGAATTAACTCCTTTTGTAGATGGGCCACCTACACAATTCTGGAGAAGCCAGAAGCCAAGGGCAGACCCTACATCAGGCACCTTGCCTCTGGAGCCAGGGCTTAAGCCTCACTCAGTCCTGCCCTGGAATGCAGAGGTTGTTTCCTCCTGTTGTTTGCAATTGCAAACACTGTGTACCTCAACCACAACAATCCTCTTGAGGAAACCGTGCAGGGGCTGGTTTGCTGCCCTGACAATGCATCTCTTGGTGTATGTACATGCTGGCTGCCAGCTCACTTAACCAGGGGTAGGGGCCCACAGTGAAGGGTGCTAATCCCTTGAGGCAGAGGGTCACTGCCTCAGATCCAACATCCAGAACATGGGCTGGAGGAATCCAGAAAGTCTCAAGGCGAAATGGGAAAGAGAAGGCCTGGCAGTCTGGACAAAGGCTGGTAAGCTGTGGGCACTGTTTGGAGAGGCGTGGAACCAGAGCAGTGCTGGCTGGTTTGTATCAGCGTAGCACACTGCCTGGCCCTCATGAGGCTTCCTAGCTAAGGGGCTCAAGACTAACATCCTATCATTAGGTCATTTTTTAAATTTGCTGCTGCACAATTTCAATTTCAAAAGATGGAAACAAAGTTTTGCAATCTGTTATCAGTGCTAGACAGTATTGGCTGTTAACTTGGGATCATTCCCTCTACAGCCCATCTGGACACACAGGGCAACAATGGGGAAAGGCCTCTCTCTCCTAATCGTACAGACAGGGCTCGTCTCAGGATGGGCATGGCTGCTACGAGTTCCAGGTAAGGAAATAATAACATATTGTCGATGGTATAAAGTCCTGAATATCAATCTTATTCCAATTATTTAATATAAGCGAGTCAGCATTTACTTTGCAAAATACTACGTGAATTCTTTCTTTTCCATAATATGATTTCTAAAAGGCAAGTAGCTTCTTATTTAGATTAGATATTTTGAACTGGCATATCTATTATACTTCATCAATATCATAGACCCTTGTCCTAGGAGATAAAAAGGAAAGATGCATCAGTTCATTGAAAATCATGGTTTGAATTCCAGCCCAGGCAGATGAATGCTAACCAACAGGTAAATCTTGAAAGCGAGCATGCAATGGCTAGTGTCAAAATATTCTGTGACCCCTATGAGCTTCCTGTCTCCTCAGACCACAGCCTGTTCACAGAAATGCTAGCTTTAGTCTTATTATGGATTTGGGCTTTGCAGGCTCCAGGTGGCCCCAGGGGGTGACAAGCCTGCAGAGCTTCATAAGAAACGTGTGAGCATACATACCCTTCCCGATGGGCCTCTCCCTTTTCCAACTCCTGAATGACCCCCAAGAGCACTTTGATGGTTTCTTGGCTGGAACTGATCAAGTTCTCCATTATCTGCAGCTGTGTTTTCAGGTCGCCCACTTCCGTCTGAGGCACGATTTGCTGGCATTCTTCACCCACAGCGACCGCTGTCGGACAAGGCTGGTTCTCCTCCCCCGGCAGCGGGGCTGGAGTCTGCGGGGGCCGTTCACTACATTCAGGGGACAGGCACTGCACTGGGGGCGAGCAGGCCACAGCAGTGCCCGGGGGGACCTGGAGCCCATTGAGATGTGTGGCTCTCCTCCGCTCCTGGTCGGCCACCGGGAAGAGGGACCACTCGCTCGTGGCGGCAGAGTTTGATAAGGCCGGCTCTGGGGTCTTTGCACTGGCGACCGGTGCAGAAACGGTGGCCACCTCCGTTTTAAACACCCTCCCATGGGCCGATGCAGCGGGTTCCTCAGTGTCTGGTGTCACCCTGTCATGTTTTGCTTTCTCACGCAGCTGGTAATCAGGCTCTTGGGAGGGAGGCCGAGTGGAGTTTTTGAGAGGAGCGTCTCGGCAGCTGTGCAAATCAGGGTTTTTGCATGGCTCTGCACAGTTGACCCCAGCGGGCTGGTCCAGCGCGTTCACGTGTTCATCGGAATGGACCACCAAGGCCGCCGTCTTCTGAACCTGGCCTGCACCCCACGGTCGGGCCTCCTCCCGGGCCCCTTCCTCACTCTTCTCTTTCGAATGTATTACAAACCCATTGTCTTGACTTTTAAAGGCATCCGCAGCTGGGATGCTTTTGAGATTCCCTTTTTTGCGGTCCAGAGGGAAGGTCTGGTAACACTTTTTAAGGTCGGGCGAGGTCTGCACACCTGTGCTCTTGGTGACGTTGGGGATGGACCTCCGGGCGGGCACTGTCATGTATTTGCGGTAGGCTGCTCTGTAGGGCGCAGCCTTGGCCTCCCGCTTCTCGCCTGGCTGTCCCGCAGAGAGCTGCGTGTCCCTCTGCTCGTTCTGCGCCTCGCAGATATCCTTAAACCGCACCTGCAGGGCTTTATTCCGTTTTTTAATCTGCCGGTTGGGATCCAGGGCGTATTTCATCTCCAGGGCCAGGCAGGCGGCAGGCTCCACTTCACTCTCTGGCGTCGCGAGTCCGCATTTGCCGGCTTCCTTACTGACCATGATTCCTGCATTCGGAAACATCAACAGAGGCGTCAGTGGAACAGCAACACCGTGCAAACATGGACAGCACAAACTTTTAGCCAAATTTACTACCTCCCGCTTCCTAATTATTTTTAAACCAGTGAGGTCGGCCTTTATGTTAAGGAAAATCAGACAGGCGGAGAATTGCTGGCAGGCACAGCTTGAAATGCTTCTCAGATATTAAAGCCTGCTTGCTTATCCATGTGGGATACACTCGTTTCTTTTGATAGTGATGCATGTTTCCCCATTAGACAAACCTGTTTTACTATATTCATCAAGAGACCCAGCGATGCTGCCTCTTCTGCTTTGCAAATTATCGTTCACACACATTTCATCGTCTCCACTTCATAGGCAGATGGTTTTCCAAATGCAACTTATTTGGTTTGGGTTTTTACTATTTTTTGAGGATGACGTGATTAATCTATTATTGGAATCCAAGAGGACTGCTGTTTTCTCTTAAAGACTTATTGGAGATTCTGGGTCCTGATCAGATAAATGTGGAGAGCCCAAAGATGAGGAACTGAAATAAATTTCTTTATGTTAGCCATTATGGATGCCATGGGAGAGTGGGCCATACCATTTTATGGGAAAACCATAAAGGATAAATGTTTGAGGTGTGGCTTGCTTGTAATGGGTCAACACCAGCCATAAAAAGAACCTGGGTTTCCCTGCATCTATAAAGGCAGTGTTAGCAATTCTTTTCTTTGATTCTATGGAGAGTGGTATTTGAAAGTACTTTTTTTTTAAAAAGAAATTGTTCATTCTAGAATCAAGTTTTGTTTTTTAATCACAACCCCTGAAAATGAAAACAATGGTGGTTGTTTCAGTATTTAAATCCTGAAAGAAAATAAAATCACGAGGCTTTATGTTAATCATGCAAATTCATCTTGGGCTGAATTATTAAATGCAACTAAACAGATGCAGGTGGCCAATGATTGCTCTCGGGGAATACCAGTGGGGGAAAAGGCCTTCACTTTGTTAGGCAGATTCACAGCTGTTTATTGCACACAGAAGAACTTTCTTTAGGGTTGAACTTAAAAATGAGAAAATATAGTTATGTTGTTTGTGAGTTAGTGTTTGCTTTTTCCCCTTGTGTTCGAGAAGAAAACAGTAGGTGGGAGGAATTGGGTTTGCAGGCCCCTGGTATTGGGGCAAGGTGCCCAGAGAGGCACGGTCATGGACACTAATGTGCAAGAGCCCAACAAGAACAGGCTCTGGCCGCAGTGCCCAGCCCAGCTGTTGACAGACCACTGAGGCCTGTGGAGCCTGAGAACCCAGCACAGAAACCCTCAAGAGCACTTCTCAGGAAATGCCACAGGAATGGCGAGACTCGGGGCTGCCGCTCCAGGAGTCAGCGGGAGTGCGGGCCGCCAGGTGCTCCGCTGGTACATGAAGGCTATACCTAATGTCTTCAGTGCCATGCATCCATTTCAAGGAGGAAACTGAAGGTTCAGAGGTCATGTCACTTGTTCAACGTCACACAGCAAGTAAGACGTACAGGCAGGAGCCACATCCTGACCTACCTGACCCCTGAGTTCATTTTGTCTCCATAACCCAGGTGCCCAGCAAAGAGAGGGGCAGGGCATTTCCCCACACCCTCACTTCTCACTGAGTTAGGACTGAGGCCTATGGGCGTGGTGGTGCAGCGAAGGGGAAGAGAAGCCCAGAGCTCCCAGCAGACAGTGTGTTCTAGATGCCCCTCCCTGCAGTCTGGGGACCCCATTACATTGCCCTCTGCCTCTCAGGCCAGCATGGCCTTGGCACTTTGCAGGCCTCCACTGGTGTTACAGGATGAAAGGCTTAGACAGAGGTCAAGTATGTTATCGATTATGCTATACACAATGGACTGGTCATCGTGTTAGAGGATAACAAAGATCAGCTCTGCAGAATCCAGTTTAGATTAGACCAGGCTTTCTCAGCCTGGGGCCTCCTGGCATTTCTGGCCGGGTAGTCCTTGGTTGTGGGAGCTCTCCTGCGCAGTGGAGAGTGGAGAGTGTTCAGCAGCGTCTTGGCTTCTACTCACTAGATATAAGAAGCACCCTGAGTGTGACAGCTAGAAGTGTTGCCAAATGGCCCCAGGTGAGCACCACTGCATGAGACCTTTCACTCTTGGGTGGCTACAGTGTGTCCTGAGAGAAAGCAAAGTGAAAGACCAAGAACAGATGGCAGGGCCCACCTCCCAGGGGCCGGGTGGGTCTGGAGAGCGCCTGTTCTGAAGCTTCTCTCTGGAAAAGCCCCAGCTCTGCTCTGAGCCAACAGCGAGGCACGTCCTCACCCCACTGACGCATCTGTGTGTCCTCTGATGAAAGAACTCATCCGAAACAGTCACACCTGGGGGTAGTTTGGAGAAGACAGAGAACAAGCCTTCTTTGGTTTTTGGTGCCTGACTAGGTGCTTGGGATATTTGGAGACCTTTGCAATTTGAAAAATTCGAAACACTGGGCAGTTTTGGAGAGAAGGGGAAAGGAAAGGAACAGATTGCAGCTGAGTCGCTGTCCTGGCTCCGTTGTGGGAGAACTGGAGTGTGGATAGTGGGTGGGGCAGAGCATGCCTGCTAAAGATAGATAATATATAGCTTTTAGAGACACTTATCCCAACAGGTCAAAGAGATGCACACAAAAGGACCTGGTGTGGGGAAGAGTAGGGGAGAAGGTAGGGTATAATAAGAAAATTAAATCTTAACCCTCACTCTCATCTCATACTCATTCTTGCACTGCCTATGTTGTCCAGGTATGTCAGAATGTATTGTGCCATCATTCTGCAGAAGACCTTCATACTAGGGAAAATTTGAAAGAGAGAGCATTTTTACAAAAAGCAATTTACTAGTAATTTTTCAGCCTTTTCCCTGCCACTACTGAAAAATGTGTGTCTGAATAAGTTTGTCCTACCATGCTATTCATCATCACGATTTGCCAAGAACTGCACTGAAATAATTTTCTTACATCAGTCTGCTGGTTTGGAAAGATATTCTGAGTCTTGGACCCAACCATCAGACTAATAAAACAAATCAGAAGAATTAATTGCCAGTGGCAAAATAATAATAAAAAAATTCCTAATTTCTTCTCTGTTTTACAGGGAGTTGCTAAGTATATAAAAATCATTTTCTCATTAGTAAAAATGATGATAATACTTCGTATTTTTTTCTCAGTTTAGTTTGTTGTTGCTAAACTTTTTTTTAAATAATAATAATTGAGTTGTGCTAATCCTACTGGTAGGAAAGATACTAAAAATTTCTTGTAGTTGACTTATTTTGGCTTCAGATGAAGTTACGAGTTCCTTTTGATGGCTGGATGACATTTTCTAGAGCTTCAGAATGGGATTTTCCTAGACAATAAGAATTACATTGATATTAAGGTGGATACATCTTTCCAGGGTGTTCATTTACCATTTGTTGGGGGGAATCAGGCCTGTAGCGATTACCATTAAGAAAATGATCTGTACACCTGAAATTACAATGTTATAAACCATTATGACCTCAATAAAATAATTGCAAAGAAAAAAAGAAAACGATTTTGTCATGAAAGAAAATTGGGCATCCTATAGATGACAGTCCATGAGACAAGTGGAACCTTCCAGCACACTCACTCATTCATCATTCCTTCATGCGTTCATTCAGCAGATGAATGTACGTTAGTTTCACGTCAGCCTTCAGTCCACATGTTACGTACTTCTGCGTCCTACCCCAATGCCAGCATTATCCTCTGCACTTCACTTGCATTTTTCTCCTTGACCCTCACGATAGCCTCATATTGGAGCACTACTGCTGTTTTCAAGATGCAGATTGAGAAACTGAGGCACAAGGTTTTTTCTTAATTTGCTGGTGGGTGGTACCCTTCCTCCCTTTAAATCCCATGCGTTAAACCACTTCCCCTGCCCTGGGAAGTCTGTAGCCTGAAATGACCCATGATAAACGTCAGAAAGCATCAAACAGTTGGGACTAGTCTGAGCAATTTCCATTCCTGTGGCCCCGAGGTCTCTGGGTGCAGGGGATGCAGGGAACCTCCAGGTGGGTGCCGGGAACACGCCTGGCTCTGGAGCACAGACTCAGCGAGGGCTGCCTTGAGCTTTGGACTGAGCAGGAAGCCAAAATGGTGTTTTCAGCCATGGCTTGCCTTGGCTGGGTCACCTCCGAGGCCCATGGATCTGGTTCTTGGAGTTAATCTCTTGGCTCTAAAGCAGCTGGAGTTCATCAAGTTTATTTTTCATAAAAAATTGTGTTTTAGAATTCATCGGACTGTGCTGTCTTGAGGTGAAAATGGCGAGTCATGGTCGGGCCTGTCTGGCTCACGGAGAGCCTGATGTCGAGGAGCTGTTTGGAATATAAATGTCTTAATTACTCTCAAATTAAATTTCATAATCAAATGCGAGTTGTAAATATATAAACCCTGTATTTTTAGATTAGTGATGGAGAGTCATCTCTGCATGCTGCTTTAAATTAATAGCTTATATAAAAATGTTCATTCCAGCTTAAAGGAGTGAAAAATGGAAGCAACTAAATCCCTAACAATAGGTAAATGGTTAAGTAAATTATGGTGTACACTCACTCAGTGCACCATTAAAATGATAATTATAGAGATTATTTAGTATCATAGAAAAACACTTATGAAATAATGTTAAGTGAAAGAAAGCAATCTACCAAATTGTACTGGAAGAAAATGAACAAAAATGGTCATCATTGTGATATTAGGACAGTGCATTTGGGGAGATTTATTTTCCATTTGTTTTCCAATTTCTTAGGGGGAAGGTGCAATGTTGTTATATTGTTTGCCAATTAAAAAAACACAGGGCAAAGTCAGTCCACACCTTAGGCAGAATGACAGGATCAGGCCTCTGGAAAGTATAAATACTTGGATCAGAATAAGAAAAACCCAGAAATGATTAGATTTGGGTACAGGCAGTCTCCCAAAGGTCATCTTTTATTGTTTTGAGGAAGCCTTGAATAAAGAAAGAAAATGAATTTCAAAGTATTGATTGTGTGTGTGTGTGTGTGTGTGTGTATGCACAGGTATATACATCTACTCACATACGTATGTATATAAATGTGAATGGATAGGTTGGGAGAGCAAGAGAGTGTTTAGTAGAAGATGTATCAATATGCGAGAAAACTCACTGTTGGGATGGAATTTGCCATCTGTTTTAATTAGAAGTGAGATGGATTTGACCTATAATCTGCATGTAGAGTCTGAAGAAAACTTTGTGGGATCTCCGCAGCCGACAAGAGAGAATCTCCATTGGATTAGCTCCATTCTTAAACTGTCTGCACTGATTGAGAGGTTTCCAGTTTGAGCCTGCACCATGATATATATGACATGATGCAGTCGACTGGCAGTGGGCACTGGTGAGTGGATGGCCTTGTCAAGACACTTCCCAGTGTCCCTTCAGTCACTGGATATAGCGAAAGAGCTTCGCAAGCAACCCAGTGAGTCTGGAAAGAGACTGTATGATATTATTGGTTTTTCTAGTGGCTTTCCCGCTGTTGAGACACCTTGGAGTCGAAGATGCTGGCTGGAATTCAAGATTAATTGGGTCAGCGTTTTATTCCATATGCTGAGGGAATGCCTGAACATTAGGCTACTCAGAATGGGGGAGTGGTGAAATGAATAGACCATTCTGTAACACGCAGCTTCCCGGAGGGAAAGGCAAGTAAGAGAGAACCTTACCCATCAAATGAATTCATTTGTGTTGTAAAATAGTTAACTTGCAGACCTGTTTTATGGGATTCCTCCTTTCCTTAGGGCAAAGCTAACTGCTATAGATTTTGGACTATGTCTTAGTTAGATTCATCATCCAGTTTAATTTCCTTTAATACACTGCAGTGATATTTTTCCAGACATTTGTTCTCTTCTTCAGAGGTCACCGATTAAGAGGACTGAAATGGGGTAACTAATAGTGAAAGCTGACACCCCTCTGAGATGGAACATTTAGGGAGGAGGCTGTTCCCATCCCAGCGCTGTGGCACGTTGGAGGAAATACGGCCAAGCTGTGTCCCATTCCCTTGATTTGTGAAATATTGCAGTAAGGCCTCCATCATTAAGACATGATGACCATCCAGTTGGAAGCAGGGAAAAGGGACACTCATGCAGCTTCAATACAGTTTTTGAAACAGAAAAAAAACCATCCTTGGTGGGGCCCCAGTTCATTTATATCTGATTTCAGAAAACACGTTTTCAACCAACAGAAAACCTGTAGTCAATTACTTCAGCCACATAAACTTACACCGGCCTTTTTCTAATGAGTGGGAACAGAGGAAGTGACCCATCCATTTTATACATGGATGCTTGGGGTTTGGTGTTGAGGTTTTAGAGGAACCAGAAAATGGGCCTCTTTAGTGGACCAGACTTCCTCTTCATTTGCGTTTCACTATTTACTGAGTTCTTTGATTTTCCGCTGATACTGATGTTAACCTTTGCTCATCCTCTGTCCAAATGGAATCTAAATTAGTAGAAATGAATAGACAAAATTTTATGATGTTGGTGAAAGTCAACTGGAAAAAATGATTTTCCTCCAAATGAGATGTTATGTCAATGTAAAAAATTAATTTTATTTGCAGCAGTTAGCTTTGCTAACTAATCATGTCCAAAAAGAGTTCAGTGAAACTGGTTCCATCAACTCACCAAAGTCATCTCTAAGATTAGTGAAAGGAACTAATTTCCTGTTCCTTTCCTCTCCCCCATCAGCAAGACAATTCCAGAAAATGTTAGATATAAGGGCTCTAGTTTTCATCACTGGTCATGAGTATATACATTTAGTTTATTGTAGCAAACGTCCCACCTACTCTATTGTCTGGATGGCTCCAGGTGATTAAGCAATAATCAGCTGGTAGTTTAGGGCCCATAAGAGGTTAGAGTCAGTAGGATGCAGAAGAGCTGGCCTCCCTTTCTTAGACTTTATGGGAATCTCACTCCCATGAACACATGTACATACTGGAATGGACTTTGTGAGTATTTTGCCTTATTGATTACCTATGATGAATCCATATGTTTTTTACTAAATGGCATCATTTGTCTGATGATATATGTGAAGCTAAAATTGGAACATTGATTTTTTAAAAAACTATGTTAAAAGAGTATGTTTTCCCTGCTGCTTTTCCCAGTTGAATCTCAGGATACAATTTGGAACACCCAGGGCAGGATTTCTGCTTGGAGGTAACTGTTCACTACGACTGAAATCATTTAGAGTTTAAGATGCAATCTATCTCTCTGGCAAGGCCATGCGAGTGCCCATCTATTACCATCAAAACCGATCCCCTTGTATTTTTCATTGTAGTGCGTCTCCTGGGTTTCCTTGGTCTGGCCAAACCATAGACTCTGCAAGGTCTTGGGTTTACTGCAGAGGTAGCAAGCCAAGAAAGAAAGGGAGAAATGAGCATTTCTTGTAATCAGCTTCTATTTATAAGTAGACAGCAAAACACAGAGAAACTACACTGCCCTAGGAGCCCATGTACACAATCCTAACAAGAAGCCATAGACAGAGTTAGTATGTGTGGTCTTTCCAGCTCTGACACTTTGTGTCAGCCATGGTCCAGTGTGGAAAGGCTGTCTTGGTTTGAATTCTTCAGTCTTGCCTCTGATTCTCGGGCTAAAAATGCTGCAGGGATGGTTTAATCTGAGTGGAACAAAAGGACATGAATTCAGACCCACAGCGTAAAGTGGAGGAGCCTTTTCTTTCCTTCCATTGCAGCTCATGGACAATGAGCGGAACCTCAGAAATAGTCCATCACCCTGAAGAGAGATGTTGTCAGTCTAGACAAAACTTAGGCTTGGCAAAGAGAGTGTGTACAGTTAACCACTTGGGATATGGAAACTGAGGGAATGTTCCTAGTAGCAACTGATAGTTACTCATTGCAGGTGCGCTTAGGGCAAAGTTTTAGCGGTCAGTATCCAAAATGTCATTGTTATGGGGTGGGAGGATAAAAAGACAAAACAAACAGAAAGCGTCTGTATGTTGTATACTGTAAACTATGACACCCAAATAGCTGTCACGTTTTATTCCTTAAAGATAAATTCTACTTCTCCTCAATCCTCGTGTTGTTTTCTATTCTGTCAGGTCAGTTGGTTCTTCCTTTCTTTCTTTGACCAACATCTGTTGTGAACTTCTGCCTTCTCCATGCATAACAACAAGTAGCTACTTTTTGAACATGTGAAGTCACATCCCATCCCCCAGAGATTGTGTTCTGTCCTTACAGGTTTGTCGCCTTGTGCATCGAAAGCTCAGCAGCACCTCTGGCAGCCTGGAGGGCTCAGTGGTCCTTCCTGGGAGGTGGTCTGGCACAGAGCAAGGGCCCGAGATGCTGGGTGGTCCATACTCAACCCAGAAATGTGGCTATTGTGCTCACCTCACCGAGCATGGAGCAAAGGCTCCAGGTGTGAAATGCAGGACCGAACTTGGCTTGCGATGGGGTCAAGAGACCCATGCCCAACTTGGAATAGTATGGAGTCTCTCAGTCCTTTTATTCTGCGGGCGCCCCACCAGGTGCTGGCATTCCTTTGCCTGATTCATTCCCTAGTATAATCCCTACATCCAGTCATCACCAGGTCCATTGATTTTTGCTTTTCCTTCCTGTTGCTTCACCTATTGATTTCCTCCTGTCCGTTCACACTCTCTCTACTGTGACCTTGGCGATCTTACATCCCCTGCCTTCAGCTCTCCATCATCCTTTCCTGCAGGTCCTGCTCGCCCAGGCTTCCAGTGCAAACCTCTCTCCTCTCTGCAGATACCGACACGGATCCCGCTTGGTAGCACTTCCAAAAACCAATTTTTTTTAGGGTCTTTTATAATCTTTCCCACTCTGCTTATCTCCCTAGATTTCTTGTGGTTACTCAAAAACTGTCTGCTGAAGTTAAGCCAGTTCTCATAACTGTCTCTGGAACACACCAGGGTCAATCGTACTTTGTGTCTTCATTTCTGGTGGTTCATGTTCCAGGGCTGTGCCCCTATCCTTCTCTCCCCGAGATAGTCTCTTTTTGCTGGTCCAGATCTAGTCTTCTAGACTAGTAAATGTGTCTGTGACTAGCCTTCTCTGGCTACTCCAGTCCTCATCACTGCCTTCACTGACTCAGGGAATATAGAAGTGCTATTCCCTGCACCTGCATGTCTAGGGTGACCCAGGCACCACAGCAGGTCTGGGCACCCAGGAAAATGAGGCACAGTCCTTGGGAATGTGTAGCTCAGCCTGGGAAGACATGGGTCTGTGGAAAACACCAGTCCACTGTGCTCAGGACGGTCATGGAAGTAGGAAGAAGAAAGTGCTAAGAGAGTGTTGTCTGGGGACTCAGGGCAGGATCCACCCAGGAGACACGTAATGGCAGGCTACAGCATGAGTCACTTTTCTTTGATGTGTGTCAGTTTTCTCTCCTTACACAAATACAAGTGTTTATAGACTAGGTCACTTTAAGCACCTCCTCTCTCCTGAACTCAGTCAACTTTCCATACTTGCTAATTGGTTTAGGAATATAATGATATATATCACAGTATCCTCACAGGTGGGGCCTAACCTTTTAAGAAAGCTTAGGATGGGTGTACAATATTATTGGCTTCCATGATTCTTTCTGCATTACCTGGACCCTCAGATCAGGTGGAATGTGGCTGTATCCTGAAACCTGGGGAGGAATTAGATGAGCAGAAGGGAAAAGGATAGAGTTTAATTATTTTAAGTAAAACCATGTCCAGAGATTTTTCTCTCTTAAATCTTGGTGTAACTATCTTGAGCTTGGTTGTTGTAGAATGTTACTTTAAATTTTTTTGAGTGCTGATGAAGGAGAAATAGATGGCCCACACCCTCATAATACATGAGTAGATGGTCCAGAAATGGTGTACATTTCATGTTTAATCATGAAGTACCTCGGGGCCCTCACTACGGGTTTGTTGTAGTAAATGTGTCTGTTCTTATATTATCCAGCTCTCTTCTTGGGGTGGAATGTGGTTGTAACAAAATAAATTACGAATTTAATTTAAAAAGCTCAATAGCATGGACTAACATAAATATTTTAGAGTGTGGAATCTTTGCTAATCTCAGCCTTCTAATCGGACTCTGTTTGCTCTAGAGGCAGAACCACTGACCTTCAGGGAAAAGTCAACAGAGGGGCCGGGGCACACCTCTGAGTCAGGTTACTTCAGAGGGGAGTGTGTTTTGGCACAAAGGTTTTGAATGACATAAATAAATAAATTTTTCCTTACTTTGAATTGAGAACACAGAATATAAAATTATATTCAGTAAATACAGTCAATCCATAGAAATATAATTCTAAACTACTATGTGTCCATTCAGATGAACATGGAGTGGAAGGAATAGGGAAATGAAGAGAGAGAGAACAGGAGGGGCACAGGAGGGTGAGAACTACACAGACAGACAGACAGACAGACTCAGGAGAGGAAGGGGTGGTCCCTTCGGGAAAGTCAGTCCTCGTAAACTGCATCACAGCCTGCTTGCGTTAACTGCAGTGGAGGAGGCACATCCAGTTGTGATGGACTGCGGCCACTGCTGTCAGCCTCTTGACTGCTCTCTATGGGGCAGTTGCAGTAACCCCTTCTCCTCCCGGCCAGGATGGAACTTGACAATTTATCCTGGGACGAAACAAAAGTCAAGGCTGGGACAGGCATCCAAGGTAGACCTCACACAGTTTCATGTTCTAGGAAGCACCCAACACACAATGCGCAAAGTGATAAATTTAATGAGGAAGCCTATGTTAAGTTTATATTTCTGTATTCTGTTTCTATCTTTACTCTCTCCGGTGCCTCATTGGAACTGATGCTGTCTTACTTCACAAGGATTATGGAAAAGGGAAAGAGAACAGTGGGATAAGATTGTGTAGGATCATGAAGAGAAGTTAGCACCATAGTGAGTGGGTAGTACTGATGATCATGAAATGATTCTCTGCGCACATCAGAATCCTAAAAATACTTTTTAAAGGAAAACATAAATCTTTCCCAAACCTCAAATGACCCCTCTATACTTTGGCTTTCTTGAAGGTTTTGAGGAGAGCATAGGTGTTGAAGAAGTAGAACCTTTTACAATTTCTTTTTTTAAAAAAAGCATTTCCAGCCACATAGGAGAAGAGAATCCAGAGGGAGGCTCTGCTCCTACAGGAAGCAGGAAAACATGCATCTTCCTCAAGGGCTCTATCCATGAACCTAGCTCTCTAGGAGAAAATATATTGGTCCCCACCCCAGTTCCAGGTCGGTCAGAATTTCTGGGGGATGGAGACAGGGCAGCAGAGCTCACTTTAACAATGCATCCATGATAGAGAACCACTGGGCTACAGGATGGGTTTTCTTTATTTTTCTTCCCCATCCCCCATCCTCTTCTATTTTCAGCTGTATCCCCAAAGCACAGAGCAACATGTGGCACCTGAAAGGTACCCATAACTATTTACTGAATGAAGGGATGAATGAATGATGTCCTAGGGGAGCAAGGAACGCCAGCCCGTTACATTTTTTTCTAGAATGAAACTAGGACTTGGCCAAGTGTTGGGGTGATCACCAACAGAGCTCAGGTTGTGGCCAGCAGGGTGCACTTTCCATGGCCTTGTTTGTGGATCAGCAGTGGAGGTGGATTCACATGCCACAGAGGGGGACAGTTAGTAAAACAGTCATTGTCACAATTTAAAATACAAGTCTTTTGTAATGTGGAATGATTACTGAATGGCAAATTCCAGGTAAATTGTCACCTGGTCGGTCCATAGCAGGAATACGGCATAGTCACACCTTTGTTCTTCTGATGTTTCTGGTTGGGGATGCAGAACATCTAGAATTCTGTCCCTTCCTAGGAATTCCATGGCTGGGGGCAGCCCTTCTGAATTATGGGGTTTGAGATCAATTATTAATACACTGCCAGTCTTTTCAGTGAATGTTTACTTCTGGATTTTATATGCAGGATTTTATAATTGGTGAGGGGGTACTCAAGGTCATCCATTTAGCATTCTCACATTCTATAGTCGTTTCTTCACGACTATGGTAATTCCTGGCTATGTAGTATCACATGATTTTTAAGAAGTGGGGTTTAGAGACGGACTGCCTGATGTTGAATTCTGGCCCTTCCCTGAATTAGCCCAGAATCCTGAGCAAGTTATAAAACCTGGGAGAGTAAAGGTAATAATCAGAGCTAATACTTCTGTAGTGCCTGCCACAGTCAAGGAACCATTTTGCACTTTATATATGTTCTAACATTGCATTCTCTAAATGCCCTCTGAAGGAGAAGTTACTATTTTTTATTAAGCTGGGGAAACTGAGGCACTGATAGGTGAGTCAGCGCTCATGGTCACACAGATAGTAATTGGCAGAACCGGGAGTGCAAATGCAGGCAATGTCACTTGGACACTGCTCTCACTGCTTTGATCTGGGATGAGGGCTCAGTAGGTCGGGACACAGACCCTCAGTCTATGGTTTTGGTGACACTGCCACTGGTGACAAGGTGGATGTTGACAGGGACAGCACACTTAGGAACATGTTATGCATGTGGATAACAGTGGATACGTTACTTGAGAGAAACATGCTTGAGAGCCACCTTGAATGGCTGATTAAAAAGTATACAGTTGTCCTACGTTTTTACTTTAACACTGGGCATGCCAGTGGTCATTTTCACTGACTCTTTAGATCTAGTTAGAATTGATGCTTTGATGTAAAATTTAAATGATCACTATGAATGAATTGAGAGCCAGGAGCCCTGGGTTTACAGTCCATTCTCTAACACTTACTCAGCAGTTGACCCCACCCCACGGAGGAGGAGTGCCCACAGTGAGCTTCCCCTGCCCAGTAAGACTGGGTGATATTTTCATAGATCCAGTGTTCCAACTATATGATAAATTCCATCGTTCAGCCTAACCCTGGGTATTTTTGCCACACTAGCAAATCTGATAGACAAAATAAATAAAGTAGAGATCTACCTAGAGGAGAGTTAATATTATATATGAAGACAAATATAAAAAGAACAAAACAAATTCAACAAGGATGGACACTACTTCTGTGAAGCCAATGAGCTAACAACTGCTATTACAAACAAACACACACAAACACGCACAATGAATAATTAAGAAAAGCAGTTATCACTGGGCTCTTCAATGGCCCGAGAAGGCAAATGAAAAATAGGATTTGAAAGTGAGAAACTTATCTTTTTCAGCATTTCTTTCATTTCAAACTCTCTACACTTGCACGTGGTATAAACTTTTCTTGGGAATGATTCCTGGCCACACTCTTCCGAGCTAAGCGAGTCTTAAGTGCATGATTAACAGGAAACTAGTTGTTTGTGCTACGTGATTTCAACAAGGAAAAAAGATAAAAAAAAAAACAAGTCTTTATGCATCACTCTGGTACTGATTAAAAAAGAGGTGATAAATTGATGGGTCTGGCATAAAGATCAATGGAGTTGATGTCATGATGTCAAATTGAGATGTGTGGTCAAGACCGAGAGACAGACGTCTTCTGGTTGTCTTGAGTTGACCCAGTGAACTCTCCAGTATTTTGGTAAAGCTCTAATGAAAATTCCTTTCCACCAAAAATGTCAGCCTTTGGGATATAAGAGCATTTAATCCATCTGATGGAGGCAAGATTGAATTTCTCATTTCTTCTTGTTTGTTTCATTTACTCTAATACTAGGTCATTAAACTCAAACATTCTTTCTTTAAAAACTCAACTTCTACCCAAGTGACTTTTTACCAAAGGAAACTCTAAGGTTGAGTTTGCTGGTAGAAAAACCCAAATCTTTGACACTTTTATCTCTTCTAAACACTGCGTGGCCAGATGTAAGGACTGTCCATCTCTAGAAGTAGTCTTCCTTTTTCCCACCTTCTCATGATACTTCCTTTTAATTTCTACTACAAAAAAAGTGCAACTTGAAATGGAAGGAAAAATTATTGTCCAATCTAGATTCTTTGAATTTCTAGCAAACTTATTGACTAGGTTTATTGTTAATAGCCTCATTAAATATTTATTAAGCACCTGTTATTTGATAGTACTATTCTTAGTCCTTTAAGAATTTGTGTTGTGACTCCTTTGGTCCAGTTTTCTTCTCTTTGAAAGTATTTCTCATGGAAGTTCTAAGAAGTAAGAGATGATGAAAAACTTAATTTTTAAAATAATATTTCCAGTTGGAAACTTAAACTCAAATTTCTCATAGCAATCATATCTTTCCCCCGAAACCCACTGGCTCCCTGACTTCTCTATTTCCATATATCACCCGCCACCTTGTTTGCCTGGGGTAGCATCTTTAATCCCTTCTTCACGTTGCCATGTTACAAAGATTTGCCACCCAGGATATTTCTCTCGCAACTGCCCCCTTATATCCATCCCCAGTGCCACCAGTCACCCTTGGTACCAGTTAATTCTCACCTGTCACACCCTCTCAACTGGTCTCCAATTTCTCTTCTCTGGTTTATCTCTAGCTATCAAGACTTAATCTTCTGGAACTGTATGTTACAGAATGTTATTGTTCAACACATTCAATGGTTACTCACTGTGATGAACAGAGGCCCTTCCTGTCCTGCTGGTTCCTCCTCAAACTGGCTTCAAACTGCTTCTTCACTCTGATACTCAAACTAAACCTTTGCCCAGTGTCACTTCTCACTCTTCTCATACAAGTCTCTTGCTCTGAGCACCCGACTACTGGGCCTAAGCTCCAGGATCTGTGTGTGCTAGGCTCAGGAGTCCCATCTCAACCTTTGTCTCAGCCAGGGCATCACTCTCTCCTGGGAACCTCTAAAGCATGCTGTTTGTTCTATCCTGATTCTACCTCCCACCTCCCTTTACCCTCCTGGACGTAAGCTTCTTGAGGACTTAATCTTGTGACACCTCACGCATTGCCATGGCCACTGCTGCTAATGCCTGGTACATTTCCACGAACCAGCAGTCCTTTCTAGACAAGACCATCTGCATATCAATCTACCTTCCCTATGCTGGTCCATTTTCAGAGTCCAGGTTCTACAGTTCCACTACATTTCCAAGGATGCTAAAATCACTTACTACAAAATTAAGCAGATTTCATGAAGCAAAATACAGATAATGTGAGGTGTTCAGAGTCTAACCCTTAAGGAGAAATGGAAAAGATAAAGAAATGGGCAACTGACAAACACAAGATACTTCCCAGGAAACAACCAGTGTGGAGGGACCCACATCGACAGTGAAATGACCTAGAAACACAAACGAAGACTGGTCCGTTTCATTAAGGTTGGCAGTGAATATGATGTATCGCATTGTGGTTAACTCCACTGAACAGCTCAAATAGGCCCCCACACCATCAGCCTCTCCTCTCTGCCCTTTCTGTCTGGAGCACTGAGGAGGAGAAAGCAACTTTTATTTGCAAGGCTGCTTGTAATATTTTCGGCCTCCCATAGCCTCCTTCTCATGTCTCGCATATGCTGTAGTTTACTGCAGTTCATTTTATGCCCAAGGCTAGATTATTAAGGACTGAATTGGAATTTTCCACAGTAACTGCAATATAAACTTCGACTAGCATTTTGCCATGCTGTTAGGATTTTTCAAAAGTTTCTTCACCCTTGTTGTGGCTGTCACAGTCTAACTCAGGTGAATGAACAATATGCAAATATGATCCTCTCTCTGGACTTTTCTTGCTCAGACTTCCTAACAGCAAGATGACATGGTAAAGAGAGCATGTCTGTGGATGTATAATGCTTTGAATAATCAGTTCAACACTCTCGAAAAGCAATATTCACAAACAATGATTTCAGAGATAGTTCTTTCCAAATCCCTTTGAAATATGGTATTAGCCAAAAAGTTTATAATTTTGAAACATGATTCCATCTTGTCCCTGATATCTGCTTTTCTGTATTCAAGTTAATTGTCTCTCTGTCCCAGTTAGAGCTGGGACCATGCGCTCAGCAGAAAGACACAGAGCTGTCAAGTTAAGAGTGTTTTGTTTTTATTTAGATCAGCAGTTTGTCACTTGATAATATCTGGTATACCTCAAAGTCTCTGGACTCAGTCATTATGGTGTGAATGATGTCTCAAGTACATATGACTCAGACCCACAGTGAATATCCTGATGGCTTATGGAAGAGGGGCCTCTGAAAGAATTTATGTCAGGAATTGAATTTGGAACCAGGAAATGTCTCTCAAGTTACAGTTTTTCTTAATCTGAGAGGTAAGATTCTTGGTTGCCTGGAGACACCTTAGGGGCCCTGGATTTGAAACAGATACATTATCATACATGTCATTATCCTACTATACTTTGTATGGTTTACTGTTTAACACGAGATGACATCTAAACAACTTGTTTATACGAATCCCAACAAGGTCCCCCCAACTTGGCACCAAAATTCTGTTCTGTATTTAAGAAAAATATACTTTTAAAATACATTGATTAAAAGTTACGATGTGTTACTACATTTATGTTATGGATTAGCTCAAATTTTGGATAAAGACTTATCCAGATGTTTGTATGTGATTTTCACGGTAATAAAAGTGTTGTCATGCAATATCAATCATATTAAGTTTTGCTTTAAAATACTGAAGTCATTCCATAATCTTATGAAATATTAAAATCAAATATGTGAGGAGACTAAGAAGGATCTGCTTCATAAATTATGTCAGCTAATTTCAGGCTGGGGAATGAAGGTCCCAGTGCCATTATGGTGAGGAAAGGATGTGGTTCTTCACATTTATGAAGGAATTGTTTAGAATAACGATGCCAGTTTGCTCTGAGGTGTCCTAATAACCTCACATTCCCCAAATGACTATGGTTTGCCTCAAATATGCATAATTTGCGTGTTACTCAAGTTTCTTGGGTGCCACCAATTCATTAAGCAGCAGCCTTGACATGTACCTGCTCAGGTTGCCGGTGGGCTGGTCCAGAGCTTTCGAAAACAAAATTCCTGGTGACCCTGTCACTGCCTTCCTAAATCGAGGCCAGTCCATAGGACTGTCACTTTGCAGTGTAGCTGAGATTTCTTTAGGATTATTCCCTGAGAAGCAGCCTGTCCCCAACATAAGTAATCTGCTTCTCATACAAGAGAGTTCAGTAGTTTTCCTACATGAGACGGCCACGAGTTAGAGCAGATGAGAGAATACAAATGTGTAAGAGAACGCATCTGTCCAGCTGCTCTGCTGTGATCAACTCTTAGTTCTGAGAATTATTTTTATTTTCTGACTGCTTATTTCAATGTGTAGGAGTCTTCCTGGTAGACTATGTACAAGTCTTTCATTCATTTACTTAATTTTCTTTTCTCTACAGAGGGAGATACAAACGACAAAAATTCCTTATCCTACCATGGGGAAAACATTTGTGGCACAACAGAGAAGCCCCCTAAGTAAACAGAGAAGAGAATATCCAGCTTTCCAAAGGGCTTTTTGAAAGCTCTTTGTGCAAACATGCAACTTTCCAGCTTTTGCCTTATAAGCTTATTTCTTAACCAGTAGTTGTGCTTCTCAGTAGGATAATGGGCCTGATTTAAGGAAAAGCTCAAAATCCTAATCACAATAATGAAAAATGAAGTCGTGGCAACTGTAGTAAGTTTAAAGGCATACTTTGCTTTTCAAGGGCATCCTGTCTTTAAGTAGAGGTCTTTCATTTAGCTAAAGAAATTAAATTGAATCATTCTATCTTTAAGGAAATGATGAATTTAGTGAAGTGAAGAAAAGCTCAAACTCTAGCTAACATAATTTATGCAAAATCATGCAATTAGTGATAGCTGTGCTAGACATTTTTTCTCCAAATGCACCTCTAATAAAACCATCCTGAGTAGCAGTGCCATCTAATGTAAGTAGTAAACATGGATAGTAAATTATTAATATCTGGTGAGGCATGCAGATGGCAGGACTGCCATTTTTCCTTTGAGCTGCTTGTGCAGGTTTGTTATTCTTGCAAAAGAAAATGGCACAGATAAATATGAACTTTTCTTTGAAAAGTAACATTCAACAGGATATGAATTTAATAAATAGCACAAAGTGAGTAGTAAAAACCTGCACTTTCTGTCTCTGCAAAGCGAAATGATGGTTGCTTTCCACCCATCTGTAGCATAAGCTTAGTAAGGTTAAAGCATTTTCAAATATGTGCTACTCACTGGGAATGGCCCAGGTCAGGTGATTTGGGTGGTATTTTTCAATCAAGTCCCCAGCGCTGTCACCTTGACCTTCCCCCACTGTCAAATGGGAAGGTAACCCCCTAGCAAGTCCTTGTCCAAGGGAAAACCTCCAAGCGCACCGACCTCGATCCTCTGCTCCTCTGAGCTGTAGTCTTGTGAAATAATCGCGTACGTTCCTAGCCAAGGCAGGGCTAGCCCAAAGTTCCTTCCCACTCTCTCCAGTTCACCTCAGGATGCTTCCGCAGAATTTAAGCGCCTAAGCAGACAAGGTCAAATTAAACTGCTACACCGACGCTTCTAGCTCGGGGGCCTGACCGGGCGTCCAGTCCCCCAGGCACCGACCTGCTGCAGCAGAAGGGTCCGGGCAGGAGCCCTGCTCTGTCGATGAGCCCATAGCACCCATTTTCTCCCCTATTTACTCAGAGGCGCCTCTCCTCCCCCACTCCTGGCATCCCCTTATTGCTGGCTCCATCTCCCTGTGGTATATTTTTGGGTAGTGGAATGCTGAGGTCACAGGGACAGGCTCTTGATCCCCGCGATGGAGACGCCGGCTAAGAACCCTGAGCATGAACCAGCAAGACGCAGACGCTCGCTCTTGACTTTGGGCTCGAGGCGCTGCCCGGCCCCGGGCCGGCCCGCGGGCTCCCTCCTCCCTCCTGTCCTCGCCGCCAGCCGGCCCGCTCATTCGGTCTGCAGCATTGGTTGGTTTCCCACGCCTGTCCACGTCTGACACGGAGTGCCAGGCATCCGGAAGCCACGCGGGCGCCGACCCCGGCCCGCAGCCCCGGGAAGGTGCCAACTCGAGCGAGCCCTGGCGCCACGGGAGGAGACGGGCATTTCACGTGGGCATCTGCCTTCGCTCCTGCTCGTGCCTCTCCTTCGCGGCCGGCGTCAGGGCCCCTCTGCTCGGACTTATTCCCCCAAAGTTAATCAGCCGTCCTTGCCAGTTCGCTTTAGTTTGAAAAATACTTAAAAATCTCGAAACGTTCCGGGGATACTGCCGCCCCCGGATCCCCAGCTCTGCCTGGCTAGGGCTGTCGGGCGCTCACGAGGCTGTGGCGTTTGTCTTGAACCGACATCGCAGACATGCAGCGCCGTTCCTCCCGGGCCGTCGCCAAAGTTGCCGGACGCCCCTGGGCGACCCGGCCGCGCCAGATGCAGTTGCATAACCTCGCCCCCCACCCCGGCCCGCCGCCCGGTCCTCTCCTGTCTGCACCGGCGCGTCCTGGCCCCGGGAGCCGCCGAGTCCCCGGCGAAGCCCGTTTGGGGGCGAGTGCGAGCGCCCGAACCGGGGTCGGCGCCCGTCCGGGCGGTGCTCTGCCCGCGGCCAAGTGCAGCGGGTGGCGGGGCGCGGGAGGAGGGCGCGCGGAGCTCCGCTTACCTTCCGCTGCTTACAGATAAGTCGAGGTCGGTGCAGCGCCTGGCTCGAGCATGTCTCGCCGCGGACCCGGGCAAGCCTGGCGCGGCACGGAGCACTCCGGACAGGGCATCCGCGGCGAGGGGCGCCGGGCTCGCGCGGAGGAAGGCTCGGCTCCGGGGACTTGGCCGGCTGCGTGCCCGCCGCCCGCCCCCTCCACCGCCGCCGGCCCGGCCCGGCCGGCCCCCGCGCCGCAGCTCGCGTCCCTCCGGCCCGGCTCAGCGACGCGCGCGGGGAGGCAGCGGCTCGGCCGGCTCCGGGGACGCCCGCGCGCTCGCTCGCTCGCGGCGCGGCGGAGCCAGCCACAGCCACCCGGCTTCGTGCTCCTCCGATGTCCTCATTTACTGCAATTGTCTTCGGCGAGATCTCGGAGCCGGGGCCGGGAGACGGGGGCGGAGAGGGGGAGGGAGCGGGAGGGAAGTCCTTGCAGCCGCCCCCGGGTCCCAGCTACTCCGCGGAGCCGGGCGGCCGGAGGAGAGGGCGCCGGAGCCGCGCGCCCGCCGCCTGTGCGCCCGGCTGGCAGCTAGGCGGGCGGAGCCCCGGGCCCCGCGGGGCGGGGGCGGGGGCGGCGCGGGCCCGGGCTGGGCCGCGAGCGTGGGGTGGGCGATCTGGAGGGAGTGGAGCGGGAGGGAGTGAGGAGCCCCCGCCCGCCGACGCCCGAGCCCGAGCTAGAGGAGGAGGTGGAAGGAGCCGCCGGCGGCTGCCGCTTGCGTGCGGGCATCCACCGCCGCGCGTCCGCGGGGTTTCTGGGCTGCAGGCGGCGCTGCGCTGCCCGGAAACTTGTTGAGTCTCTCCTGGAGCCGCCTCCGGAGCAGCTGGAGGGCGGGGGACCCCGCGTTTTCTCTCAGGAGGGGTCGCTGGAGACCCCGCGCCATGGCTGCCTGCTGTGCCAGCCGGCCCAGCCCAGCGGGGCTTGGAAATCCGGGAGCGCGGGCGGTTTAGGCGCCTGCCCCCTCACCTGCGGAGTGCTGCCCGTGGAGTCCGGGGTCAGGTGCGCGTTTCCGTGCGGAGTCCAACCCAGGGTCAGCCCTTCTAAGTGGAGACTGACAGGCAGGCCAGCTGTTAGTAGCCTGAGGACCGAAGTGGGAATGCCCGCCGAGTCTGATGCCCGCTGAAATTTAGGAACACTCCAGAGCAGGCGCCACCTCTGCTCCTAATCAAGACCCCCCTCCCGCCTCATCACACCACCCACCTGCGGATGCCACAGGGCACCGTGCTGCCTTTGTTTCAGGGCAGAGCTGAGCTCGCTTGGGGAGGAAGATATCTATGATGCACAAGGAGCTACACCTCCTGCCCCCCACCCACCAACCACCAATGAGTAGTAGGTCTTCTGAGCTCAAAGCAGCTGGCCCAGGGGCCTCCCTGATTACTGGCAGGCCCTGTGTCTGGGCCTGGGACTAAGCAGCTCTGGCCCCCTAAATTTTCTCAGGCTTGGGGCTTGAAGTTCATTCACCTTGAACACACTTGAAAGTAGCCACAAGCATTCATTGGGAAGTCGGAAGATTTCCCAAGAAAGGACAGAGAAATGGTGGACCCGAGGGCACTAACAGGCTTTGGGGAGTAGACTGGGAGGACAAGTGGGAAAGTCCTTTAACTAACCCACCTCTTCAGACACAGCTGCAGGTGCGCACACCTCTGCCGGCTCATCCCTAGGTCCCTGCCCCTACCCCAGCTCTGTGCCTGGGACCCCAACCTTTGCTCAGTTCTTGTTCGTTTTGTTGCACTGAGCCTAGCACCGTGTTTTATACAGTGTCTGTTCTTTGTAAATCGTTTAATATGAAGTGTTTTATTTGTCTGTATGTAGATGCTTGGGGCATTGTGTTCAGATATTCCAGAAGAAAAACATCCTAAAATCTTTTCCTTTCCCCTCTCACCTCTCAGCATCCTTTGGGACAAAACTCTACAATCCTCCAGCATCCAGATATGCTCAGGAAGAGAGTTCTGAACCTGTGGATCCAAACTCTGCCCACCTCACTCTTTTTATTATCCCTTCTTAACCCAGATTCCTCAAGTCTAGTTTTCGGCCTATTAACTTCTCTGGGTGGCCAGTGGTGCTGGTGGGAGCTGGCTGGAGAGATATGCCAGGTGATATGTGAGCAGCCTGGAAACCTGTAACCCCCTGTTCTGCCTGAAAGAGAACTGATGTTGGGGATGTGTAGGACTTGGGGACATTTAATGCCAGGTGGTAGGGATTGTTGCCATGGATCCCTCCAACATAATCCCCTGGGGATGTCCTGTTGCTACTGTGGGCTCAGTAATTCTCCCAGTGGTCTGGGGAACTTTCTGTAAATCTTGTTTTATTGTTAATCTATAAAATCGAAATCTGCCTTCTCTTAAAGTTGTCACTGTAAATAAGGCTGCCAGGAAATACTGAAATTGTGCCAGTGGTAGTGGAAAGCTAAATTTTTGGGGGCCGTGAGTGAAAACAGATAAAGGTAAAGGCATGCACAGCAGGACAGAGCAGAGCCACAGGGGGCACTGTGAGCTGGCGAGAAAACGGCCCGAGGGACCATGTTGCATGAGAACCACGGGATGTCTACTTGATAATTCCAGGAAGAAAATGGAAAGCTGTAATTGGCAGGTTAGAAAACCCACTTATATGAAGAGGAGAGTTTAATTGAACGTCTCAGTATCATCAAGACTATTTTTAGTTGTTCAGTTGTCTAGTAGACTTATAGTTGTTTTCTGAACCTATTAAAATCGTTGTATGCTTCCTCTTGTTTGGAGTGAGAAACCATTTGTCTATTGTATAACTTGATTGCAGGTCTTCCACACTACAGACCTAACTATTGGTAAAGACTGGTTTCACCGTCCCTTTGGCTATGGCGAGATGGCCCACAGGTGTGAGGTTCATGGATCATCATGCTCTAATCTTTAAAGCAAGCACTGTGCTGGGGGGTGGGGAGGGGCTGGCTGTGGAGACAGGGGTTTAAGCCATCTTCCTTCCCACGAACCCCCATAACGTTCTTTTTTTTGGATGAGACGTGCATATTTTTAGAGTCTAAAATGATTCGTTGTGTTCAGTTTTCTCAGGAAAAGACTTAAAGTTGGTAGAAAGTAGATTTGTTTTAGGAATCAATTAGGTAGAAATTAGTTTCTTATATTTTGCTTCTGATTTTTGCTAAAAACGATGGACTCAACAAAGGGAAAAATAGCTACTTTTAAAGTGGGATTTCCTGAAACTACGAGACTGATGACTAAGAAAATATCCAAGTCTCTGTTCTTTTGCCTTCTTCTTGGAAGTGTGCAAGTGTTGTGCAGAGAATTGCTGGATTTGCAGCCCTACAGTTTGGTAAATTTGGGGGTCTCAATTTCCACATTAAAAAGGATAAGAATATGCAAGTCAGAGATGTATGAGAATGTTCACAACAGTGTTGTCCATCTGAGATATTTGGGAAATAACCCAAATATCTATCAACAGTAGAATGGACAACAACTTCTGGGTTTATTCATGCAGTGGAGTACTACACAGCAATGAAAAGAACTAATTGCTAATGCATGCAGCAACATGAATGATGTTCACAAACATTATGCAGAAGAAGCCAGACATAAGAGTGTGTGTTGTATGATTCCATTTAAATGAAGTCCAAGAATGTGAAATGGTGGTAAATGCCAGAATGGTGGTTACCTTTAGGTGTATTAATTGCACAGGGCCAGATTACCTTCTCTGGTGCTGGATTGTTCTGTGTCTTGAACTAGGTGCTTGTGCAGTTGTATACATATGGAAAAATTCATCGAGATGTTCTCTTTTCTCAGGATGCCTCCATTCTATCTGGGCATTATCACTGAATCTTTGCAGTGTCTACACACATGCTCCCCAATAATCTGTCCTTTAAATGAACCAGCTTATCAGTCAGTGAAATTAATTTGTATCTGCTGAAGCCACTTTCTTTCCAAAACCCAAGGTAAGAGAAAAGAGGGGTGTCTACAGACTCGCCGCTGCTGTAGATGAGACTTCTTCTTTAGCTACTTTAGAACTTCCGTCTTTGGGAGGCTGCCAGTGAACACCTGCCTGACCCTCGGATGCAGCCGTGGTAGAGTTCACTTTGGAGATAATTTTCCTGCCTCGTCTTTTAATGTTCTAAAGTGACTGTCAGGTAGGCCTGTGTCTGCGATGGCAGTTATAGCCTCCAGTTCAGAAGCTGTGGTAACAGATCAGCCGTGCTCCACTCCTACAAAGGAGAGGTAACTCAGGTCAGCCTAAACCTGGAGGGAAGAGATCAGTAACATCAGGATGCTTTTCTTTTCGCTTTCAAGAACAAGCCATAGTGCTCAAAGGGGCTCCAGCCAGACCTCATCTTTCGCCTAGAAGACTTGTGAGAAGCCCTTTGAATCATTCCCTTTGTCGTATTAAGCTCAAGCGTTTGCCGTCCGCTTTCTGGACTGACTTTCTGAGCGTAAAGAGTCTCCCTCTGTGTAAAGCCCCCTGCCTGTAGCTCTTGCATTGTCCTGGCAACAGAGCTGTGTTTCCTCCTGGTGGGAACTGGAGCTGTGTTTCTGAAGGCTGGGCCATGCTCCAGGGACTCTCCCCACCCCCAGTCTTCTCTTCCTTCCATGATGAGCGATTAGAGATAGTTTATTGGCCTGGAATACAATTTGGTTTGGAAAAACTGAACATCACGCAGACTAGTTGACATCCCTATAATGCATCATTGTGAATCTAATTTGTCTGTAGGAAATGGAATGGTTTTATTTTTAAAGAGAACAAGAGTGGCTCTAGGTTTTCCTTAACACATCCGGCAAGAGAGGCAATAGTAGAAAGGATGACGAGTAGGCATACGCTTCTGGCTCTCTCTCCTCCGCCCTCAAAATCTCTCCTTTGTGGGGGGATTGAATCTCTAATCAAGCCCAAAGGCTTTCGCCTCCCCAAAGTCAGTCACTACTCTCCTTTCCTTTAAGTGGGCGTGTGGAGACAATAAACACATGTACTTTATTGTGCTGGCCTGCGTTTGGTCAGTCTGGCTGGTGGTGTCTGGGGGGATTTCTTATTGTCCAAGTCTGATCTACTGAGGAGTAAACCTCTTCCGGATGAGGTCAATGGCTAAGGGGCTTTTCTTAATCCTTGCTGGAAATGCCCGCCGTCTCTTTGAGCCTGCTCAAGTCAACTCTTCATAAAGCAGGTAATATGCCCAGGCCGAAGAATGATACCTTTGACCAGAATTAGGTCAAGGAGGGATAAAAATTGCTTTCACATTTTGGTGTCTGCTCTGCTAATCCACTTTGCTGGTGTCAAGACTGTTGAGAGCCCTTCCCGGGGCTGTCTGCCCTCGTGCACACGAGCCTCGGGTCACCTTTAGCCAGGAGTCCTCAGGGAGGTCTGAGGTCTTCGCACAGCTCTTGCCGTGGGGTGTCTGGTGCAGATTTCTGTATTTGCCCCTCATTCCCACCTTAGGCTTCACAGACATGGAGGAAGGATGGGGGGTTGGAGGAGAAGAACATGGGACCCTCCTTGTTCCACTCTTTCTTTCCACAGACCCTGTTTGACAATAATGATGATCCACTTTTGTTGTGTGTCTACGGAATGCCAGGCACCTGGTGTGCTGTGCAGTATCTCCTTTTGTCCTTACAGGACAACCATGAAACAAATGCTGTTAGACTCTTTTCACAGATGAAGAACAGAAAAGTTAAGTAATTTCTCTGAGGTCACACAGCTAGGACGTGATGAAGCCTAGATTCAAATCCAATTCTGTTGGATGCCACAATGCAACACTGCCCTGCTCAGGTTTATTATTTTCACATGAACTTGAGATTTGCTCAAGAACATGTGTTATAATTTAGTGTTACTCTAAAGTACCATGCACTACGCAGACATGATGGTTCTACTTGAGGAGTGTCATTAACCAGTGGAATCCTCTTTTGGTACACATCTGGCCTCAAGCAACACCAGGTATGTGTGTCCAGAGATGACCGCGCCCTTCCAGGCTCTTGTGGGATCAGCTTGGCTCTCTCATGGGACAGATTCTGACTAGGAATGTTAATTGCTGGTGCTGAGCTCTCATAAAGCAGACTGTCCGTCCAGGCTGATGGAAGAGTGTCTTTGCCCAGGTGTTCTGTTACTTTTACTGGCTATGCCTCCTCTTATCACTGTATCCATTATACTTTGAAGGAAAAACAGTGACTGGAACAGCAATATTCCATAATCATGTCACATTTGGATAGCGCCTTATGCTTCTCCAATATAATTTCAATGATATTATCATACATTTTCTTCATTGAATAACAGCTATTAAGATAATCCATCACAATATATATTCCATATATACCACAAAAGACCATTTCAGATTCTTCTGGTGTCGGGTGTAGTGACACTGCATTGCTGTGGTCTTTTAAGTAACGTGAACAACCCCTTGGTGTGCTTGTCACCTGACTCGAGATGTGTTTGCTTAGTAGAATGGATCAGGATGATGCGGCAGCGAGCTACTGTGCATTAGGAAGCAAGCATTTTGTTTTTAAATGCCAAGTTCCAAATGGGAAGAGTATAGAATTTTTAAAAAATGTCTAGTTAATGTTTGATGACCTCTAAGGTGACACACAGATTTTCAGTTCCATGTGTTTCATAAACATTTCTTTTTTCATATTATTGAATCCTTGGAGAATTAAATGGGTCATTCCTTTAATTCCACTGCACTGTAAATTTGCAGATATCTCTGTTTCCAATTTGCTTAATTTGTGTTTTGGCACATTCTGGAGCTATGTGGAACTCTAGATGTGTGCACTGCCTGGAAAGCTCGCCTCTGTGTTCCCATCAGTTAGTACTAGTGCACCTTTAGCTAACATTAAAGCAATAATCAAAAACATATTTTAACACATTTCTTATACAATTTTAATTTCTTCCAGGAGTCAAAGAAAAGCAAGACATTTTGATTTTAAACGTTGCGTTGTATTCTTTCTTCTTTTTTTTAAAAAAAACTTTTTACAAAATCCAGTGCCCATAGGTTAAAATTTATATGGTTAGAATGTAGTGCAAATGGTCACGGTTTACTCCAATCCCTATATCTCAGTGGTCATGGCTCATGGCAGGTTCTCTCCCTTCCCTGGAAGGAGAGCTCTGAGGGGTCCCCCAGGCCTTCTGAGGCTGGAGGAGGGAGGGGTCTCGATATACCAGAACATACATTTCATTCAAGTGAGGGAGGCAAATGGTACAAAGCTTTTTCTCATTTGTGTTCATGGATTGGCTATCTCAGTGGATTAACAGAAGAACCTTGAGAATCAGTGTGTTTTGTAAACACTAAATTTGAGCCTGTGAATTTGGAAATTGAGTCACCAAAAGATGAGATAGCCTTGGTAGAGAAATCTGTTAGTCAGTGTAAAGATTAAGGGAAATCTTACTTCATTTTATTTGTGTTCTCAACATGAACCCCGAACCTTGGTTTCAGAATTTGTTCAATATTGAAAATGGTCCCCTGAGTTTGGACAGTTAGTAATAAATGAGAGTTCAAGAGACTATGATAAATGAGGCCCTAAATGGCCGCTTTTGGCTGCAGTTCAGCGTGTCATTACACGTGGTTTGTCCCTTCCTGGCCTGTCTCGAGCTTCAGATCTTTCTGCCCATCGGCATGTGGATCACTTACTGCATTTGATCAGCATGAGCAAATGTAAAATTACCCTTTTATTAGGATGTCTTGGGCGATGAGCATTAAGCCCTGAAGTTCTAGTAGAAATGAAATTTATTGATGATTTATTTTGTTCACTGAATTCCAAGTATGAAAATGAAGAAATTCATTCCAATGGTACTTTTTTTTCCCCATCAGAGTAAATATTGTCACATGAAATTGCTGATGATACTTCCGAGTCCCTTAAAATAAGACTTGTGATTCATTCACACCATGAAAATAGTGAAGAGCCAGCATCTTCACCTGTGGATTCAGAAGTGATTGGCTCTTTCCTTTTTGGTCTCTGGGTGTTAATGAACATTTTCACTTCTGGAGCTTTCTCAGCTTCGAGCTCCAGCGTGGACTAGGAATGGCTGTCTGGTTCAGGCTCTGGGTCTCAGCTCTGGGAATTCCATGTTCAGGCTCTGCCGGTGTGGGCACATTGCATGACTTCAATCTGAAATTTTAGACAACCTCGCCTAAGAAAATAGGGTAAGCAGATTAAAGCGACACCACGTGTTTGGTAACCATCCTCTCCCCGTCGCAGAAGTGGACGGAGGCAGAAGCCCACAACATAAAGCATGTGGCTTTCCAAAGAAGAGCTTTCCTTTTGTACTTTAGGCGTGTGTAAAGTTCTTTGTGGAATTCTTGCTTTTTTGGATATACATACTTTGTTAGTAGTTAAAGGACATTTTAAAACATTGCTGAAGTGCAATCAGCTTAAGGTATGATGCATATGACAAGTGTTGAAACATGGCTGATGTTTCGCTATGAAATTTAAATAAGCTCTTTGAAAGCAGAAATAATATCTATATACCATGTAAAATGCTAAGATCTCCCATAGACTGCCCTATTCTTTATTTCTTGACAAGCGTGTATAATCTCTACATTTGAATACAGAATAGAATCAATATTTTAAAAGTTACTCATCCATGGGTATAACTCACTTTAAGCAAACTCCTTATATGAAAGCATGGCTTAGCCGCAGGCAGACTGTAGAGTTTTACTTTAACAAATGCTCATTTTGATTAAGGCAACCTTCAAATAACCACTGCCTCTCATGCACTTAGAGGGATTTAGTTTGTCAAAAATTACTTAATACATGACTTTATAGAAATGCATCTATTGTGTCAAGCGTGATCTACCATGTAATCTTGTGTATATGTATATAGGAATACACGTACACACTGACAATTTCTGCAATGGTTTGTGGTGGATTTCTCCACATGTTCCGTGAGTAAGATAGTCTGGACAGTATTTGAGCTGTCAGAGCGGAACATCGGTGCTCTAAGTTCACTAAAGTTCCCTCTACCTCCTGGATGGCGTTTACTTCTTAGAAACCAGAGCTCAAAAAATAAAGAAGCCGACATATCTCCCAAAGAGCCAGGCTCTGTGCTAGATGCTTTCCAGATTCCTCTCTTGTTTTCATCCCTTCGGCAGTGTTATGAAGTACGAACACATGAAATGTTGGTGTGGGCTGTCCGCGGAAGGGCTGGTTGTGCAGGTGGAGAAGGCACCCTGGAAGATTCCTTACCTACACCTCTTTTCAAAGTTATAGTAAATCAGAATTTCCTAATGTGCTCTTCTTAGTACTCCTGCAGGTCTTGTCCAATTGATACAGTTTATTCCTGTTTTTACGACAGCCAATGCTCTGCTCTCCCTAATATAAATAGACTTATTGGCTTATTAAATATTTAAAATGTATGCTAACTTCTTCTGGATAAATGACAAGTCTTGGCATCAGGTCCTATACTCCATGAAATGCAGGCAGGTTTAGGGTACAGTCCCTCCTCCATTAGCTGTTCTTACAGTCTGGACCTTCATGTGGAAATAGAAAAACACTCCTACCCTCACTCTCTAGTCTTCATTGAGCCAACTCATTGTATGCCGATCTGTTCTTCTGTGTTCATCTGATTCTAGGTAAACATGTCTCTTCTGAGATTTGGGCAGAATTATTGCAGTATATCCTATTGAGGATTACTTCTGGTGAGGGATATGGTGATGGAGCTATTCATCTATTAGTATTTGAGTAACAAAAAATAGTTCCATGTCTCAAGATTTGTATTCTTGAAAAACAAAACAAAACAAACCAAAACTTGGATTGGCAACATCTTTGTCACTGTGTACCAGAAAATTTTGCTTTGCTGGTTATGGGAATACCCTAGTTATTGGAACTAAAATGCAGTAATACCTTCCAAGGGAAAGCATGTATGTTGGGGGCCTTTGCCCTTCCACATTTCCCCTGAGAGAACACTATTTAAGTCAAGACAAGATAGTAATGGACAGTTAATATTGGATTTTCATCTCTGGCTGATTTATTTAAGTGCTTCGTGAAACCAAATGGAATATCTTTGCTGTAGGCTTTTAATACTGGAGCTATTATGGTGACGGGTACAATATATATTTTTTTGTTTTGATAGTTTCTAAACAATTGAGATAAATAGCTATGTTTCGGTAATTGTTCTTTGTATCCATATGAAAAATGGAAGTATTAGCTTAACATGAATTTTTCACTAAAATAAGGATCAATAATCAGTCAAATATCCTTATTAATGTTACATTTAATTTTTTAGATGTGAGTATCAACAGGGAGCAAAGATTTCATGACCCTGTATCATTTTTTTAAACACGCCAAAAATGTGACATAGTGATCATTGAATTCAATAAACTTCCTCATCTATTGTCACCCCACGTTAAAATTTGTCAGTACTATGTCATCTGTTAGTACTTTTCGGTATTCTCTAAAGACATAAGATAAACTTTTAGTTTAATTTTATATAGCAACATTTTGGTCCTGCCTGTCATTAGGACTATGGAGCTCCTTTATCAATTAAAATTAATTCATTGTGCGTTGTGCTATAATTTACCAAACGATAGTTAATGTCATCTCTCTTCGGTGATGGCCATGTGTTGACCTAGAGAAGCTTAACCTACACTGTATTTCTCTCCGGTGTGTTTAACTGAAGGAAGCATCTTTGAATTTATCTTCTCACTGCATAACTCTTGAAAGCACTGAAATTCCTTTGAATATCTAGAGGCAATTCTTTGGTTTTATATTTCAGCTGACAACGAGTGGCGCCTTTGAGATCGAGTTTTCATCTTTACACTAAGTTTATGAGTCAGAATGCTTAACTCATAGAAGTTAGGAGAAGATTGAGCTTGCCTTTGGAGTTTAAGAACAAAAGTGCAAGTGTGTGGGTGTCTGTGTGTGTGTGTTTTTTAGGGCTTGATTTGGGTTTTCGTAAAAGAAAGCAAAATCTGAGGTCATTCCATGTGGGAAAATCTCCTTCAAGATTCTCTGGATGTTGAAGATCAGAGAAAGGGTAAGTTGAAGCCACCTGGAGAGGAGAGCTCCGGATGGGTCCAGCCCTGTAGTTGGCTACCTGGTAGTTTTCATGACTTGGTAGACATGAGGGTGAGGGTAGATCTCATCCCCATTGTCAGCACTGAAAATATGATACAATGTATCATGCAGTACTCCCCCAGAGGGGGCAGGGCTTAAAGGAAATCATCAGATCCCTTCCTCCTTTTTCCCTTGGTCAGAGCTGCCTTTCATTTTAAAATGATGGATTTGGAAAATGGAAAAGTAATAAAAGTGCAAGAAAATGATTCCCACCAGTAAGTGCTCCATCAAATAAGTTGTAAAAATAAACACATCCCACAACTGGGGCAATTATGTGTTACATGTAGAATTTATGGAAAGAACTTCGGAAAGACCCAGGGATCCCAATGACGATTAGAAATGGATGTGCCCACCTCCCCTCTTAGCAGTGCACCCAAATACGCAGAACCTCTGAGCAAGTGGATTCAACTGGGGCCCATTTAACAAGGCTTCTCATTTTAAATTTAGTTCGCCCAAGTAGGGCTGCAAGGATTTCAATGTCCGCTATGCTGTTTTCCAAGGGCATGGAGACTTGGCTTAAGGAATCCAAGCTTGGCTGCTGTGCGGCTGGTGTAAGTCATCATTCCCGCTTTATAGTCACTTGGATACATTACGATGCCGTGCCATCCTTTTTTTTTTTCAATCGGGAAAAAAAAGAGATTTCTGTCTCAGTTCCTTGGTTCCCTCACAGTGAGAATGAAATTTTTTATGAAGTCTTAAATTTGGTGGTTATTGTCCCATTACCTATAGAAACTACCGTCAAGACTCCATTCTGCTCCCATCAACACGTGCTGTGGGGGCCGTCAGTGCCCATAACATGGCCCCAGTGCTCATCCTGGAAAGAAGAGCCCCTGCTTGTCTCTGCAAATGGCTCCCACAGAAGCTGTGGAGTGCCAAGGAGGTGGCGTGAGGCATTAGAGCCACCGTTAAGGGGCCTGCGCCTGAGAATGTATTCCGAAGGATGGAGGGCCATGTGCAATTGGATGATAATACAGTCAGAAGGGGGCTTTCTGTGATTACTGGGCAATAACTCTCAGGTGGAGCCCAGGAATCCAGAAATGCAAATCTACCAGGCGCCAAGTCAGGCTGTTTATTTTTCCCTCCTCTGCTTTCTTGGCCTTTAATTCTCCTGTCTGTCCCGCGTTGCACCTCTAGATGCTAATGGCATAGGCCATTGCATAGGTGGGTGCCAGGCCAAGCTGTTTGCTCTGCCCCTCCCTGCAGGAGCCTCTAGGCTGGTCGAGGTTGGGAGCAGGATGACCTCTGCTGGTCTCTGTGTTTTTGTTTTCCTTCCCCCAGGAATCCTCAGTGCATGAAGTTTAAAGCCTAATGCAAATTCTCTCCCTCTGCTGCATCATCCTAGGCATTACTAAATTTCTTTAAAAGAGTGAAATAAAAGCTCAGGATATTCTTGTGGCTGGTTTCTGAATGTGACAATGGCTTAATGACTTAATGCATTACAGCCAGCACCTCTTGTTATCTTTTTAGAGCTCCAGCTGGGCTGCTGAGCCTGCACGCCGGTGGCAGCAAGGGCAGCTAGGGAATGCCAAGAGCAGCTAGCTGGACGGGGGGTTTGCATGTCTCCTCTGTTGGGCAGGACATTTCTCTTAATTTACTCAGTGGGTTAACAGTCTAGGGTCCCAGACAGATGGCATCAGACACCTTAAGAGAAGAAACACTCCTTCTCAGGGTGCTCCTAAGACTCATTTAGGAGCATCCGTGTCGCCTATTTTCTGTCTTTACAGAGGTGTGTAGAGTGGCTGCCGCCCCCTGTTTGTGATTTTGGGGTCTTGAGGTATGATCTGACCAGCGACTGGTCCTCCTTAGAGGACGCTTTTATTATTGTCATATTTGCCTCTGACATTTAATAGCTTTTATTATTGATTTTTTTTTTTTTTTACCAGACTTTATTTTTTGGAGCAATTTTAGGTTCACAGCAAAATCGAGAGAGAGATAGAGAGATTTCCCATATACTCCCTGCCCTTCCACACGCACAGCCTCCCCTACTATCAACATCCTGCGCCAGATGGTACATTTGTTACAATTGATGAACCTGCGTTGACACAACATTATCACCCAAACTCCGTAGTTTACATGAGGGTTCACGCGTGGTGTTGTACATTCTATGGGTTTGGACAAATGTATAATGACATGTGTCCATCATCATGGTATCATACAGAGTAGTTTCACTGCCCCCAAAATACTCTGTGCTTTTTATTATTGTCTTATTTCACTCTAACATTTAACAGCTTTTCTTACTGAATTTTTAATACATTGATTTGTTTTTCCTAGTAGAAATTATAGATTAGATAATTGGTCAAATAAGAAAAATTCAGACACCATAATTTTTTTAAAAACATACTCAAAGTAAGGTGAAAAGTGAAGCTGGCGTAGCAGTGGGTCCACCTCTGCCCTCCAGCCAACCCCTGGATGGGGTCTTGCGTCTTCTCAGGGATGTGCCCTGAGATACAAGCGGTTCCTGTGGACACTTGCCCTTTCCTGACTTGGCCCTTCGCCTTTTTCATGTGGAAGTGAATCTTGCAGATCATTTTCTATCAATGTAAACCAGCCTGCTGCATGTTCCAAAGCACTGCCGGGTGTGCCGTAATTGCAAAGTGTGAAGGTAGTGCCATTTAAAAAGATTTAAACCTGCAAGCAAAACTAGAATCACTTTTGGGAATACAGTGTGTTTTCGTCCACAAAGGAGTCAATACTTGGAGAATAGTCGTGTATTGCAAAATTATTCAAAACTGGTTTTTATCTTGGCGATTTTTAAAAATCAATTTTATCTCATTTGGCTTTTAAAAAATTCCCATCACAAGTGGGTGTATCATTTTGGTTATGTGTATTTTTTCAATGACTTGAAGGACAGTATCCCGAAGGAAGAAGAATCATTTAACCCCAGTTCATTGATTTCTCAGAGTTGTCTACCTGCTGGCCTCCAATTATGTGTCTGCTTGGATCGAGTGTGAAACTATTTCAAGAATAATTTTGGTCTTTGCACTCATGTAAAAAATGTTTTTAGAAGCAGAATGACACTACACCACTATGTGACAACACTGGTTACACTTCAAGAAAAGTGAGACTTCATTTTTACAAGTTAATTTGTACTTATGTATGCTTGAAGGAGTATGTAAGCATGTGATATAACTCACAGGGAATTTGAAAATGTGTGCACAGCCTCCTCCACTGCCAACAGCCCCCAGCAGAGTGGTACATTGGCCACAATGGATGAACCCACACTGGCACATCATACTCACCTAAAGCTCATAGTTCACCTTAGGGTTCCCTCTTGGTATTTTCCATTGTATGGATTTAGACTAATGTATAATGACACATACCCATCATTATAGTATCATACAGAATAGTGTCACTGTCCTAAAAATCCTCTATACTCCACCTATTCATTCCTCCCTCCTCCAAACCACTGGCAACCATTGACAAACCAAGCATTTAATACACCTAACCTACCAAACATCCTAGCTTAGCCTAGCCTGTACCTTAAACATGCTCTGAACACTTAACGTTAAACTACAGTTGGGCAAAATCATCTAACGCAAAGCCTATTTTATAATATAAGTATTTAATATCTCATGTAACTTACTGAATACTGTATTAAAAGTGAAAAACAACATGGTTCTCTGAGTACAGATGGTCGTAAGGGTATCGGTTGTTTACCCTGGTGATCGTGGGGCTGACTGGGAGCTGCCACTGCCCAGCATCACGAGAGAGGATTGTGCTGCATATTGATGGCCCAGGAAAACATCAAAATTCAGAATTCGAAATACAGTTTCTACTGAATGCGTATCGCTTTTGCACCATCATAAAGTTGAAAAATCGTAAATCGAACCATCCTAAGTCAGGGACCATCTGTAGTTGGAATCACGCGGTATGTAGCCTTTCACACTGGCTTCTTTCACTTAGTAATATGCACTGAAGTCTTTTCATGGCTTGATAGCTCATTTCCTTTTAGCACTGAATAACATTCCATTGTACCATAGCTTATTTATCCATTACCTACTGAAGGGCATCTTGGTTGCTTCCACGTTTTGGCAATTATGAATAAAGTTGCTATAAACATCTGTGTGCAGGTTTTTGTGTGGACATAAATTTTCAGCTCCTTTTGATAAATACCAAGGAGCACGGTTGCTAGAACTCATAGTAAGATTATGTTAAGTTTTGTTAAATTGCTTTTATCATTTGACAATTTAACGTGGACATTCTTACAGTCCATAAATAGTGATCTAAGGGTTTTGTTTTCTTTTATCAGAATATTCTTTAAAACATTCCTTGTCTGTTATAAACTGAGGGCTATAATTTCTTCCCTAATTTTTCAGAACAAATTTATTAGTACTAACCATCTTGGCTGCAAATATATTCATGTTTGTTTTTCACGGTGGAAGAGTTATTTTAAGACACTGCTTGGAAGTTCAGTGTTTTGGGTAGCACTGTAAGCAACTGGTAGGATCCTAGATAGAGAAGGAACATGACAGATAATTTTTCTTTTTATTCAGAACAATCAATGATATTTTCTAATGCTCTGAAAAGATAATATATCTAGAATGTTCCTGTAAAAGATCTGATTTATTCTTCATCGAGTTCTCTTGGGTGGAATTTATATGATTTGGAATCATATTTTGAGGTGTGTCAAACATTTTCTCTGACATAGTGTTAAGTTCTACTTAATGGATTGGTCACATAAGACTGGATAACGCCGAGTTGAACCAAATGAAAAATGTTTCCTTACGTCAGTGTTTTTAGAAACTTTAATATGTTAATGCACACTGTGAATTTGTAGAAGACGGGATAAGGCTTAGCATTGGAATGTTTTCCTAATTTTCCTTTCCAGGGAGCTGTTTGTTTGTTTATTTTTGCGAAGCATGCCAGTGTTCCAGGCAACACGTTGGGAAACGATGCTCCATTGGCTGTGTATTACGTGTAGAGCCATGAGTGTTCCCACTGTAGAGGTTTCTGTCTTATTCCAACTGATCGATAGTGCTCAACAGCATCATTTTTTTCTTTGAAATCAAAATATATCATGCATACAAGAGAATAAATACAATAAGTATGTACAGTTTAAGAAATAATCAAATGGGCATATGTGCCACCTCCAGCTGAAGATCCTTAGATACTCCTCTCCTCCACTATGTTTCTCTTTTTCTGACGTGATCTTTAGTCAGATTTTTGAGTTAATTATCTTCTTGATTTTCTTTATAGTTTCATCACATATTTATGTATCCTTTAACAGTATTTTTTTGTTTTGCCTGCTTTAGCCCTTCATGTAAGGGGAGTTATACAATATATATTATTCTGTGATGTGCTCTTTACTTTCAACATTACAGTTTTATAATCTATCCATGTTGATGGGTTCAGCAGTGGTTCATTCATTTTCTTTATTGTATGTTATTCCAGTTGTAGAAATACATCACCACCGAGTTATCCTTCATCATTCATGGACATGTGGGTGGTGTCAGTGTTTGCTATTAGAACAGTGCTGTTAAGATCATCCACCTAACCATCTCCTGGCACACCCCTGTGAGAGTTTCTCGGTTATATACCCTGGAGTGGAATGGTGGGTGAACATCTCCTTAAGGCAAATGCACACTTGGGCAAGGAGAGTTCCCAGTCCTTCTTTGGCTCCAAAATTCCTGTCTGCACAGTAATAGTGAAACTTAGACTCTGCCACTGTGATTCCTCCTCAGGCTCCTCCTCAGTCTCTTTTCCTAATCCAGAATTATGTTTATGTATTGTATTTTTAAACGTACAAGTGCACGTTCTATGGGATGTGAACATATTGGTGGCCTGACCATGAGCATTCCCCCCTTGGCCTCTCTCCAGCTTCCAGCTCTCCTGGAAGCCCAGCGCATCTAACCAAGACAATTTAGGACAGAAACCTCAGCTAAATTCTGTACCGTTTATCTCGAGTTCCTCCTAGCAGGTACGAATAATGATGGATTGTGAACAAATAGCTCTGCCTTGCTTTTTTAGATCCTGAAATAGACAGGATGGCTTTGATAATGCTCTTTGACTGATGGGCACTTTTTGTAACCAAATCCCATGCAGAGGCTTAAAATATGCTTCCACAAGGTTGATTTCAAGATAAATTATACAGAGCTACAGAAAAGAAAAGGCAGAAAAACCCTATATGGGATGATTTATGGACGTTTTCAAAATAGTCAAAACCCAACTTTTTTTGTAGCAAACACAAACAAAAAACCAGAAAACAGCCATAGCAAAAATATCTGAATAACGTGGGCAGTGAGAGCAAGATTTCCCTTTTATTACCCAGTACCTTCCGCCAAAAGGAACTCACTGCTTCTATTCAAATGTGGCTCTGAATATTCATTTGTGTTTCTGCTGCTGAATTATCTGCCTGCACCTTTCTGTCTGAAATGTAAACTTATGGAGATGTTGCTCCCTGGTAAATGTACCTTTGCTGTGACAGGAGGATTTATTCGTAGGGATTGGCATATTAGAATCCCTGATACCTGGCAGTCAGGAAAAGGACTGGTTGTAGAATTCATGAATGAAATTGTTTTCTAGAAGGTGTGTAGTCTGCCAGATCCTTGGGCTGCATCAGGAAAAACAAAAACCAAGAATTCCCCTTTGGAGTCACTTGTGAGCTATTGGAACCTGGTTGTCAAGGTATCATTCTTTATATCAACTCATCAGTGCCGAAGTTTGGAAGTCGCTTCTGTGCGCTTTTCTACCAAACTTCACGTGAAAGTGAAGACTTGGTCGAAAAAGAAAAAACAAGTCCTTGGAACCCATCTGAAATTGCTCGGTACAGATGCTCACTGGGCAGAGACGAGCAGAAGAGAGATTGGTACGTGTCTTTAGAAGCATTGCCAGCTTTTAAAGGCAAGACCACTTGCTGTTTTAGTTAGTGGAAATTTGTGAGAGGAGTTTATTCTTTCAGAGAGAGCGTGTGCCAGGAGGTACTGCCCTGGAAGTATTCTTGAGGACCATGTGTTGCAGCCTCTGAGCTGGGAAACCTCCCTGTTCCCATCTGCTGCAAAATGAAGAGGTTAAAACTCTCTCTCACACAGGGGCGAAAGGCTGCTGTTGATAAATTCATAATTTCTCCAATGCGTTAATAGTAATACACCCCACCCTCATCTGCTCCAGAGGTTGGCTGTTGAGAAAACCTATGCACGTCTTAACGTACACTTTATCCCACGTTTCAAAAGTCTTGCTTTTTCTCATTACTTTTCAATGTGGGTGCAGTTTCAAAACCTCCAGAAAGCCAACTTGCTAATTTAACAAAAGATTCAGACCTGAGTAGAAAGTAGTAGCACAACAGATGTGACTTCGTGCTCTGCTTTCTGAGTGGGTACATGTCCCACGAAGTGCAGACGTCGGTCTGAACTGGCGTCATTTCCATCTGGTTGAAATCCCAGCCTCATGATCCTGCCTTGAGACCAAGGCATGACTCTTGCTTTTTAGAAGTTTGCACGTCTGTTATTCTGTTAGCTCTGCTTTGCTAGGTGGCACTGCAGGATACAGATGTTCACGGAATAGGACTTCTTTTTTCTATTACTGTTCTTAGCGTCCACCAGTGTAACCTATTACTGCCTTGCAGATCACATGAGCATCCACTTTGAGCTCCTTGCACGTAGGTCATGCTTCGTAAACACGTTTGATCCAAACCATCGGATGTGAGTGGTCTCAGTTTCCTTTTCCTTCAGTCTCATTTCAGAATGCCTGTTTTTGTATGTCCTGTCTACAGTTCTTTCCTGAACTGGGGACAGATGTGTCCTCTCCTTTTCAAAGCCAGTTCTGCTTGTTCCTTGTTTTCATTCCCTCACCTTTTTGGGACTTGCTGCGTTTACTATTCCCATGTCCTCTTGCATCTCCCGTCTCTGCATCTCCTCTCCAGTCTTGCTCTGTGCTTAGGACTCTCCTAGCCCCAGACATGCTGCTGTCCGTGCTTCCTTCATCCCAGGTCTCTCTAGTCTGCTCTTTCTTATTCTGCTCACCGTTCGGCAACTCCTAGAAAATGTCCAGCTGTTGCCTCCACTTTTAACCACCCCTCGTGCCTTCTCACCCCTCACGTCAGAGACTATTCTGTCCCCGAGTCTCTCTCAGCCTCCCGATAACCACGTCCGACACCCTTCAGACAGCTTGCGTCCTTCTGGATCTCTCATGGGCATTTGGCGACCTCTTCCTTGTTGCTGGTGGATAAACAGAAAGGACACGTGTGACTATCCATTAAGTATCAGACGTTTTCAAAACAACACTTGAGGGTAGAAAGAATCACCCTAAATTTTACAGGAATAAATTGATCTTCAGATTAACTAATTTCTTGGTGTTAAACCATTATATACAAAATAATTGGCATTGTATCAAAACTTGTTTTTTTAAATATACTTTAATCTTGTATATATGACCCTAATTTTAATTTTTTTTACCTCTCTGAGCACTTTTTCCGGTTGTCTTTTGTGGCATCTCTTAGTCTGGCTGGCTCTGTCCTGTTGTCACTCTCCCAGTATTTTTCTTTCAGTTTCTCTTGTTTCTTCTTATTCTCTCTCTGCACAGATCTTGACCTTCTGTGCAAACTTCTGTTCTGCATCTGCATTTCCCATCATTTGCTGGAGATCTTCACCTGCATTTCTCACTGGTGGTGCATATCTAATCTCCTATGACAGGCACATTTTCCATGTTATTTCTTTGTCTTCCTAACATCCTCTTTTAATTATAAATTTTACCAACTGAGTGTTCTTTATTTTTCTTAACTATTTTTTTTTTTGTGTGTGAGGAAGATCAGCCCTGAGCTAACATCTGATGCCAATCCTCTTCTTTTTTGCTGAGGAAGACTGGCCCTGGGCTAACATCTGTGCCCATCTTCCTTTACTTTATATGGGACGCCGCCACAGCGTGGCTTCCGGGTGCATCGGTGTGCACCCGGAATCCAAACCTGTGAACCCTGGGCTGCCGAAGTGCAGCACGTGCCCTTAACTGCTGCGCCACTGGGCCGGACCCTTAACTATTTTATAACTATGAAATATGTAGGTCATTTCTAGGGATAAGTAATACTGCATGGAACATCTTTCTGCCTAAAACATCTCTCCATTTAGGTTTATTTCCTTGGGATCAACTCCCACAAGTGGTGTTGCTGAGTCAAAAGTATTTTAGGGGCCAGCCCTGTGGCATAGTGGTTAAGTCTGGTGTGCTCTGCTTTGGCTGCCTGGGCGTAGACCATGTAGTGGCGGCGTCCCACATACAAAATAGAGGAAGATTGGCACAGGTGTTAGCTCAGAGCGAATCTTCCTCACCAAAAAAAAAAAAAGTATTACAAAGGAGGACTTACGCATATCAGTTTGGGAGATCAGATGAGCAAAACAGAATATTCAATTGAAAGTGCAAGCTTTAAAGCTAACAATGAAATGCTATCTATAAATCATAAAACATTTACACGCCTGTGTGCGTATCAGGTATTATTGTTTGTTGTGTCTGTAAGCTCCGTGTTGCTTTCACTTTAAAGCCATTCATGGATCTCAGTAAATGGTCAGGAGCTTGCATTTGAACAAGCCTTCTGAATTTCATCACTTGTCCTCTTGGTAATATTCCATATTCCATTCCAACAACTGTTGAGATACCCATTCCCACAGTGGACACCCAGACTGGCCCTTATACTAAAGCAATGTTTTACTGGTAATAGGATTCTGGTTCGTTAATTTCCTAAATTTTTTGCCTGCTGCTAGAAGATTTTTGGCCTTCAGAACAATGTGTTCACAACTATAGTCAGACAGAAGAATTTACAGAAGCCTTCAGTTGTCAGATGGACGAGCTCTCCTATGAATGGCTGGAGTCGGATGAGGATTTGAGCAGAATTTTAAGGGGAAGCATGCCTTCTCCTCAGTGGGAGGGAAAACCTCACTCCAACAGGGCAGTGGCCTCCCAATTACTGGCTGCCTCCATCTCCTTTCCATCGTTGTGTCAGTATAAGGGGCAGGGTTTGGTGTTCTTGCATAGTTTGTCCTACAGCTCTGATCTGGTTAACTCCAAAGAGAGGTGCGCACTGGCCATCCTTTCTCCTCTTCCCTCCAGCTGTTGGCTGTCCAGGAGGATAGAGAGGGGGATGGGTAGAGGAGATACCTGTTCATTCACTTGTCCACCATATTTACTAGGTGATGACCATGTGCCCATGTCCTAAGGGCTAGGCATTCAGTGCTGCACCCTGTAGCCATGTTCCCTGTCCTCATGGAGGCTATATTATAACAGAGAGGGAGAGGGGAGGAGGGGGGGAAGGGAAAAGCAAGCATTCCAGAGTCACGCATTTCAGGACATTGTACCCAGAATCAGTGTCTGCTAATGGGCTACCTTCCACTGTAACTTGACTTTGTCCTTGATTTTCGGATTTAAGAGATAAAAACTGGTTTTTTAATTGGGTTCTGCACATTACTTCCATGAAACTGCATAGTGTAAGTGCTTTAAGCAGTTTCACGCTGGGTTTTATTTCATTAGTAATTCTGTGTATGGATTATAATTCTCATAAGCTGATAGTATGCTAATTTGCTGGAAGCCAAAATGATGAGAAACCTACTGTGTGTATTGGCAGTCTGTTGAGTGTACTGTGCTTTGCCAGGAGATTCTGAGCTCCAAAGGATGTTTCATCCTACTCAAAAAAAGCAAAGATATATTTTAAAATATTTCCAGTTTATAGATTTTACATCCAGTTAACGGTTTCTTATCTGTTTGGAGATCCTCATGAATATAATGGCAAAGTCATGTTTCAGACATACAGTGCCAACATTCTGGCAATCTGAGCATGCTCAAGTATGCTCTTGCATATGAAGAATTAAGTTTTCTTGTATGCTTGTAACATTTATCTGAGGAAAAAAATGCCATGTGGAAAATATTTTGATGAGATATAAAAATTATGGAATATAATTACTTCCATTCATGTAAGAGAATTTTCATTAAAATATTTGAATGGGGATTTCCTTTATAGAAACATAAGTGTAATTTGACTTAATATGCCTTGGTATATGTGAGACTACACAATTGAAAATATTGTTGTGTCTAAGTAGAATCTGCTGATTTCCTTTTTGTATCACTAATAGTAGAGCCAGATAAATAACTTTGGTTCAAAATGGAATCATCAAGTCATAACATTTTGAATTGGAGGAATATTTTTATTTTTTACCTTTTGGTTGGGGGTGGCGGGTGGAGGAATCTTCTTTAAATGAGAAAAATTGGTACTTGTAGAGCTTGCTGGCCAAAGACTAGGACAGACGGCTTCTCATTCCCACCCAGTCCAACCTCCTGCCTGCACCTGTGCTTACCAGGTTTTTCTCACTCTACCCAGGATGCTCTCTTGGCAGTGACCCTGACAGTTTGCACTGAGACAAAGCATTGCTTTTTCAAAGTTCTCACGTCTCTGTGCCGTCTCCACAGTTGATACCCATTGTCTGTGCCATCTTGCAATTCAAGGTCCTTTTTCTTTTTTCCCTCCTGCTTTCTGCTGTTATTTCCCCATCAAAGGACAACCACTGCTATTAAGGTCTAACTTCTAGGATACTGTTTATTTAATTCTCCAAATTCAGAGTTGGGCTCGTGGATTTGTTCTGAGGTTTTCCTTTTAGGTGAAAGTAGATCGGGGGATAAAGAAGAAAGTGTTAATTCATTGTTGAACTGAACCTGCTGAAATACTCTACACGTCCTAACAAATGTGAACATGTAGGTTCATATCTGTTCAGAGCAGCCCTAAAGAAGTAAAGGTTTCAAGCTTCCTGCTATTTCGGGGTTACTTACGTAGCTTTTTGCTACCTTCCTCGTCCCGCATCATCCTACTGGCTCACCACTTGGCCGTTTTGTCCATATGGGGGTGGGAGGTCCTATCGGGTTGATTTTTAAAAAGAATTTTTGTCAAAATTTAATTGTGGCAAAATATACATAAAGTTAACCACCTTAACCTTTTTTAAGTATACAGTTCAATGGCATTAAGTACATTCACATTGTTATGCAACCATCATCTTCATCCATCTGCAGAACTCTTTTCATTCTCCCAAACTGAAACTCTTGTCCCCATTAGTCAATAACTCTCTATTCCCCCTCCCCCAGCCCCTGGTGCCCCAACATCATTCTACTATCTGTCTCTGTGAATTTGACTGCTCTAGGTAATTGGGGCTGATTTTGACAGCATTTCCTGATGTGGAATCCCCTGGTCATCTGCTTCTCAACCCACTTGATTCCAGTGCCAATTGAGACCCTGTCTGTGGAGCCCTTTTCACTTTGTCCCATCTCTGTCCCCAGCCCACCCTGCTCTGTGATACTCCTCAAGTGATACTCCTGTGGAAGGGGTAGGCTACCTCTTTCCATTGGACTTTCATTCATGCAGCACTGTTCCATGTTCACACTGTCCTCTTCCTTACTGGTTGACAGTCTCAAGTCTTGAGACTGTGTCTTCACGTTTCTGTATCCTCAGCCTCTCGCACAGTCTTTGGCGTGGAATATGGGGTCGGAATAAAGGCTGAGAGTATTAGGGATAAATTACAGAGAAAAAAAGTTCAAAGAGTTCATCTGGGTAAATTTCTTTCCTTTCCTGTGTCCTGAAGTGACCTTAGAGTTACCTGGAGTATCTTCCTGGGTAAATGAGCAGTTGCCTGTCTCAGTTGACATGATATTTAAATGTACAGAATTTAAAGTTTGCCCAGAGAGAGTAACGAGAAGCTAAGAAAGGGACCTTGGGGAGCATCTAGACTGAGCAGATGGGAGGAGAAGGATGAAGGAGGAGGAGGAGGAGGAACAGTCAGAGAACTAGGAGGCCCAGGGATACGCGTGTCAAAACAGCTCTGACGGTGAATGCGCAAGAATGAGCTGCAGGTGGGGCTCCCACATTAAGCAAATAAAAATACAGGACACTCAGTTAAATTTGAATTTCATAAGCAATGATTTTTTTTTTGGTGAGGAAGATCAGCCCTGAGCTAACATCCATGCCAATCCTCTTCTTTTTGCCGAGCAAGACTGGCCCTGAGCTAACATCCTTGCCCATCTTCCTCCACTTTATGTGGGACACCACCACAACATGGTTTGACAAGCGGTGTGTCGGTGCGCACCCGGGATCCGAACCCGGGCCTCGGGGCTGCCAGCAGCGGAGCACATGCACTTAACCGCTACGCCACGGGGCTGGCCCCAAGCAATGATTTTTTAAATATGTCCCAAATATTGCATGAGGCATACTTACATTAAAAGTAATTTGCTTCTTATCTGAAATTAAAATTTAACGGAGTGTCCTGCATTTTATCCTGCAATCCTAGCGGCAGAAGGAAGGAGGCTCTGTGGGGCAGGGCCAAGAGCTAGACAAAGGTAAGGACAGATGGGCAGTCAGAGGTCCCCAGTTCAGTAGCATGGGCAGGAGGGGATGTAGATTACAAGATTCTACCTCTACCTTTAAGGAATGTGTCTTTTTTTTTTTCCTTTTAGTTGGTCTTTACCCCGGTTTTGAGTTGTTCTCTTTTGAATATTCATAAACTCATTCCCCAAACAAGCGCTCTTCAATGCCCTCCACTCAGCAGGCTCAGCAGAGGAGGCTGCTTGCTCTCCATCCCTCTGTGTGAAGCCTCAGCATGCTCAGGGTAGCAGCTGGTTGGCCGTGGTTTTTTAAGAACTGTGCACTCACTAGTTCAGATGTGTGCTTGCTAAGAGTCACTGGGTTTTGTTTCCAGACCTCTTTATACCACCTGTCCATGTTAAAATTATTTAGTTTTGTTACGTGTCATTGGAAGATATTTTGATTTCAACAAGTTATGGAAAGGCCAAGAAAAGCCAATCACTAGACGGTTGCTCTTGAATTGGGTGTGGGTGAGACCATTGTCAAAGGTTGGGGAAAATCATAAAAATAAAGGGGAATTTTATATTCAATTTGTTTTTCATATGTTGTCAAGTTTTTTAAAGGAATTGAAATTGGAAATTGTAGAAAATGCATTATGGGTATGATTTATGAGACAAAGATGAGTTGGCATTCCATTCACAGGACTCAAAAAAAAAAAGAAAAAAGAGGTCTAGCCCTTTTAATGAGCTGCATTATGCCTTCCCCCCAGATTTATATGTTGAAGTCTCAACCTCCAGTACCACAGAAATGTAACCTTATTTGGTGATCGGGTGTTTAAAGAGGTGATTAAGTTAAAATGAGGCTGGTAGGGTGGGCCCCTTATCCATTTTGACTGATGTCCCTATTAGAAGAGGCAGAGACACCAGGAGTGTGCATGCACAGAGGGACAGCCATGTGAAGAGGCAGCAGAGGGTGGCCATAGCAAGCCAAGGAGGGAGGCCTCAGAAGAAACTATCCCTGCTGACACCTTGATCTTGGACTTCTAGCCTCCTGAACGGTGAGAACATAAATTTCTCTTGTTTAAGCCAACCAGTCTGTGGTACTTTGTTATGGCAGCCCTAGCAGACTAATACAGGTTCTGTATGAAGATCCTAGTACTCATATGTTAAGTAAAAGTAAAAGGCATGTGTGTACTATGTTTGGTGCCTCTCTGGTTTGAGCTCTGGTTTGATTGTCTGATCAAATTAACTAAGAGAGTTCTTCTGTGTATCTTGTGTCACCACCTGTCACCCTTTTGACTTCCCTTCAGCATCAGCTACTTTCATCCTTAGATTCGCTGCCCCAGTGCTCACAATAAACCATGTAAATAGTTGAAAATGGGGATGTCCAAAAAGTCTGTCAACACTCAAGGTCAAACGTCCCTTGCTTTGCGATGTCACTGTGAAATGGAAGGACTTAGTGAATTTTGCCTCTGCTGCAAGTGATAGCTTCCAGAGGGCTTTCTGGCACAGTTCACCGATCCATTCTGGGGAAGTGGTGTAATGGGCAGTTCTCAGAGTCAGAATGTGTCTCGAAATGATGATCTCTTGTGTGGAACCTGCACATTATGGCTTATCTTTCCTTTGCTGGGTTTTCTTCAGTTATGTCCTTAATTGAATATAGAGCTTACTGCTATTTCAATGAAAAAATATTGAAGTTAAACATTTGGGAGGACATTCTGCATCTTTTGATGTTCAGCTTTTCTATTCTGAAAAGCAGTGGAGGCATTAGCCTTGCTCAGAGGAGACGGAAATGATGTGCCTTGTGTAGACTGGCGTGCTGGGGGGAAGGTCCTATTATGGTGAGAGTGTTTGACAGAGACTCTTTAATTCAAGGAAATGCTATCAGGGAGATGCAGTTCTAATGCATTGTTCAGTGTTTTTGTCTCTGTAGCCTTTAGACTTGGTTGTAGGAGGGAAGTTGCTGTATCTGAGCTTCCAGGAGCAGTGCAGAAGTTAAATTTTTTTTTTTTAATTTTATCTATTTATTTTTTTCCCCCAAAGCCCCAGTAGATAGCTGTACATCACAGTTGCACATCCTTCTAGCCGCTGTATGTGGGACTCGGCCTCAGCATGGCCGGAGAAACGGTGCGTTGGTGCACGCCCGGGATCCGAACCCAGGCCGCCAGCAGCGGAGCACGCGCATCCAACCGCTAAGCCATGGGGCCGGCCCAGATGTTAAATTTTATACATCCTAATATTTCCAGCATTTATTTTTAATCAGGATTTTTGCTTATAAATGGGCCGTTGAAGAGTAGTTGCGGAATTAGCTTACTAAATCACAGTTTCGTCATCATTCTCTTCACATCTATGGAAAAAAAAATACAGCTCATCTTAGAAACACTCCCCACATCACTGCAGTTTACCTTCTTTCACAGTAAGCTTTTAGGAACCACAGATGTATTTAGCATACCCACAAACACCTGGTTTGTGAGATTTAAATATATTTTTCAAACATTGGTTCTTTCTTGTATTCAAGATTTTTATAAACACTTGAATCCGAGTGTTGTGAAGTTGACATCAGGATGGACTTCGTGGGGTGGAGGCAGGCTGACTCGTGTAAAGTTTCTTTTTGTTCAATCTTTTTGATTATAATTCTTTACATAAAAAAGAAGTTTCCTTGGTAAATGAATTTTGTGGTTTCTCTAGATAGAGATCACTTTTTTGTTGTTGTTGCTTTTCTCCTAGTTTTTATAAAAATTAGCTTTATAATTTAGAATAGTTTAGTCTTACTGAAAAGTTGCAAAGATCACACAGCATGTTCCCATGTACCCCTCACTCGGATAGTCCCGGTGTTAGCATCTTATGTTACTGTGGTGGGTGTGTCACAACTAAGCAGTCAACCCTGAAAACCACTTGGAGTTTATGAAGATGTTTATTTAGTTTGAATGATCTGTAAAAAATTTAGAACAACACAAACCAGCATCTTGTGAAGATATTTTGAAAGAAAGTAGCTTGGAATGTATACAAAAGCAAATTAACTATTAAATTTTGTATGCTTATTGTTTAGAAAGCTAAAAATCAATTAGTCGTATCAAAATTATCTTTTTATGCCCTTTAATATAATAACATTCTATTATTTAACTCACAATTTTTTGAGCCTAATAATTCCATTTTGCTATTGTACCTTCAGTTCCTACTTATTTAGTAGAATGTTAATATTAGTCTTCACCAAGGAACCAATAGAGAAGACAGAGCATCAGACACAAGCTACGAATGGGCACTTAGCTGCTCTGGGAGTGGTGTTTGTCTCTATAAAGGGGTGCATTTTTAGGGACATTGGTCCCTTCTGCTCATCTCCTCTCTCTCCTTGTATGCAGAGGAACCCAGGAAATCTTAACTGACTGTGAGAATCAAGGTGGAGCTATGTTTCCTGGTGAACCCAGTGGTGAAAGGCTGAAGTGAAAAGATTCCCAGCAGTGCTGTTGAGGGAGGGAGAAAGGAGTTACCATAACCCTGTGAGCATTCTGCTTGCTGGGGGTTGCTTTCTGCTCCTTAGCTTATCAACATAAGTTGGAGACTGGCCACAAAAATAAGATATTGATGTTTTGTTGGGTATGTGTTTATAACCATGCTTTGGGCTTACATGCTCCTTCTTAAAAATTCATGTATTTACTTTCTCTCCCTGGAAAATCATTTTTTTTATGAACCATTAATGATTTAATACGAAAAGATGTCCTGTTTTAATTATATCCAAAGACATGGACCATGTTTTTTAGGATGGAGAAAGACTACTAAGAACTACTAATGTTTTAAAATGCATGTATTTTTTTTTCACAGTTTAAGTTATTTGAAATAAATAATTTCAAATAAAAATAAATGAAAATTTGAAGCAGGAGATTTGAGGGAAGGGCAAGGAGGAGTGTTTATAATAGAAATTCTTTTAAACTCAAAATCGTAGAAGGTTAAGTACGTTTTAATGAACCTAAATATGTTAACTGGGCTATTGTAATAGAAAGAAAAAGTTGTGTCATCATTAAACTAGAAGTAGGTCTCAGAAGACTTACTGTATATACTTTTGTAATCTAATTTTGAATGTTACTGTATACATAAAATCTCTTTTTACAAATATCTCCTGAAATTCACATTTTCCACCAACAAACTCTATTCTCTCTCTGCCAGTAAATCTGAATTAGAGAGGTTTGGAAGTCATGCATTATTATGTGTCAAAAATATAAAAAGTAATTGATGGGAAAGAGAACAAGAATTGTAATTTGTTGGCAGACCCCTTGTAATCGAATTTTCTAAGTACTAAACTTTTTTTTTTTTTAATAATTGAATGTTTTATTGGTAATGACAGGAAAGTAATAAGTTTTAGTCAGTCGAGCTAAGAGCTCTCCCACTTACTCCATCAGTCCTGCGGGCAGAAGAGGGGTGTCCACAGAGACGTCCATGAAGAGACGCAAGTAAACACATGGCAAGCCCTCTGGGCTGTGAGTCTCAATGTTTTTCTCTGATCATCAGTCTTTCCTCTTAGATCCCAGAGAAATGACACGACATAGGATGTAACCGAGCCGTCCTTTGTTTATGCCCTTCACCGTCTCATGTTGCCCAAGACTGCTAGCAACCGAATGCAGGGCTTCATCAGTTCTATCTTAATGTGGAGTGAGCCTTCTGAGTTCTAGCTGCTGGACACATAGCTTAGAAAATTATAAGTTGCTTCAAAGTGATCTTTTTCACTTTTTCACTCTGTAATTGCCAGGAAAGGAATTGCATTTGTGTACAAGAGTGTGCAAATGGAAAGCCAAATAACACCTGTCATCTGTGAGAAGTAGTTAATATCATATGCTCTAAGTGAACGCCAAAGTTGTTGGTGTTTTCATGTTTTCTTCATAGGCGACTTTCTTTCCCCATCATATTGATCATACTTGTGGACTGGAGTGGGGACCAATTTGCAAGTAGAATGACTACATAAGAGACCCAGGAAACTTGAAGGCAAATAAAATTGAGCCGTGTCATCCTCCCCTCCTCCCCTTATTTCTTGGCTTCTGATGAAGAGTCAGACATGAGAACAGGATTGGCGAATGCTGCCAGCCTGACCCATTGGCTTATTGGCTCCCGCCGAGCCCACTGCATCCCATGCCAGGTGCCCAGGACCCTGCCTTGGCTTCATGTTACTTTCCTCCTCTCTGACCAGCTCCCATAAAGAGGCCTGTTGGCTCCCAGCTCTCAGGCTCCTGACGCCTTCCCCATTGTTATTAGGCAGCACTTCTGCCTGGACTGAATTTCTGCCCCCTCCCATCCCCACCTCCACTTGGCTGGGTGCCCCTGTTCCATTCCCCTACAGCACCCGCGTCACGCCTTTCTGGACCTGTCGCTCTGCATACAACTGCTCCTTTAATGAGTCGTTTCTCACCAGACACAGGGGCAGGCACCATTTTGGTTCATTTCCATTCGCAGTCCAAGCCCCAGCTGAAGATCTGGCCTGTAGCCGGTGATAATGCCTGTATCTGTTGATAAGTGAGTGAGTGGATGATCCTGAGGACCTCGTTTACGGTGAACTCCCCCATGCGGCCATCCTTGACTGCTCCAGCTCACCATGTATCTCTTGCCTGGCACTCTGAATAACACACCTGTAGTTGATATCCTGGCCAGTCCTTTTCTTTACCTCTTGCACTTGTCTTAGTCTTCGGCCCTGTTGCTCCAGAGCTTCTGTCCTGGACAGCCTCTCTTCAGGGCCAGGGCAGCATGAATATACTTGATAGGGGAAGAGACCTGGCCCTGTGAGTGGAGGGAGGTGAGATTAGACTTGTAAGGCTCTGCCAGTGTGAGCCTCCTTCAGCTCTGGGGATGGTTGGCAACTATTTCTATCCAAGATGTTTTACAAGTGGTGTTCCTAATGCCTCCATTCTGTATCCCCAGCGTGTCCAGAGCACCTGTCTGACTGGCAGGAAGCAGACACAAAATGGGTGTGAGCTGGGCTCTCTAGTCCCCCAGTGTCTTCAATCTGAGACACCTGCCAGCAGCGTTTAACTGCCGGGTCTGCCTACAGTGGATGGTCTGAACACTTTGCACACATTCTGATCCACACAGAAATGACCCTACTCTTTTTGGACCCAAAATATTACCCTCTGATTGGGAAAGGCTTGCTTCTTGCTCAGTTGTGAAGGGAAGGTAGTGCATAGAAAGGAGTGAAGCCACAGTGATGTTCATGTCTTCCCCATAGCCTCACGGTTCCAGGCAGTAAGAACCTCGCATGTCACTCCAGGCTGGCAAGAGTCAGAATGAAACCTCCTTCAACTTGGGACTCTTCTGTTGGGGTGTTGACATTGAGGTTTTCACTATGGCTCAGACACAGATCTGGAAGCCAAGTCTGTGAGTGACTTTAGGGCTTGGCTAAAAATGGGTTCTCAGTGATCCCACTCAACTACCTCGGTGTAACATGTGATAAAGTAGGACTTTTTGAGCCGTTCATAAACCCGGTATATTGGATTTTTCTGAGCTCTGGCTGTTTCTTCCCCATTACCTCAATAACCCCTAGCTTGAATTTTACTGCCTGCTTCATTGCTGATGTTTGTTGGTAATCAAGTAGATTTTCCATCTGGTAAAATCACGAAAATATTAGCAATTTGAAGATAATTTTAGGATTTCAAAACAAGCCACATTTGCCCTCACCTATTTTCCCTGTGAAGGGATTATGGTCTCAGGTTGTAGATGAGGGTAGTTGAATCATTTGGCTGCATGATTTCCCTCCTTCCTGATGGAATGTAGATGAAGTGCATGCCCCGTGAACCTTTCAGAAAGTTGTGTCTGAGTCCCAAAACGCTGCCCAGGCCCTGAGGTGGCAGAAAGACTCACTTCGTTTCTCATCTGCTGGGCAGTGACCAGCGCAGTGCACTCGGCATGATATTCTCTCAAATGCTATAAAAAGCCCATTAGCAAAGGTTTCCTGCTTCCTCATTTTTGCTGGATTACATGCCTGCATCGTGGTGGCTGGGTGGGTACCAGCACACTCTGGTTTGGTTTCATCTTTGCCGTATGTTTTGCTGGAGACTTATAATGATCTGATGTGACTGACCCACAAGGTGAAGCTTTGTGCAGGACAGAAAGCCAAAGGCTGCACTGTGTGCAGAGCCTTGTTACTGCCCAGGGAATAGACTCGCAGACCATTCTTTTGTCTTCCACGTACAAAATTTGTGCAAATTCTCCAGCATATTGGATTGTCATTATTAATGTAATTTCCATTAGACAAGCAGGCGGTTTTGTTTTAAGACTCATCAGGCAATTCTTTTTTCCAGGGCGGTGTTTAAATTTGCTTTGAAAATTGTAACATGGAGAGAGACCTCTCTTTAGAGAAAAGGTAGATCGTGAATCCAAGGTATTTTCTAACATTCAAATGCCCTCACGGCAAACCCCACCACAGAGACATTTTGAAAACATGAATTCAGTACTATAAGATACAACAACATTCTGGTATCATCAGTGTCTCAGAACAGACATACCAAGTTTATTGTAAAAAGTACTTTGGTGTGTGAATTTCTTTAGAATGGTACCATTTAGCTATAGGTTTAAGGATCTTTAAAAAGATTAGAAAGAAATCAATAACTTCATTAGAAGTACATTCTCTTATTTTATTAATTGACAGGATCAGTCTCTCCTTATTTCCAGTTATGGGCTTTGCCAGACTGAATAATTCCCCCTTCTACTTGTTTATATTAGTTCTTCTTTTTCACTTTGACTTTAAATATTCTTTTAAAAAAATTGACGATTGAGGGCATGCATTAGTCAGCCTTGTCACAGATTTATTGGTCTTTTCCAGGTGTGAGAGGTCTGTTGGTGAGCAAAACAAAGATCCCCACCCTCATGGAGTTTATATTCTAGCAAGGAGAGATGATAAACAATGATTATAATAAGTAGGTAGATTATGTAATGTGCATGAAAGCGACTGGTGCGTGAAGAAGTTGGGATAAGGGAATCAGGTGTGCTGGGGCTGGAGCTGGATTACGAGTTTACATGGAATATGTAAAGGGTTAGCACTTGGGTGGGGAGGCCTTGGAGCCAGACTCTGAAGGAGGAGAGAGAGGGGAGTGAGGTCGTCCTCTTGGGGCAGAGCCTTCTTCAGAGGGCATAGGCAGGCAGTCTCTACTGTGGAGGGAGCTGGGCGAGTTCTAGGACCCCCATCTAGGACCCCCATGGAGAATGCGGCTGGAGTAATAGGGGAGCGAGAGGTTATATTAGCTTGCTAGGACTGTCATAACAAAATGCCACAGAGTGGAGGGCTTAAACTATAGAAATTCATTTCCTCAGGCTTCTGCAGGCCAGAAGTCCAAGATCAAGGTGTTGGGCAGTGTAGCTTTCCTCTGAGGCCTCTCTCTGTGGCTTGTAGACCGCCACCTTCTTGCTGTGTCTTCACATGTTCCTTCCTGTCTGTGTGTGCGCTTGTGTGTCTCCTCTTCTTATAAGGAGACCAGTCATATTGCATTAGGGCCCACCCTAATGACCTCATTTTACCTTAATTACTTTTTTAAAGACCTATCTCCAAATACATTCACATTCTGAGGTGCTCGGGCTTAGGACTTCTTCAACGTATGAATTTGGGTTGGGGGTGGGGGGGCACAGTCCAGCCCATAACAGCCATGGAGGCAGGGGAATGGTGGAGCAACTCATGGGTGGTCTTGTAGGCTCATCTCGTACACTGGTCACATTAGTACTGCAATTTTGCTTTTTATTTGTGATAATTTGGGTTTTATCCCAAACAGTAGTAATTTCCTTACCAGAATTCCCAGTAGTAGTGTTTGAAGTTTCTGATTCTTTCAAATGCCTCCTATTGACCCTGCTTCTACTTAACTGATCAACCTAGATTTCTGCTTTTTGCCCCTTCATGAAACCAAAAGAGCTGTTTTAAATTTGAAACAAGTGGGCTTCATTATCCTGTATGCTTTCTGTTTAGACAAGAACGAGGAGCATTACATTTTGCAAACTTTTAACTGTGTAGCCAGATAATTAGCTTGTGAAAAACATACTCAATTTTGCAAACAAGTAGTGATCCTGGAAAGTAATTAAAATTAGTCATTATAGTACCACTTTGTGGATTTACCTTCCACTACATGCTGTTAAGATCTCGTCTAAGCAAGATTAATAAAAAAATAAAAAAATCTTGACTGAACATCTGTTGCAAAGTGACTTCCAATTTGCATCTTCTTTATGCGACTTGTGATTAGAGTTTTGGGTTCAGATAAAGGGAAACCAGTTTGATTTGTGACGCTTCTCTTTTAATTTTATGTGCGAGGCAAATAACTGAAATGTCTATGATTGTCATAAGTTAAAAAATTAATCTTTAAAATATATGAATATTTTTCAAGGGGATTAATCTCAACAAACCAATGTTTTGTTTTCTCTAATTAAAATTATAATGGTCACTGTGATTATCAATGCTAACTAATTTGCTAAGTACAAAATGCAGCTCTAAATTTTAATAAGATTAGTGGAATGGCCTCTTCTAGTATTTTCATTATGTCTATGTAGAAATGAGTAGGAAATATGAATACTGTTTACTTAACTTGGGGGAATTGCTGTATATTTTGACTGATATCCCCTTGAATATTTTTCTCAACAAGTGGACATCCAAGAGGGTTTCGTTTTGTTTTGTTTTTGCAAAATGTGGTATGAAAACATCTACAGTCTATACTTGCCAAGTACGTGATGTTACCTTACTCCAGGTACCAGAGGGTCTCCTTAAGATACTAATTAACATCAACTCTGACAAGTGAAGCTAATGTTTAAAATTAGCTCCCTTGGGGCCGGCCTGGTGACGCAGCAGTTAAGTGCGCGCGCTCTGCTTTGGCGGCCCCTGGTTAGCGGGTTCGGATCCCAGGCGCACACCGACGCACCACTTGTCAAGCCATGCTGTGCTGGCGTCCCATATAAAGTAAAGGAAGATAGGCACAGGTGTTAGCCCAGGGCCAATCTTCCTCAGTAAAAAGAGGAGGAGTGGCATCGGATGTTAGCTCAGGGCTAATCTTCCTCACCAAAAATTAAAAAAAATAAAAAATAAAATAAATAAAATTAGCTCTCTATCAATATACTCTTACCAATAGAATGTGAGCTTCATGAGGGCTTCCAGAATATAGTTCCTGATATCCAGTATGCCTCCATAAATGTTTGTTAAATGAATGAATAAATATTGTTTCTCCGTTTCCCTCCTAGGAAATGAGATTTATAAAAAATGTTGCTCTTCTAAGTTTTGTTTTATTACAGCTTGACCTGACATAATTACGTTATGATTTTTGGAGAGTACCATTCTTACTCCATTAATAAGAATTTTAAAGCGTGCCTGTGTTCACTTTTGGACTTCATATTATTGCTGATTGCATTTGCTCTTCAATAGGAAGACTCTTATTTTGTAATAGTATACACAACCATATTTGTTTAACTTCACATACTTTGTTATAGATGATCTCTAGGTCAGGGATACTTTTTGAACATGGTACATAACGTCTATCTTAAACCAGAATCCACAATAATTAGTTAAAAATTAGACCCTAAAGGCACGCCCACTAAAATCTCTAAGAAAACAAAGATACTGGCTGTTCTTATTACAACGATGTTTTCTTGGTAGTGTTATCCTGGGTAGTAAGTCTGGAAACAAATAAGACTTACAGTGATGAAAAAGACAGTACAAAGTTACTGACAGATGTTGATTTGTTTAGAACCACACCCCTCATAAGAAAAATTATTGGGAATAATAACAGAGTTCTGTAAGTTCAATTACCAAATATACACATCATATTCAGTAGTTTTCCCCAAATAAGCAAATAAAAATATAGAGAAAATTTAAAAGCATTTTGAAAAAAGCAATCCTTCTGATCCTTCCAACAATATAAGAGCTATTTAAAATCCATATGATGAAAATCACAAAATATTCCTGAATGGCATAAAAATAGACTTGAACAACAAATGGAGAGACATTTATGTGTGTAAATGAGAAGGCTGATATCGTAAGCCTCCTCAATTAATTTAAAAATTCAATGGAATCTCAATTTAAATTCCAATGGGGCTTGTTTCAAACTCAATAATGTGGTTCTAAAGTTCATGTGAAAGAATAAATTGGCACGGATACTCAAGAAAAATGTGAAAAACAAGCGTAATGATGTTGGACTTTCACTACTGATTAATAAAACCATTTGAAAGCTACAATAATTGAAGTATGATCCTACTTTTATTAAAACTAGTCCATTTCTATATGTGTAAGAGCAAGAAGGAATTTGCTAAAATGCCAATAGTAGTTGCATATCACTTATAGGGAATTTTATGATTTCCAAATTTTCTTCTTTATTTATATTTTTAAGGTTATAGAGTAAAATCCATACTTTTTAGTTCTGAATTTTGACAAATATGTACAGTTACATCACCAGCACCAAACACAAGATTTAGAATATTTCCATTCTTCTAAAAAAGTCCCGCATGCCCCTCTAGAGTAAACCCCCTCCCTTTTTGTCACTATAGTTTGCCATTTCCAGAATGTCATATAAATGAATTCGTACTCTCTGTCATGTTTTGTGTCTGGCTTCCTTCACTTAGTGCAATGTGTTTGAGAATTATCCACATTTATTTATCAGTAGTTTGTTCTATTTTATTGCTCAGTACTGTTCCATCGTATGGATGTACCACAATTGTTTATCTGTCTACTTGGTAGTAGACATGTGTCCAGTTTGGCAATTATGAATTAAACTATCTATAAACATTTGTGTAAAGGTCTTTGTGTGGACCTGTTTTCATTTCTCTTGGGTAAATCCCTAGAAGCTGGGTCATGTGGTAAATATGTGGTTAACTGTATAAGAAACTGCCAAACCATTTCCCAAAATGGCTATATCGTTTTGCCTTCAGACCAGCAATATGGGAGAATTTCAGTTGCTCTGCATCTTCCTGCCTTTTTTTTTTTTTTTTTAACTTTATCCATTCTAGTAGGTGTAGTGGTGTCTCATTGTGGTTTAATTTGCGTTTTCCTAATGACTAGTGACTCTGAATGTGTCTTCATGTGTATCTTGGCCATTTGTAGTCATTCTCTTTTTGGTGAAGTGTCTTATCAAAAACTTTTTGCCAATTTTTCAATAGATTGTTTTCTTGTTAAAGAGGTTTCCGAGTTCTTTACGTATTCTGAATACAAGCCCTTTGTCAGATATGTGTTCTACAAATATTTTCTCGTATTCTGTATTCTGCAGGCTGACTTCTCACTTTCTTTTCAGTGTCTTTCAAAAAACAAAAGTTTATAGTTTTGAAGAGTCCTATTTATCATTTTTGTCTTTCATGTTGCATGCCTTTCGTATCCTAAGAAATATATGTCTAACCCAAGGTCACAAAGGTTTTCTCCTAGAAGTTTTGTTGTTTTAAGTTTTGCATTTAAGTCTACGATACATTTTGAGTTGACTTTTGTATATGGTGTGAGGTATGGATCCCTCTTTCCTTCCCTCCTCCCTCCCACCCTTTTTTTTCCCTCCTCCTTCTCTCCCTTGTCTTCCTATCTTTTCATGTGGTGTCTAATTGTACTATCTGAAAATACCATATTTTGAAAAGACTGTACTTTCTCACTGAATTTTCTTGGTACCTTTGTTGCAAGTCAATTAACCCTATGTGTGTGGTCAGTTTGTTTCATTTATGTCTGTCTTTTCACCAGTACCACACTGCCTTGATATCTATAGTTTTATAATAGGTCTTAAAATCAGATGGTATGTGTCCTTCAACTTTGTTCAAAGTTTCTGTGGCTGTTTCACATTATTTCCTTTTCCATATAAAGTTTAGAATCAGATTTTTAATTTCTATAATAAATACCTGTTGACATTTTGTAACTGTAGATCAATTGGCATCTTAACAATATTGATTCTGCCAAACCATGAACAGGAGAAATCTCTCCAGTTTTTTAGGTCTTCTTTGCTCTGTCATGAATGTTTTGTTGTTTTAGTATACAAATTTTGTGACTTTAAAATATTCTTGTATGTATTTTATGCTGCATCATCATCATCACACCACCATCATCATTATAGCCGTCATTCGTTTCTGCTAATATCATACATACATAACTAATTTAAACCTTTCAAGAATCCTAGATTTTAAATTACTATTCCCATTTTATGGATGAATAAACTGATGCTCAGAGGTATTAAATAGCCTGTTCTACTTTATACAGCATTCCTAATCTTGATCAAGTGATTATTTGACCAAGTCTGTCTGCCTCTGAAGCCTTTACTCTTGTCTCCTAAACTAATTTTTCATCATATACCTGAAAACTTTAACCATGAAAAGAAAAGTATTGTCAAATATCGAAAGGAACGTGAGTGATATTAAGATCCACGTTTGGAAGGGAAACAGGATGTTTTTACTCTACTTTCCTACTTTCACTGTATTTTGTTAAGGCCAGCATACACACCTACAGTGAGTGGTCCAAATAAATTAACCATTCCTGCATTTAAGAAGAATGCATATGGTGGAGCTTTATATGCAAAAGCAACAAAGCCCTCCATTTAGTTATAGTTTAGCTCCTCAAACATTTTCTTGAGTGAATATTCCTGGATTTGGGTTGCTTAAAGCTCTTCACTACTCCTCTCTCCCCTCCCCAAGTGCGTCTTAAAATAGCTAAGTCATTGCTTGTATTCCTATTATTATATTCAGTAATAGTTCCTATGCTTGGAAAAGGAATACTTCCTCCTTAGAATTCCCTTGTCAGTCTGTAGTAACTCCCTTTTATAATATTTGTAACATTGTGTCTTAATTAATTGTTGTTATGTACGTCTTCTCTACTAGACTGTGGGTAGAAGTTGTTTTCCCTCAGCTTTTTATTTTGAAATTTTTCATATGTACAGAAATGTAGAAAAAAATTACCATAAAACCTGTATACCCGTCAACTGGATCCACGACTTGTTAACATTTTGCCATGTATGCATTATCCCTGCCCTCCCTCCATTGTGTATTTGAATATGTGTGTAATGTAAACTTGCTTTTTTCGCCAGACCAGAAGCTCATCACAGACATCATGACCCATCATCCCTAATTGTTCATGCATCTCCTGAGAATAATTCTGCTGCATAGTCACAATATTATGACACGTACAAAAATTGACAGTGATTCCTTAATATGATGTAATATCTACCCCAAATGAAATTTCCTCATTGACTTTTTTTAAGGGCCCAGGCCAGTTGTCTTGTGAAATGTCCCATATTCTGGATCTGTCTGTTCATTTCCTCATGATTAAACCTTTTTGGCAAAAAATACTACCTAAGTGATAATATGTTCTTAGCATTCCATCACACCAGGAGGCACAGACTGTATTGAGGAAGGATCTGTGGGGCGATATTTTCAGATTGAGTGAATGTCTTCCTCCCCAATGACCTTTCACCTAATGGCTTCAATGCCCATTGAGGGTCCTTGCTGGAATCAACCATGACTTTAGGAGTTGAAACTGGTGATTCTTTAATCCCCTCATTGCATCTACATTTTTTAGTCTTCTCTGAGGAGAGCTTTACCTTTTTCTTTCATTCCCCCGCATATCAGTATAGACTCATGGGCTTTTTTTTTAATTCAGTGTGTTATTATCCGTCGCTCTCATTGTTCATTTTGACGCTCAGGTTGTCCCGGTCGCCCCACTTGTGGCCAGGGGAGCCTCAAGCTCCCTCCTGTGTCCCTTTGACTTGGTCCCATTGGTCTGGGAGTTGGTCGTGTCCCAGGCTCCCTGTGTGCTCATCCTGGGTGGGGCTGTGCTTCCTTAGCTTCTGACCTACCTCCAGGAACTCCAGCTTTCAACACGGTGCCACCTCCCTGAATGTTTGTTAACAATTGTTGTACTTGTTAATACTTGTACTTGTTAACTGCACCATTTTGAATCTTCTCATCATTTTGGCCTTATCCCCTTAGTTTCTTATGATGCATTCCAAGTGGCCCCATTTCCTCAGAGTCTCGGGAACCTTTGATTTTCTCAAGGAAATTGAGAGGGAAACGGGATAGGTGTGGAGCCCCAAGAGGTTGTGCTTTGTGCTTGTTTTGTTTTCCTTTACACACTGCTAGATAGATGCATTGCTCTTCAGAACTTCTCTTGAGTACCCCCAGATTAAGTCACACTTCCCCATAGTACGAGATTTTGAAAATCTCGGGCATTTAGTGCCCAAAACACTTTGGGGGCTTACGTAGTCGTAAGCAGACAAGCTGTGGGTGCTGTATTGTGATGTGTAATATTTCAGCATATATCCCCACATAATATATGTATATATTTATGTATAGATAAGTATTTCCTAAGATATAATATCTTGTAATGGGTTATCTCTATTGCATTATATGATAGTCTCCTATTTCAAAATATGTTATCCTCCTTAAGATTCATTAATTTAGTTTTTTTTAACACTTGGTATATGACGTAGTTTCCTCCTCACCAAATCATCCAACCAATATAAATAATATTGAGGACAATATCCTTTTATGATTATAGAGGAATTTCATTTTATCTAAGAAAGAGTTTCAACTTTAATCCATAACTATGATGGTAATAGTGTCCTTTATGGACTGAAGTCAATTTTTAAAATAATATGTGTGGGCATATTGATCCTCTCTTCAATGGTAAAATTTGATTAAGACTAAATTACTCTTGTTTCTATTACACTGTGTTTACAGATACTATATATCATGGGAAAAGACTTAGAAAATCTAAGCTCTCTAAGGCTCTAATATTATCTGATTTATTGAGTTTATGAAAATAAATATAAAATTTTCTGCTTTACTCTCTGACTTGTGCTAGCAACAAATGAATTGTATTAAGAAGTATATAAAGTTTGTATCCCTCATTATACCATAAAGTATAATTGTATATGTAAAATTTGATTGTAATTTATTTTTATCCTTCATAACAAATGTGAATATGTTTTTAATTTATTTCATTGAATAAATTGCAAATAATTGTTATGGGTAACTTAAGATCCAAATATTCCTTTTTGGTATATTTGGCCTATAAACGTCTTCCTGTAATTACTGCCACTGTAAAATTGAAATTGATTTTGTTTTTAAAATTAGATTTCTTATAGTGTCTGCAGTGATATTGTTACTGCACAAAGGGCACCATCTGCTCGCTGCGAGACAAAAACCAATCGTCACGAGGCAAGAGGGTGGAAAAGAAAGGGCAGTTTATTACAGCTTGCTAGCAAGGGGGAAGATGGCAGACTAATGTCTTGAAGAACCACCGTAAGGGGGCACAAAATCTTACAGCAGTTATATAGGCTGGTGGGATATAGGGGAGGGGGTGAGGAATGTTGATCTTCTGGTGTCACAGACTGAGAGTCGCCACACCAGATCTTTCAGTTTTCATTGATGATGGCTATCAGCATAGACTCTGTGTTCGGGGGTCATCAGATTCCTAAGGAACTCAAAAAAACAAAGTTATCATCTCATCACAGCTGGGAGGTACATGCCCAAGCAGGGGGCGTCAAATCTACAGAGCAGTTATATCTCCTGGAGGGGGCAGATCCAGCTGGGTTAGTTTGTCAGACGTTACTCCAAGTTGCAATAGGGTTTCTTTTCTACAATATGGCTTCCCTATGTCAACCTTGTCTTGAGCTGGTATCAATATGAAATATGAATTCAAGAAGGCACTCAATTTAAATTTAAGATTCAGGATTAATTTTGTTGCTAGTAGTTGAAAATAACTAATAGATGACATTAGTGTAATTTATCAATCATACTATTTTTAATTTTGTGTAGTTTCTTGTTATGAACATTCCTCGTTCTATGGTCCTTTATAAAATAAGAAATCACAATATTTTGGAAACCAAATGAGTAAAAATCAACCACACGTTGCATAAAGGCATCATGGGATTGAATTTATCTTTAAACGAGAAAAGGAACAAAACATAGTCTTCAGTTTTACCATGGATTGTATTTCTGAGAGAGGTGTAGTAAGTTCCAATGATGTGAGTAAATACTCATTTTTCCAAGAACCTCAGTTTTAACAGGCTGATTCAGCCTTTTTATTATATCTTATGCTTAATCAAACATTTAATTAACAACACCTGAAATACCTTTGCAGCGGACAGCAATGACTTGTGCTTCTAACGTATTTCACAAGGCACACTGTCTTCTCATTCTTCATTTTACAACATTGTTCTATCCGCATTTTCAATTATCATTTCTTCCTTATAAGCTACCCCCCCAATCCTAAAAGGGTTAAGAAATTTCATATGACATGAAACATATAAGTGAGGAAATAAAAGCAGAAGGGAAAAACTGCCTTATATCTATTTCAACAAACCTGCAGTCTTGCTCAGACCCTCTGTTCCCCATGTGTGCATGGAGCTTGGAGGTCGGGGCCTTTACTGCGTGTGAGCCTGTGTGGGCTGAGTGCTCACGCTATAGGAACCTCGATGGGAAGTTAGTGGATGTGCTCTCTTGGGCTGGTCAGTTTCCCCAAAGAGGAATCTTCTGCTGTCCTGTTCCAGTTTGGTCTGGGCTAAGACCGGTGGAGGGGGTGGCTCCTGCCACACTTTCTCTTCTGCTTTGTTAGGACCCCTCTGCCCAGAGAATAAACTGCCAGGCAGTGGGTGGGGGAGTCCCCTTGGTGGACGTGCTGGGAGTGGGCATACAGGCCACATTTTTTTGTGTGTGTGTGAGGAAGATCAGCCCTGAGCTAACATCTATTCAGGCCACATTTTAAAGATATCAGTGCTCTTGATTTCCTCCTCACATGTAGCCTCGCTGTCTGAGTACCTGGCACCTCCAATTTCTGAGCCTTGCTAGGATTCTGTGCCAGGAATCAACAGGATTCCTGTTAGATAATCCTCAGTTTCCTACCTCCAGGTAAGTCAGCCACCACTCATGCATCTGCTTTTCAGATTCCAGACTTCTCCTGCCTGTCGTTGTGTCTTTTCTCATTCTCTTGGTCCTTGTGGGTTTGTGAATTTAAAAAATGTTCTTTATTGTCAGTTTAATGTGAGGAAACAGAGATGAATGCATGTTTCAAATTGTTTTTAATTTGTTATGCGAGCCCTCTAAGTATATTTTCACAAACATCATCTCCCCAGAGACTTTGGAGGAATCTTTGGGCCAGTTAATAACATTTTGAGATAGCCCATGTGTTAACTTTTTGGACTCTGTATTTTTCTCTTTTAAATTTCCTAGGTGCAAATAGAACCTTTAAATATTTCACCATTGGCTTTCCCTCTTGAAAACAGAAAGCCTTTGTGCTCCGTAGGGCTTTCACCTTATCTGTACCAACAACTTACGCACACGTGGATTTATTTCAAGTCACACCTGCCTTTTAAATGGAGGAGTAATCTCTCAATTACATTCCCTTTTCCTATGTTTTAGTCCTTATAATGTTCCTTTACAGTGTGGATTCTTTGGCTTGAAGGCTCCCCAAAAGGAAAGTCTTTCAGTATTCACCAAGTCATATATCTTCCCACCTTTACTTACAGTTCTTGCTCAGTGTCATTTAGCAATATATTGACCATGTTACTGGAAGATTACTTTTTCTTTAATTTTTAATGTTGATTATGAGGTAGGTTTGTTTTCATCAATGTATTTGAAATTTAAACATACAAATGAGACTTCCTCTTCAAAGTACTTGCCTTGGTGAAAACATTTTTAAAATTTTTAACAAGTCATCAGTGGCAATCATGAAGTGGGATCCCAGATTTGATAAGTGGAACTCTCCTTTTATGTAAACCTGCTGCCTGTCCTCCAGACTCCGTGCCCCTGGGTCACTGTTCGCAGCTTCAGTAGCTTCTGCTGTTTGGAGCTACCCCCAAATCCCTCAGCATTTAGAACACTTTAAAGAGAGTTCGAATTTCTGCCTGTGCCTTGTGTCCCAGAGAGAGGGTATGTGCCCCATGCAAAGTGGGAGCTCCAGGGTCATGTGAAACATTCTTGTCTGGTTGACGGAATTACCAAGAGCAATTTCATACCCGACCTTCAAGTCACATGGCTAAGTCCGTCTTTATTACGTAAATGAGGCGCTCCTTCACAACTCCTCAGGACTATGAATTAAAATCATTGGGATTTTTCCTTCTAATTCATGCACTTTTACGTCTTAAACTAAGATGTAAGAACTCATGCTAAGTTCCCATTCTCCAACATCTGTTCTTTTTTTAACTTTTTGTCTGCATATCCTGCAGTGACATCTTACGTTCTCTTGCTTGCCACAAAATGTTCCCTGCTCCACCATCAGTGCTCCATTCTACCTGTCTTCCATTCTGTCTGTGCTCCATTCTACCTGTGCTCCATTTTACCTGTCCTTCATTCTACCTGTCTTCCATTTTACCTATTCTCATTTTCACCTGTCCTCCATTCTGCCTGTGCTCCATTCTACCTGTGCTCTATTCTACTTGTCCTCCATTCTACCTGTCCTCTGTTCTACCTATTCACCTGCCCAGTGCACAGGGGGCCCAAACAGATTTAAAACTGGGCATTCAGGGTATTCTAGGAGGGCTCAGAGGCGAGTTCAGTCCAGGGCTTGAGGAGCAGTGCAAAGTAGTAACCAAGTCCACATGGACAGGGGGAGCCCTGTCAAAGAGATTTTTGAAGACAAGGGAGTAGGAAGTGTGGGTCTCAGGGGTAGGGACAGTTGGTCTTTGCTGCCAGATGAGATCTTTTTCTCTCAGGACTACCTTTAAAATATTAATATATTTTTTGTTTGTAAAAGTAGTCTGGGCTCATTTTTCCACCCCTGAAGACTATCTGGTGTCTTTACTTCTAGTTGTTTCTTCTTTTCTCTTTTTCTGTGTTATATTCTTTATATTGCTGATACATATATATATATATATGTAATTATCTACAGTTTTGTTCTTCAAGCATTTTCTCATGTTATTAAAATAGTTCATAGTTGCGTGGTTAATGGTTTGATGATTGCATATTTTATCAGAATGCTATGGTATGGTTGCCTGATTTAGCAAATAAAAATACAGGACACCCAGTTCAATTTGAACTTCAGATAAACAACACATAATTTTTTAGTATATGGATGTCTCATGCAATATTTCCAGTGCAATATTTGTGACATACTTATTTTTCATTGTTTATCTGAGATTCAAATTGAACTGGACATCCTGTATTTATCTTGCAAGCCTACAAAATATCGTATTACTTCTACAGTTTCTTCTGTAGAATATGTAGATGTTTTCAGTGATGCAATGGACATCTTTGGGCATAAAATTTCCTATTTTGAATTACTTCCTTAAGTGGATTGTTAGAAGTAGAATTACCAAGGAGATGATTATTTTTTTCCAAGACTTTTCAAACCTATTGCCAAATCGCTTTTTAAAAAGGTTATAGCAATTTATGCTCCCACCAGCAGCGTGTAAGAGTCTCATCTCCTGCATCCTTGCTAACATTATCATCACTTAAATAGTTCTTTGCTATTTTGGCAGGCAAATAATGATATATCATTTTCATCTTTGATTACTAATGAAGTTCACATTTTTTGTTTAGCAGGCATGCTATGTCCTGATTTTTAAATTTTCTGCAACCGTAACCCGACTTCTCTGCCCCTATTTTGCATTGCTTTGAAGTCATAAGGAATATGTCTTATTTTTGTTTATTTACTCATTTTTACTCAGCCAGTGGGGCTGAAACCCAGTCCTCAGGCCCAGGTTCCAGGAGGAGTTCTACACAATCACCACCAGCCTACCCGCCAACCCTCCCATTATTGGAAATAAAAGCTTCAGGTGACTTCTAAATGCATTTCAAATAAATCAATTAAAAAGCATAGAATAGAAATTTTCTTCAGAGCCTGCAGAATAAGTTTCTTTTCATGGTTCTCCCTTATTTCTGTTTCTAGTGTGTGACTGGTTTCAGATACAGCTTCCATAAATACCTGCTTTATCCATCCTCAAAAGCCAACCAATCAGTACAGGCTTCTGCTGGGTTCCTGTGAGTGGTAAAGCTTCGTGGTATCTACAATGCTTCCTCTCTAAAAATACTGCTACCCCGTGGACGGGACTCCACTCCAAAGGCAAGGGGAAACATTTCTGTGAATTTTAGCAGGCATATTGTCCTTTCATGGTAGGGTCCAAAGCTTCAGCTTAGAAAAGATGAAATAGCAAGATTTGCTTCCTCTAAGAAAGGAAAGACTGACCAGTACAATTACTCCTGGAACATTTTCTTAGGATAAATAAAGAGCGCGCTAGCACTACCTGGCTTTCTGACCTCTAACTCGTGGTGATGACCTGCCTCTGTCCCCGTCCCAGGCCTCCTCCACTTAGTCCCCATTGCTGTTAAATAAGAGGTCGTGCTCCCTAAATCGAGTATGCCTGCGTCACCTGCTCGGTGATCTGGCGGGACTCCTGTCCCACTGATTTTCCTCTCTCACGTCGCTCAGCTCCTGGCCTCGGCGTTCTCAAGACCACTCTGGGGTCTTGCTTTTCTTTTTACTTGCAACTTGATATTTTAAGTTAAGCACATAGGTATAGCGCTTCTGATTATGCATAGCTGGCTTTGTGATTTTGGCGATTCTAATGTATAAGCCTCCAGTGTTTAAATCCTTTGACCTCCAGAAAATCAGTGTGAGCTCAGTGCACCTTGGCCAAATCAGGTCTCTTGTTGTTCTAGGAAAGCTCCTCATCTAGCGAGGTGGAGTCTGGGTCATAGACAGCTCCGTCAGGGCGGCAGGTGGGGCATCGTCTGTGGTGGCTTTTATCTTTTCTCATCCTCTTCCAGCTTCCCCTGATGAAAGCAGGAATGTGGGAAAGTGAATCTCTACCTCATGCTGGCCATCAGCAGTGGCCTCAGATGTCTCAGAAAAAGAATTAAAATGATACCTTGATAAGAGGGAAAGAAATTACCTCAGCCATGAAGCACCTGCCTTGTAGCCGGTAGTGTTGGGTTCACACCCAGTTTTGCCCTTTACTCGTTCAGAGGGGAACGCCTCTCAGCCTCAGTTTCACTGCCTGTGAAATGAGACACGAAGAGACTCTGTAGTGTGATTGAATGAGGCCATGGTTCTCACAGCCTCAGCACAGCCCTGGCCACATTGTAATCCATCAACACGTAATATCATGAAGACCATTATCCAAAAGATGGCATCTCATATGGAGTAAAGAAGATACAGAGGCAGCTTCTCCTGAGCTCAACAGGATACCCAGTATTTACATATTTCTGAAATTCGTATTCATAAATAGACATTTTGCCATATTACAGATCATTCCTCCAGTGACCAACAGGCATTATTTAGTTCTTCCCTGAACACCAACTTGAAATCTAAATCTCATCAATTATCATCATTCGCAAATACATTTCTGGGCAAATGGAAGATACCATTTTATCATTATTGTATTTGTTCAATTTGTAATTTTGTAATGCATCCTTTGAGGACTCATTTGGAAGCATATATGTATACAATAGATATAAAATGGATTGGAAAAAATATCGGACTTGAACATTTCACTGTAGAGTGTGCATTCCAAATTATTACAAAAGACATTTAGGCATTCAAATATATTGCTTGTAAAAGTAGAGTTAGTAAAAAGATGCAGTTTGGGAACTCATTTAATAGGGCAAAATTAGGGACATGTCTAAAAGTATGTCTTGTCCTATAATTTTACCAAACTTGTACTGGTTTAACAGGAGAAAATAGATGATCTATGTTTCTTTTTTTTTTTTTAATTTTTATTTATTTATTTTTTTCCCCCAAAGCCCCAGTAGATAGTTGTATGTCATAGTTGCACATCCTTCTAGTTGCTGTACGTGGGACGCGGCCTCAGCATGGTCGGAGAAGCGGTGTGTCGGTGCGCGCCCGGGATCCGAACCTGGGCCGCCAGCAGTGGAGCGTGCGCACTTAACTACTAAGCCACGGGGCTGGCCCATATGTTTCTTAAAATGTCATTAATTTGGGGGAAAATACTTAAAAGTAAGGAAGCCTTTCAAGATGTGGTTAGCCTTGAACCCCGGAAGTGATACATTGCACAGGTAATGGCGGCAGGGCTGCTAGCCCCCTGTCCACCCACCAAACCAAAACCCCTCGGGGTGCACGTACAAACACACGCATGCTCAGAACTGCACACGCAAACATGTGCACACCCACAGCCACACACACTGGCTACCTCCATGTGCTAGCTGCCTTGGCCCTTCTCTTTCTCCTTGTCTTGATTTTGTTTGTTGGCTTCTTTTTCCTCCTCCTTTTCCTTTCCTCCCAGCTCTGTCTGGTATGAGAAATTCCCCTCTCTCCCACTTTACATTCTGATGAGCCTGTGCTCCTCCTCACATTCTTCTCGTGGAGGAGAATTGGACCATAACTCATTGTGGAGTCGGTGGTGATTGCCTCCAAATTGGCCAAGGGGGATACAGACAGATTTTTGAGAAATAAAAGGCCTCTCTTTGCCATGGCCCAAGAGGAGGGGCTGCACACACATTTTGCTTGGTAATAAGGGTGGGAACTTTCCAGAGAGCACAAAACATAAGTGGCGGTGATTTCAATCCTATCTTTCATTTGCATATATTTAATGCAAAAATATTTAAAGCTTGTTTTTCCAGCCTGGACTGCCATGTGTCAGGAAGCATTTAATGCAGTTAGAGAGAAGGAAATATAGCAAAAAAAAAAAAAAAGATGGTGAGGTTGGAAGTGGCTGGTCCGCTTATATGCCGGCCAGCCAGCCAGGCGTGGCAGAACTCGGGGCTTCTCACTCATGCCCCATTGCTTCTCTCTGACAGGTTTCGATTCCAGACTCTTAGCTGATATCAAGTTTTCCCACGAGTGTTGTTCTTTCCCCATCTAATTATATCTTTTGATTCATTTACAGGGAAACTTTGTGGCTTGTATGACCGCTATTTTACGACAAATGGAAGATTACCACTATGCCCATTTGATCAAGACTTTTGGAAAAATGAGGACTGATGTTGTGGTGAGTGTAACTGACCATTTTCACATAACCATGTTTCTGGGCCAGCATTTTAGGCAAAACACTACTGTAAATGTTTCCAGTTGAAGGATGAGTTTTGCATGAGGGTTTGCCTCCACTTGATTTCAGAAGCCACGTGGGAGAGTCTAACTGAAGCCATGGATCCTGACACGAAGACTGGCTTCTCTTGCTGGACTGGGGAGTGACTCAGGGTGTCAGCCCAGAGCAATCTCTTCTCTTCTCTGGTCAAAATTTCCTCTCCTAGAACAGTTTGGTGGTTACCAGGGGAAAGGGAGTTGGGGGGTGGGCACAAGGGGTGAGGGGGCCCATTTATATGGTGACTGACAAATAATAATGTACAACTGGAATCTCACAATGTTATAAACTATTATGACATCAATAAAAAATTAAAAAAAAAATTTCCTCTCCTGTGCATTGGGATCATTGAAAATTTGGAGGTTTTACCCAAAGAGAGTCTACCATTAACTTCTTTTCATTTATTGATTGACTTCTTAATAGCAGAAGCCAGAGAGCCTTTTCAGCCTTAAGTTGTACTCTTATTAATTAGCTCTAATCATGCAAGCTCATCAGCATTTCTCCAAATAATTCTCTAGTCATCCTCCATAAAACTATGGTATGACTTAATTAGGAGAGGTGTAATAGAGGGGATTTATCACTTAGGAGCTCCCTCCCTAACGACCTGAGTCACATGGTCGCAGGGCAGACGTCCTCTGCAAAGCTGCAGCCAAACTTGTCGGCAGAGTTCCTGATTAGACACTGACCTCACCTCTGGTGTCCAGTAGCATGGATTCCATTTCTGAGGCCCCTGGATTCCTGAAGAGTACAGCAAATGCTCCTAGTGATTCCAGAACAAGGGTGGTGGCACTTTACATCTCTCTTGTTAAGGGATGGTAAGAAGAGAACGCAGTTAATTATTTTTTTAAAGGATTATTTATAAAAAAAATTTCCTAATTAATTGTTGCCACTATTTATATGTGTGTGTGTGTGTGTATCTATATATACATATATATATATTTAAATTTCTAAGGAGACAAATATGGATCTATACCTTAAAATCATAGCAGTTTTCCTTAAATAACAGTCAAGGAGCAAGAATGTATATATCTTTGTGTGTCCCCCTGTGTAGCATTTTTTTTTTAGTATTAATGAGCAGTTTAAAGTAGGGGTATGCTCATATAGGAAATCTACATCACATTTATATTCTGTGATTCTTTAGCAATTATGGCACAGTGAAATCAAATTTGGTTTGTGTAACATTTCATGCCTCATGTATCCTTCAGCCCTGTCTTGGTCAGTGGAAGGATAGTTTAGCTGAACCTGTATGAACAATTTCCTAAATAACATTCCAGGCTGAATAGTAATGTTTTCAGAATAAGAAGTATTACCCATCCTGAAAACTTAGGACTCCAAGTAATAATTTTCCCTTTATCAAAACAGTCACATAATCAAAATCCACACATGCAAACTGTTAAAAATATTTAATGTGAACTATTGAGTGGTGCTGTTGATAGGGGAGCTTCAGTGTATTGTGAAAAGTGATTATATAAAATGGTGTTTAAAAATGACTGTAATTTGCTGATTTCCAAATGTGTGCACAGAGCAGATGATCAGATACTTACTACATGGTGTGGTCCTGATTTCCCAAGGGATTTTTTTCCTTAGACACAGCAGTTCAGAAAATTGATTATTTGCAGACGATTTGATTTCTGTTATAAAATGGAATTTGGATGTCCCTAATTCATACTGCAAAGATTGTAAACCTCTTTTATTGTGGTTAGTCTGTTAGACCGTTTGTATAATGTGCTCTTATCCATTAACTATACATAGAGAGTATTTGACTGTTTTTCTACTCTGACAACCTATCACAAAAATAAAAGATCATTTTGTGTTAACTAGTTGGAAGTTAATTAGTATTCCAATATGAAAATACCTAGACCATTTTCTCAGGACTACTTCTTTATAACGAGTGCTACTTCAAGTTTTCAAATTTAGCCCTTTTGGTTGGATGAGTCATTCCTATACAAAATCGCAGTTATTATCAACACCAAAGTCACATGCCACAGAGCTATGACTTTTACAGTCTCTCAGATGGCCTGTTGGGCCCCAGGACAGTGAGAGGATGGAGCACAGCACGAGGAGGAAAGACTGATTCAGAAAAGAAAAAGAATGGGCGTGTCAACTCAAACTCTCTCACAATAGAGGTGGTCCCTTTAGGATGGTGAGCCACGCAGGGTCGTTAAATTCTTCTTCTGCCATGGGGCGGCTGATCTGCGGAATGGGCTGTCAGCTGTCATGTGACCGGGTCTCGGAATCAGGAACACAAGTAGAGAACTTGCTCAGAATCTCCAGAGTAAGATCGAAGGTGATAAGGAGTGCTCTGGACCTTCCAGAAGAGAGTGCTGTCTTGCCACCTGTCCCAAATTCCCACTAAGAGGCCCTTAAGAAATGTCTGTTGAATGACTGAGTGAACAATGACTTATCCAAGGACAGTGCTGGTAGAAGTAGTGCTTGTTGGTTAAAGGTTGAGTGAATGCAGGATAAAGGACAGCGAAGGTTGGCAGAACCAGGGTGCTGCCATCCCTCTCACCTGCAACGAGGGCTCATGGCCAGCCACAGGCTACTGTGCAGCCCCACCTTGCGCTGTGGCCTCCCACAGTTCTGTCTACTTGTAGGTTACCTAAGGAAGCCAAGTCAGGCAGGTCTCTGAGCTCTCAGGGCCCTCTTCCTGGAATGTCCTCCCACCTTTATTCAGCTTCAGTCCCACCCGTCTGAGAGCCCCTACCTGACACCTGCCCTGGTCTCACTAGGCAGACACATGCCCTTTGCCCCTTCCTTCTTAACGTTGTCCATGCTCGTCGACCAGCAGCCTATACTATGGTGGTCCAAGGTGACATCTCACACCTGGGAAGTGGCGAGTGAGGATGCTCATGGGGATTATGAAAGCAAGAATGTTAACCAAGTACCTGCCTTTGCCTAGGAAGCATTCTGCTATTGGGCATGCCTGGTCTTAAACAGCCTTGAGTTCCATGGGAAACAGCCACTGAAGGGTGATTTGCAAGCTTGTGTAGAGCATGTCATGAGTGAGAGGAGGAGCCTCGTGCTGAACATCTGTTTCTTTGTTCCTTGTGACCATTTCCTTGTAAATGAAGCTTTAACACTGGGTGATGAGTCTGGGCAGTGCAGTGAATTTACTCAATAGCTATTTATTGAACGATGACTTTGTGTTTAGTAGGGTGGAGGAAAAAACAGTGGGCAGAGCAGTTAGCTCCCGCTCTCACGACCCTACAGGCTAGTGGAGACTATCACAGTTAATCAGGGAGTCCTTCCAACTAACCCAAATTATCCATACTTCAAAGGAATGGTCCTTGTAAAGTAGCCAGGCCTGAGTCAGGTGGTCAGGAAGCCTTTTTTGCAAAGAAGAAGATTGTGGGATATTGAGGAACAGGAGGAGGAGTCCTGCAGGTAGGGGGAGCCGCCTGTGCAGGAAGGAGCCTGTGCTGGGGGCAGTGAGAGGGCGGGGCCGAGGTGAGCCCAGAGAGGGGCTGGGGTGTCAAACTGCACAGGACCCCATAGGCCATGCTCAGAAGCTTTATGTTCTTTGCTTGTGTGTTTTCAACTTTCTACATCATTTATTTGCTCTTTTCCCACTAATTGTTTTAAAATTATTTTTTAAAGCATTAATTTTTTGAGTAAACTTCGCATTTTAAGATAATTGTAGAGTCACATGCAGCTGTAAAGAATAATACAGAGAGGTCTGTGTATGCTGTACCTACTTTCTCCCATTAGTACTGTCTTGCAAACTGGAGTACAACGTCAAAACTAGATGTTGGCACTGATACCGTCTACTGATCTCATGCTGATTCCCCCAGTCTCACTTGTATTCTTTCCTCTAACTATTTATCATAAAAAAGTTTCAGACATACAGAAAAGCTGAAAGAATACTACAGTGAAAATTATTATTCTTATCACCTGAATTAACAATTGTGAGCATTTGGCCATATTTGGCTCCTCTGTGTATCACTATGTATCTCTATCTATACAGCCAGATCCCTAAGGAAGTGAGAAACGTGCTTCTCCCCTAAATGTTTAGCAAACTTCTCTTAAGAATGAAGACATTCTCCAATGGCCCTATTGCCTTTTCAGAACATAGCAGCCATCCCCTCATACCATCTATATTCACATTTCCTCAATTGTTCCCAATCTTTCTTGTCTTTCCTTAGGAGCTTCCTCAAATCAGAATCCAGTCCAAATTCATCCATTGCATTTGGTAGTGTCTCTTTAATCCCTTTTTTTCTAGAACAAGTCCATCACCTTGTTTGTTCTTCATTTGATGGCTTTTTTATTTTTTTGAAGAGACCAAGCCAATAGCTTTGCAGATTATCCTCCATTCAGGAATTTTTGAGTGCTGCTTTGTAATGCCTTTCAATTTGTTTCTCCATCCCTCTGTATGTCCTGCAAACTGGAAGCTTGGTCTAAAATGCAAGTTCATCCTTTTGGCAAGAGTGCTTCAGAGTTGGTGTTAAGTGCTCCCTGTTGTGTCCATTGGGAGCTTGGGAATGCCCAGCTGACCACTCCTGATGATGTTAAGTTTGATCGCTTGGTTAAAAGGGAGTCACTGCCAGATTTCTCTATTGTGAAGATACACACCCCTTTGCAATTGTCATGTAATCTTCGGCATCCACAGAAAGTTGGCAAATATCCTATTTTCTGACGGTCTTTCATCTGATGAATTTAGCATCTATTGATGGTCCTTGTCTGAAACAGTTATTTCTTTGGCATAGCAGAATGGTGATTTCCTACTTCTGAGAGTCAAGATGCTTTGGCTGTAATCTAAGAACACTGGGAAGCCACTGGGGATGTGGATTAAGTGGAGACTGGGGAAGTGTTGGTGCCTTGACTAGATCTGCAATTTGAAAAGGTCACTCTGGATGAAGTGGGGACCAAGAGGGACAAGAGTGGACATAGGTAGATGAGTTATGATTCCTTTCTGGCAGTCCAAGTGAGAAAGGGTGACCGTTTATTCAAGTGGGTGGGGATAGGGATGGACAGAGGCAGATGGGTTTATGACAAGAAGATTTTGCCTGTGGAATACGTTGATGGCTATTGTTAGAGCTGCCCACCTATTATATGGAGCATCCTGTGAACAATCAAACTAAAAAATGCAGCAGGAATGGGTTGGTATAGAATGATGAAATTTTCACAAAATATCCCATATTAATCCTCCAACCCCCCTCATTGACTTGGAGATCCCAGTGTAACAGTCTGTTAGGCCTCATCAGCCGTTCTAGGCAAATGCAGTGGTGGGGACCACCACCATGGCTAGTAAATCATGCAGACCAACAAGGAAGCCCTGCAAAAACCTCATGTCCCACAATATGCAGCATTTTGTTTGATCAGCAAAGTACTAAAATTTAACAGCTGAGCCATACTAATGAAGTATGGGACTGTGTTCTCTAGGGAATAAAAAAAAAACAAGGAGTTAGGAAAATATGTTCCTCTTCCAGAATAATAAAAACCAGACCCTGTTTCTCAATTATTAGGCTTTGAGGAGTGATCAGCAAGAAAGCCAGCAATTTCATGCAAATAGAGATGTGACTAAATTACGACACTCAGCTGGCGAAATATGCAACCTGGTCATTAAAATGTGAAACTCTTGACAAAGTGGGGAAACTTAAGGAGTGAAATATGAATTTCAATAATTAAACTGGGGAGATAAGCCATTTATCGTATAGGGGGGCACCCGGAACATTCCTGCTCACAAGGCCTGTTGTCAGGGCACGTGTGAGCAAAGTTTAGAGGACATTGGGCTAACTTTTTCGCTTGACTTTGCCTGGGTCCCTAACCTCTCCTGGACTGGAGCTGTCTGTTGTTCAAGGGTGATCATGGTTGCTTCCCAAATTTTTATTCCCGGTGGAGGCACGCCACACCCCTCACACAGCAGATGTGACTTGCCGGAACCCGGCATTGCTATTAAGGTTGCAGAGATAGCATCTTAACTTTGAACATCAGTTTATTGTCACTATCAAATTTACCTTGTGGCTCTTTGCAAGAAGTACTTGTTTAGAACTTTGTGCTGGGAATTGCTTTCTTGGCTGCTTGAATTCTGTTCACCACCTTGGTCTTCACAGGCATTGCACCTAATTATGATTCAGTAGATTCAATACCTGAGAAATATCCACTCATTTGGCAATCTCTAACCATGACCTCATTTTTCTAAGTGAATTCTCAGTTGCCTTTCTCCTTCCCGCCCCAGATCTTAGGAGAGCATGTGGACTACTGGAGTGTGTGCTTTCAGGATAACCACCTGTTTTGTTCAGGTTAGCTCAGAAAAAGTGCCAACCTGTCAGGTTCAAGAAATTCTCCCAATTCCCACAGGCACAGGGTGGAACCCCTAGGAAACGGGTACCCTTTCCCCATGGCAGGAGCAGTCTTATCAGTGTGGAAGCAGGGTGGGGCAGCAGGATATGACCCATGAAGTGCAGAGGGTCGTCTATGAGACAGCAGAGGCATAATGAGTAGTTTATGGGGATGTAGCTGCCATATATGAGCGTCTGACAATGTGACCACATGCTCAAATGGTTTACAGCAAGCTGATGTCAGGAGTTCCTTTTTGAGCCTTTTATTTGTTAAATCACATGAGAAAAAGGAATGGATAGTAAGACAGCGTGTTCAACCTGATAGGCCCTGTTCATAATGAAAAATGGATTTAGAGTGAATATAAGAAATATTTTATGACTTGCATTTTATGTTTTTAAAAAATGTGTTTTCCTAAAAGTGGAAAGAGTAAGAATGTATATTTGGGGATTTACTTTTTATGAATATAAGAGAGACATACCCAGGGACTATTTCCGAATATATCCTTGAAAAAGTTCTCCCAGACAGGAGGTGCTCAGGCAAACAGAAAGACAGAAGGAACACACAGCTCCTATGAAATGCATCTTCATTACTTTTTATTTTATTTTATTTTATTTTTACTTTTTTTTTTTTTTTGGGAGGGAGATCAGCCCTGAGCTAACATCCATGCTAATCCTCCTCTTTTTGCTGAGGAAGACCAGCTCTGAGCTAACATCTATCACCAATCCTCCTCCTTTTTTTTCCCCCCAAAGCCCCAGTAGATAGTTGTATGTCATAGCTGCACATCCTTCTAGTTGCTGTATGTGGGACGTGGCCTCAGCATGGCCGGAGAAACGGTGCGTCAGTGCGCCCCGGGATCCGAACCTGAGCCGCCAGTAGCGGAGCGCGCGCACTTAACCGCTAAGCCACCGGGCTGGCCCTTCATTACTTTTTAGAATGTTTTCATTCAGCTAACAAAAGTGAGGTCATTTATAATGTAATTATTCAAGGAGGGGGGATTGGTTTTCACCTTTTTCTTGGTGGGCTGTTTCAATGTTTTGGTTTTTATTTCAGGATTTCCTGATGGAAACATTCATCATGTTTAAGAATCTCATTGGGAAGAACGTCTACCCTTCCGACTGGGTGATAATGAACATGATGCAGAATAAGTAAGTACAGGGAGGAAAGGTCTCATCTTTTACGACGTGCCTGAGTCATGTCTGGTGGGAACGGTGGTGTTGCCTGGACACCACGGGGGCGCCCCCTTTGGGACGCAAATAGTTATGTGGAGAATGGGACCTGGAGGTGGGGTGATTTCCTTATGCCAGCATGGGGCGCTGGCACGAAGAACTTGGGCCCTGCCCTCTGGAGGAAAACAAAGCTGAACGTGAGCCACCCTTGGCCTTTGTCAAGAGCAGAGAGGTACTGTTTGCCATCTCATTTTAACCACGTGTTTATTATTAGCCAAAGCAATTCTCAGCGCTATGCTAGGTTTTTGAAAGGTGTTTGTTTGCATTTCACATATTTCAGTTTTAAAAAACATCATGAGCATTTTTTTCAGACTTATTAAGTATTAAACTTATGCCTTGCTTATTTATCATCGCCCCGTGAGGGCTGTTGGGTAATTTTCTAGCACTTGGATTTTATCATTTCTGTAAGCACCAACAAAGATCATCAGGTCTCAATCGCATGTGATTTCCAGAAGAAATTTCTGTTGAATTCTTCTTTTCTTTCCTTCTTTCCTATTACAGTGTTTGGGTAGATAACTGTGGATTTAGAGACAGTGCGGTTGTAAGAAGTAATACACAGACATCTTCTACGCAGTTTACTCAGGTTCCCCCAATGATAACATTTTGTGAAATTACAGTACCAACCGCAACCATGGCATTGACGTTGCTTCAATTCACGATCTTATTCAGATTTTCCCAGTTTTCTTCTCATTTCCGTCACCACAGGGTCCCACTTGTTGCCCATTTCTGACACACCCTCCTCTCCGTGCCACCTCCACCCTCCCTAATCCTAGGCAACTACGAATTTCTTATTTATTTCTAAAATTTTGTCATTTCAAACATGTATAAATGGAATCTTACAGTATGTAATCTTTTGGGATGTAACCTTTTTTCATTCTGCTTAATTCCCTGGAGATTCAGTTCGATTGTATATAAAGTTTGTTACTTTTCATGGCTGAGTAGTGTTTCACCGGTATGGGTGTACCACAGTTTGTTTATGCATTTTCCCGTTGATGATCATCTGGGCTATTTCCAGCTTGGAGCTATTGCAAATAAAACTGTTATGAACATTCATGTGCAGGTTCTGTGTGAACATAATCTTCATTCCTCGGGCACAAATGCCCAGAAGTGCAAGTGCTGGGTTAATGGTAACTACAGGTTTAGCTTTATAAGAAACTGCCAAACTATGGCTGTGCCACTGTACGTTCTACTAGGTACGTAAGAGGGATCCAGTTTCTCTGCATCTGTGACAGCGTTTGCTGTGGTCACTGTTTTTCATTTTAGCCATTGTGATAGGTGTGGAGTGCATCTCATTGTGGTTTTAATTTGCATTTTCCCTGATGGCTTTGCCCTTTTTTTGATGCTTTTGGTCCACCCTGTGGACAAGTACGCGCAGCACGAGCCTTTCCTGGCCATGAGAGACACGTCATGGTCATGGCCTGGGGATCGGGGCAGGGGTTCCTGGCCTCAGCTTCTTGCGTTCGCACCTACTGTGTGACTTTAGATTATTCACATGGCTCTGTTGGCATCTGAATCATCTAGAAAATCAGAGACTTAAAATAAACCACTAATATTCTCTTCCTTTTTTTCTGTCAGGATTAACTTTTGCAAGTGACAATTTAGAATTACTCTGAAGAGCTGCAGTGTTTGGGTTTTTAATGGCCTGTTTTTCACATAACAAAACAAATAAAAGCAACTGTCCTGGATCTACATGTAGACTCAAAGCCTCCTTGCTCTGCTACGGGCTACAGCCAAAAGTGACAGACCACTCGTTGCTGTCTAGCCATAAAGTAACTCGTGGCTTCTGCATTTTAACTAGACTGAGCAGATTAACTTGCCACGTCAGTAAGGAAACCACAGACCCCGTTACATTGCTGACCAGAACTGGAGGGCGCTGCTGCATCAGGGCAGAGTAGGGGAGGCGGTGGGTATGGACCCCATTCTCTGCCTCCTGACCCCACATGTGGACTTGACCTGCTCTCCATCTCCCCTGCAGAGTGGCCATGTCCTGGCACCCATGCCCTGCTGTTCCACACCTGGGGGGCACTGCTCCTGCAAAGGTGAGATGTGGTCAGTTCCCTGAAGTTGTATGACTTGGTGCCCCTACTCCCAGGGCTCCCACCAAGGTAAAGTGTCACTCATCGAGGATGGTACAGCCACACTCTATTTATTTTTTTGCTGCTTTTATGATGATTGAGGGTCTGTTTTCAGTTTTAACATTATCGATGCATCATTCCTTCTTCCTACTACTCCATCACCTGCTTCCTACCGTCAACCCTGAAGTATCTGAGCATTGCCCCCAAACTGCATGTGGGTAAAAGCCGCGTGGTCTGTGGCTCATGGCATGGAGCACTGTGTTCTGCACTTCCTTCTCTGGGACCCTGTCCAGCGTCTCCCAGGATGTCTTATTGTTCCTGGGGTGAGGAAGTGGCTTGACCTGGGCTCACTGGAATTGTGCATCCCCCGCACACCAGAGCCGACCTGTCGCCGTGTCCCTACTCACCAGTGCACCTCTGCAGGGCCCAGCTGCATGGCAGAGATGCAGGTGTCTAGTGGCATCCTGGACCCAAGCCTTTGCATCTCAGCCACGGGGAGGAGAGTTTTGTTTTCTGGGAAAGGAAACTACAAGGGAGAAGCCACAGTTTACTGTATCCTTTCAGCAAAGGATGCAATGGAGACTTCTGAGGATAAAGTCTGGTGTAGGTGATAATAGAATTGAAGTCTGGAGCCGGAAGTCCATCCTGTTCTCTTGTTCGGTGTGCACATAGGCTACAGCCTTAAAAGACACCTTGATAAGGGAAACACTCTGAATGTGAAATTCCTATGGCTTATTTTATGTTGTTTGCAAAATGTTGTACGGAACTGTCTAATCAAGCATTCTGGTACTCTGAGGCCAAGTCTCCAGCCAACAGTGTTTACTCCATCGGCGCTTCCTAAGGGTTTGTGGTGTGTGTGCATATGTGGTGTGTGTGTGCATGTGTATGGTGTGTGTACATGCACACATGTATGTGTGTGGTGTGTGTGCACACATGCTTCTGAGAGTTTTTGCATGCATGTTGTGGTATATGTGTGCCTATACGTGTGTGTATGTGTCCACGTACGTGTGTGTGTGCATTTGTTGGTGTCAAGTAAAGAAACTTTTATTCTCAGAGCTTCTGATTCTGAGAAGCCCAAACAAATCTGCATTCCCATCACGGTTGACACAGTCCGCAGGAACAATTCCCAAGCCAATGTGGATAGCAGAAGCGCATTCCATGAAAGAGACATTTTAGACTCTGATCAAAATTTGGGCCATGATAACTGTAGTCTTCACTCTTGCATCCCCCTGCCCTGAATGCTGCTTCTCTGTTGAATAAACAAATTGGTTTTTAGAAGCTGAGTCAGTTGGGTGTTTGGAGAAGGTGTTGCCTCCATGCAGCCAACTAGGTAAAACTTAAAACCATCTCAAGACGTGTGGTTTGGTGACCCTTCAGTTTTCTTTCACATCTTTGCTTAAATGCCAGTTTCACAGTGAAGAGCTTCTTTAATTGTTTATTTAACGTGCTGACCTTTGTGATCTGTTCTGCATTTGCATTCAAGGGCTAAGGAGGGCCCAACGTGTGGCATAGTTTCCATGTGCCAGGCACTGCTATGGGGATATTGCATGTAATCGTGTCCTTAATACCCTCAGTGACACTCTGAGATAGCTGTTGTTTCTATGCCCACTTTACAGGTGGGGAAATTGAGGTATAGAGGTTTGGTAACTTGCCAAAAACCACTCAGCTGGGAAGGGGTAGGGCCGGTACTTAAATACAGGCTGTCTACCCCTGCCCCACACCATAAACCACCCTGCCACCTTGAGTAGGCCTCCTATTTCCCAAAGAGAGTGTTTTGTTTTGTTTTTAATCCTAGTGTCCTTAAAGCACAACTTCTCCACAAACCTTACTACTTACCTAAGTGAATTATAAGCATAGAAGTCAAGACATTCCTACTTACCTTTTTGGTGCCATTAGACGTATATGCTAGTAAAGAGGGTGCCATTCATTACTGAGCTTTATGGAGTCCTACTGTGAAGTTCTAGAAGAACAAAGTCTCACTAATATTGTAATAAAGTCATTCCTGTAGAAATTACATAGATGCCATATAACATTGTTTCTCTGTCATTATCTAGTTGCCTTTTTTTTTTTTTGCCTATAACTTAATAGCTTAATATCTTTTATGTTGCCAGACTTCCCTGCTCCTTCTCCTGGCATGCATTAGAGACTTCCTTGCCTTAGTAGGATAAGCAGTGATTCCCAGAAGCTTCCAGAGTCTGTATTTAAGTTTTAATGGCACAACTGGACATGCAGTTTTACCACCCACAGCTTAGAAATGGACAAAATCAGCCTCTGTGGTCTCTTAAATATTTGTATGCCTGTTCAGCTTTGTCCCAGCAGCTTTGTCAACTATTCAGCTTTGTCCCAGCAATACATGGGGCTTGTAAAATGTAATTAAAGATAGTGCCTATTAGTTTTGGTGCAAAAACTTGTAAATCAGGAATCAAAGTTATAGGGTATAATGAATACCCCAAAGAACAGTAGTCACTTGGTTGCTGTGTTCAAGATAGTAACTGATTGGCGATGGCCTGGCATTATAGCTCTGCTCTAGGATATGATAGTGCCAGACAGCAAGATGACATTTAAGATAAGCACAGTTCAGATACAGGAGAAGTGTGCTTGTGTGTTAGCATCCAGAAGCGCTTTATAATCTTCCCAGAGGGAAGCAAATGCTAAGTTTCCATTTAAGATCTCAGGTCGTATTGGAAGCACAGGCTTGCACTGTTTAGCATATAAGAGCTAGCATCCATCAGTGAAGTCATTATCTAAATTTTTCATTGACGCTTTGAGGTCAGCATAGCATAGTCTAATGTTGAAGAGTCATGTGTGGCTATCAAAGAGTTCTCTCTGGTCGTAAACTTGGTTGAGTTTCTGTGTCTTTCTTCTAGTCTTAGGGCTTGAATTCATCCCAGTAGGGTGTTTGTACATGAATAATCCCTGACTAGAATTTTAAGGCATAGGAGTGACCTGGTAGGAAATGAGTCTACTGGTTTGACTGAATTCCTTTCCCATCTTGAAGTAAGCATTTGTTATTAACTGCTTTAATTTGACTTGAGAAAGGCATTTCTACAGTGTGCAGTGGGTGAAAAAGGGGGCAGGACTGAGTATAATTTTCAAATTTTTAGAATTAGACTCTCTTATTCTTATTGACTGCATAGCAAGGAACAAAACCTTTCCTACATTTGTGAACTATTCAGACTTGCAACAGAATTCTTAAAAATTGAACTACCCTGATTCAGATTCTCACTAGGCCTTGCTGCTTGTGTTCTTCTCTCTCAGGATGAAAAATAAATGAAATCGACATTTTTACTTCCAAAATCGACGTTTTTACTTCCTCCGAGCTATTGTAGTTTGCAACTGTGATTATCAACCATTCTCAAGTGTCCCTCTCTATTAGCGTAGATTTTGTGCCTCATACTTCCTGCTCTCTTTCAGATTAAGCTGGGGCTTAAAGGAGATTATATTTATAATTTGTGGTTTATATGCTACACACTTTCATACAGGACTTGGTATGTTTTACAAGGAATGATTCATAGACCATGAATATAAAATAGAACATGTAAAACTATAGAGAAAATGTGAAGCTTTCTAGAAGTCAAAAGACTTGAAGCTGCCTGGAAGACAAAAGAAAAAGGAAGATATAATGGATTGCAAAATTCTCACTGGATGATAAAGAAGATCCTTGCAATTTGTCAGGGGAGACTGACAATTTTTGATGTAGATCCTTGTATATGACACATTGAGCAAGAGAATATCATGGTTAAGGAATCAGTTGAGAACTCATAATTCTGCCCACAGAAAATGGAAGAGATTAGTATTTCAGTTTTGAAATGCTTAAGATGTTACCAGTCAGCATGTTGGCCATAACCGAGGTTGGTCATACTTGGACCTGTCTGAAAGACTAGCGTATTGAATGTAGAGGATTTTGCTGACCTGCCTGATTTAGTCTTGTCTAGATGTTCACCATTTAAACACTGGAGACCACCAATCAAAAACTACTTTATCTGGAATCAAGTTAATCTTATATTTGTCCATTTGTCCTTTCAAACGCTGAAATTGCATTCCAACTTGGAATTTGTGAGACCATGTTGCTATTTATTTCATGTGTCTAGGTGTTACTCATATTTTTGGTCATGGGCATGTGGAGACTGTCCCAGAGTGATGATGTTTGCACCATCTGCATTCTTGATCCCCTTTTGACTACATCGTTGGCTCCTTTCTGTGTGGCCTCTTCTATGTCTCCTCTCACCTGTGATTCAGGCATCCTTCGACCAGCAAGTGTTTTCCTCAGTCCATTAATGTAGTGTATTATGTTTCCACCAACCTGATGTACATAATACATATTTGCGCAGTTATAATCATGTGTGGCTCCTTTCATAAGGTAAATTTTCCATGCATATTTTAGTAACCAAGCATTACTCTCCTTTTAAATGTAATACATTTCCCACTCATATGCCATATCCATCAGATGTATCAGAGTCCAGGATGGCAAGCTCAATGATGTTTTTGCCTAAATTAATTTGGCGTATAGTCAGGACAGGAAAGGGCCTTAAGCCTTGGAAAGGGATTCCGCCCTTAAGAAGCCAGGTTTCTTAGGGATAAATCATGGTAATGCTCAGAAAGCAAATTTGCAGGGTAGGCTGTTTGCAGGTACATTGCCATTTGGCTTCACTGCTGTGGAAGAATTTTAGTCCTTGCCAGCACTGTGCCTTGGGCTTGGATCAGAGAAGATGTACCATTTGCCTTAGGTTGGGAGAGAGAGAGGTGGAGGTCCCCACTTGCTGGGGGTCTGCCTCAAGGGCCTTGGCACCAGCCACAGCCTCAAAATGGTTGAGTCAGGGAGGACTGTGTGTTTTCATTCCTGTTCAGTCTCCTTCCCAGGAAACACTTCTCCCGAGAAAGGGCATGCGGCTAAAATCTTTGTGCATATTGAAAGCACAGATATAAAGCATTTTGGACTCAAGAGACTGTTGGATTATTTCTTCTCAACATCTTTTTTCCTTTCTTTGAAGCCTGGGGTTTCAGTTGATGTTGTTACTTTTAATTTAATTTATTTTTAAATTTATGGTTTCCTATTGAGGTTTTGCATACCAAATGGCTTGAAGATTTTAAGCACACCTAAGAATCATTTTTTCCTTTGAAACACTATATGGAAGCTGTGACACCAACGCTGTCACAACACAACTAGCTAAGGACCAAAAGGAAAAAAAATAAATATTGTTTTTCAGTGAAGAAATAGGAATTCAAAGTCAGTATAATGAAAACATTCTGGAATGAAAATTTCCCTAGAGCTCAGCATGCCTGCATTTTACCCAGCTCACACACTTAGTAATAATGCTCTCTGAACCTTCATCCTCTCCAAGGACGTTGGCCTGAGACGTTTTGCAGCTCAGACCCGAGTTTTCGGGTGCTGAGGCACAGGCCTACCTCCTTGGTTGGGCCGACCTGGGTTGCACTTGAGTACATTTCTGCCTAGTCTCCCTGAGACACACACAAGACGTTCCTCTGGGGCTGAGTTGGCCATCTTGAAGCCCTGGAATTTCAAGACGGATATTGACTTGGATCTAGTGATGTTGCTGTGGATCCCATGTCAGGAGAAGGACCTCATGTGCATGGTGCTTTGCTGCCAGTCGGAGTTCTGCTTATCCTTTATGGTGTTTTCATAAATTATTTTAATATTTTCTGTACAGTTATTCTATGGCATGCTTGCTTTTGCTCCTGGCTTAATAATTAAGCTTGGCCTTAAATTAAAACAAATAATTTCAGATTTTATCTGGTTGTTTATAACCAATTTGTTGCACATAGCATAGATATTTTATACAGTTGTGTTTTATTCAAATTGCCTTTTTATTTAATTCAGAGATGAAAAATCAAACTACTCTCAAAGGAATGGCAGTGATGAAGAGCTCTTAGCCAGAGCTCTTATTTAGGGAAGCTGGCTTTGGAGGAAAGTTTTGAAAGGGCAAAGTCTGTTTAAGAATTCTCAGAGCCGGCGCACACTTTGCTGTGAGCTCCTGGCTGGTGTTGACAACGCCGTTCTGCTGGCACTTAATCCTGGAGGACGTACTTCACTTCACAAGGAATGGAGCCAAGTGCCCTCTCTGTGTGATGCGTGAAACTTCTCTTAATGCAAAACAGAATGGAGGCAATACATTTTATTAATTAAGGTTGTTCTCCAGATCCTTCCATCCTACATTTTTACCTCCAACGCTCCTGGGACTTAGAAGAAAGCCTGTGCAGTATAAGACACTCTGATGTTAAGCTTTTAATTTAAGTCTAGAATGGGAGGAGGAGGAGGAAGCCAATGTTTCTGAGTGCTGCTTTGCCAGAATTGTCTGAGGTTCCTTTTCAGTGTTTCTCAACCAGGGACGATTTTGCCCCCTACAGGACATTAGGCAATGTCCAGACACATTTTTGTTGTCAACTGGTGGAATGAGGGCTACTGTCATCTAGCGGGTAGAAGCCAGGGATGCTGCTGAACATCCTTCCATGTTCAGGACAGCCCCCTATCACAAGGAATCATTTGACTCAAGATGTCAATAATATCTCCATTTTATGGATGCAAAAACTGAGTCTCAGTGATGTTAAGTAATTAACAGAAATATATGTGATTCATTTCATTGATCCTCTTTATTTCCACATTTCTCAGCCACCCTTCTCTGTTGCATGACCCCAGCAAAGCCAGCACCCCTTAGAATAGATAATAGCAGCCGTCCCCTGGAGATGCCAGAGCTGATCTTTCATGTGTTAGGGTGCTGCCTGAGAACTGGAGGCAGTTGTCCCCAAGACTTCCTGCCATGTGCTCCAGCTTTAAAGCAGATCCCCATGGACGTGGCTCAGGTTCTCTTGGTGATGGGAGCAGGGTAGGCGTGGGGGTCACAATGCCATGAATGTAGATCCCAGGGCTGCCCCTGCTAGTGCCTGGCATATAGGACACATGTGGAAAACATTAGCAAGTGTCTCTTCTGGGGAAGTTCATTGTTTTTCGTTTAATATTCCACATATAAGTGAGATCCTACAGTATTTGTCTTTCTCTGCTTGGCTTATTTCACTTAGCATGTATTCCCTCAGGTCCATCCATGTTGTCGCAAATGGCAGAATTTCCTTCTTTTTTGTGGCTGAATAATATTCCGTGATATATATATAACATCTCCTTTATCTATTCATCTTTCGATGGATACTTAGGTTGTTTCCATGTCTTGTCTTTTGTGAATAATGCTGCAATGAACATGGGAGTGCAGATATCTTTTTAAAATAGTGTTTTTGTTTCCTTTGATATATACCCAAAAGTGGGATTGCTGGATCGTGTAGTAGTTCTATCTTTAATTTTTTCAGGAACCTTCATACTGTTTTCCATAGTGGCTGTGCCAATTTACATTCCCACCAACAGTGCACCAGGGTTCCCTTTCTGATGATAGCCATCCTAACAGATGTGAGGTGATATCTCATTGTGTGCATTTCCCTCATGATTAGCGATGTTGAGCACCTTGTCAGGTACCTGTTGGCCATTTGTGTGTCTTCTTTGGAAAAAGGTCTATTCAGTTCCTCTGCCCATTTTTTAATCTGATTGCTTGTGTTCTTGTGATTGAGTTGTATACATTTTGGATATTAACCCCTTATCCTATTTTTCTTCTGTGCTTGCAGAATAAGAACCTTGTTTCAGGTATGTGTGTAGCAGATATCTTTCCCTCCTCAGTGACTTTTCTCTCTCTCTCTTAATAGTGGTTTTGTTGGTTGACATTAAAATTTTTTATTTAAAAAAATTTCTTTAAAAAAACTCTTTTTGAAGACTCTTGTAGGAAGAAACTGAGTGGACTTCCTGCTAGTGAATTGGTCATCACAAGCATGGTGACCATCCAGATAGCAAGGCTTTCCATTCTTTCTATATGGAAGCTCCATGAAATGCAGCTTTTGAAATGAAATCATCTTGAAGACCGAACATGGAATTACACCGTTATTTATCAAACTCCTGCTATTTTCTAGACACAAAATCGGAAATAAAATTGGATAATATTTTGTCTCCATTTTCAGGAAAGCCTGACAATGGAAAACTTAAATTTTTAAAAATTCACATATATAGTACATTTTCAGAACTATAAAGAAATGATAATAATGTTTAATATAATTTCCATAGAATTAAAATGTCAATAGGATTGTGGCATCTTCTACATATTTTTACTCATATAAGATGCTTTTCTATGTCACTGACCATGTTTTCATGGAATTCTGTACATTTGTGTGTGCATCTTGGATGCCACGTGGGGGAAATCACTCATCATCTTCGTGGTTGCTCAGTGCGCAGTGACCCTGCTGGCATATAGCAGCTCCTCAGCAAACAGTGGTTGAGTGACTGTCTGGCTGGAGGAATAACTGTCAGTGGGAAATGCTCTTTATTGCAAAGTCAACTGATAAAATACATCACATACTTTTGTAGCAGTTCTTTTCCAGCAGTAAAATGCAGTTACCCTTTTTATATTTGGATGCACAAAGAAATAATTCTGGATGTAGTTATACAGTGAACAAATAATACCTCTTATTCTCTTGAAGATCTGTTAGCTAGTGGATTTCCTTAATTGAAAGTTGTTCTAAATTTACCACAAAATGTATGCAGGAGCTCCCAGTCTGTACCCACGAGCCGGCATCGTAACGGCGAGTCTGGAAGCTGCAGGGAGGCTGCTGTCTGCCGGAGCTTGCTGTGTTGTGTTAACCTTTCCAATAAGACTTCAGAGGAGAGTTTTTACTTAATACTGTACCTGTCAAATTCCCAGAGCTGCAAGTAAATTGAAGATACAAATTATATTGTAAAGTGAAATATTTTGTGTTATTCTACAGTTTGGTTGACATAGGAAGAAAATGAACTCTGACAGCTTGGTCTTTTCAGTTCAGTAGATTCTAATGGTTCAAAACAAAAACTCTGCTCCAAAAGGCTCTCCCCATGTTGCTATATCAGAGACGTTACAAGCCGTTCTCCATGCTCAGGATCCAGTGTCCATCGACTCCGTGTCATGGAGACTCAGGATCTTAGGAAGGGATAGATAGCGCTAAGTGTTAATATTTGTGAATATAAATATTAATCGTCCCCAGAAGGGGAAGGAGATCTTACTGTCTGACCCTATGGGTAACTTTTTAGCACTTGCCACTTTTCTCAGCATGCAATCTATTTTTCGCAGCAGATAAGATCTTTTCCCCATTTTGTCTGATTTGTTGCTGTTGCATCCCTAACATGGGGCTGCTTGGGATGTGGAGGTTGGGAGAGGAGGTTAGTGGAGCCCCCTCTATCTCTCCTCTTCTGTGATTATACTTCCTTCTCTCCTGATTCACTGTGTTCAGGGGAAGAACACTGAGTGGGGTTTTCTGCAAGAGCTAGAAAATCCTAAATTATCAGATTGAACCCCTCAGCTGTGATGCAGTGGGATGGACTGTATGTGTTGAAAAGGTGGGTGAGTGTTTTGTAGAACTGGGCTCTGAGCCATAGATACCTCCCAGTTTGGGTTTGCTTCTGGGAGCTTTCCACACCTCTGTCCTGCACACCTTTGCCATGGCTGCGCAGGGCTCGGCGGCGGTGGAAGCATTGACAGGTGGCAGCTCCGGCCCTTTCTCTGGAAGCCCCGCAGTCCTTGCCCTGCAGGAGCTGGCCTCCTCGCTGCTTTCTCCAACATCCCTGGGATTGAGGGATCAGGAATCTGATTTGATTCTTCAAACTGCGTGTTATTGCTCTCATTCCCATCTGAGGCTGCAGCACATCACATGGAAGGTGTTTCTAATTAGCTATTAACCTGCTGATGATTTGGAAATGGAATATAAGCAAGCTGAATATTGGATAGATTCCTTTATTTTTGATATTAAACCTACGAATTAAACTTGATTTAGAGAGAACGGAGTGCTTCTCCTTGATGAGATACCGTTGGAGGTAAACACGCTTTGCATGTAATTTATGCGACCTGGCATTTCTGAGCAGCATTTGTCAAGTAGTTAGGTGCTCTCTCGTGGACCTTAAGCTCCCCCATTTTCAGTGCATTATGAAGTGAGTTACTAAAATGGAGGAAAACGTAGAGAAGGGGAATGTCCTGCTTATCACTGATAATCTGCCTATAAGATGCATTGGGGTACTTTTTCAGTTTAAAGAAACTATATATACAACATGACACTTGAAAGTAAGCATGTAGTGAGATGGGGGTTGTTGGGGGAAGGAGGGGCTGCAGGGAACCCTATGGGACTCCAGCATAAGGCAGGCACGTCGGGAAGCACCCCAATTTGCTCCCAGCCGTCTCTAAGCCCAGACAAATGAGGAACAGTGTGAGTTCATCATTCTTGGGGTCTGATCAGAAAGGAAATGTCTTCTTTCTCCAGGGGAGGCCTACTTTTCCCTGACACCAATTTCTAAGGAAGTTTCCTCTTGCTGTCCTTAGAGGGGAGGCGGGGTTGATTTTGGTTTGTTTTACATAATAGAACATGTCCTCAGTGTCAGATTTGGAGAAGCCACACAGGACTTCTTTGTGGTCCCCTGGGTCAAAGTCAGGACAGAAAAGTAGATGCTGACTCCCTGCTAATATTTCCACGGTCGCGGAGGTTGGTCAGGTGAGGCGCTCACTGTGTAGAGGGAGAAGCACGGCCTCTTTGGAGTTGGACAGACCGTGGTTCACACATGCCCCTGCGAGTCGGGTGGCCTGGGAGAGTGGTGTGGCTTCCCCGGGCCACCTGTGGATTAATAACCGTCTGGAAAGATTCATGATGGTGGATGCCAAGTGCCTAGCAAACAGTAACACTGCACAAAGGCTGGAGGGAGTGTCCCCCTCCTCGTGATTATTATTACTGGTGATTATTATTGAATGAGTGGGTTGCAGGAGTCGAGCTCTGGGAGGCTGGAGAGCAGGGCAGCTCTGGCGGCTCTGGCCCTGTTTCTCTCCTCTGTCAGGTGAGCTGGCCCTGCAGGAGGGGCAGCATGCCGAGCTGTCTGCATCAAGCTCTCTGCAGTGCCAGGGATCTGGGGTAGTGGATGGAGATAAATCCATGGTGTGGACCACAGGTGGCAAAGTTTTGTGCTTCAGTGTGTTCCTGCCCTGAGAAAGCCCGGCCCCACCCTGCTTGGGTGGGCTGGAATGACTTTGTATTTTAAGCGCTGTTCATGTCCAGTTCCACTGACCTAAGAGGGAATCGGCCTTCGCTTTGGCCCTGTCTCTGATTCTGCTGGTGAGCAGGATGGGGACCGGGTCCAGCTACTGTTGCGCAGTTCCCTCTGAGGTCCCAGGAGGCTGTTCTCTGCATCCCTTGAGGCGTGTTCCCCATTGTGGTCTTCCTGGGGTGAATGAAGCTCACGTCCTCTGACTGCCCTATACTCTTTTTGTCTGGCAGTGTTGGTGGCCTTGAACCTGAGTTCTCTGCCACCCCAGGCAACAACGGTTGTTCTGAGGAAGCCAGACCCATGCCGACTGGGGACCCCAAAGGAGAATTTGCTCTGTGCTGCTGGCCGCGGTGTTGTCGCTGGACAGCACCCTCCATCTTCCTGTTCAATCTGTGCAGCTTTGGAAAGAAAATCTCCTGCATGGCTGGCTTCTGTTCAATTTACAGAGCTGGGGAGAGGCACAGCCAAAATCCTTTCCTGGAGGAAGAATGACCTGGCCCCCCGGGGCCAAGGAAGGACTCCTGTAGGAGGAGCTGTGACCTTCCTGTCAAGGTGCTGGGGTCCATGAAACAACCCACCCTTTAAGCAAGCAGCTTCCGGAACCTAGTAAAGCCTCCAGGGCTGTGGGCATCTCAGAACTCTGGGCTTGAGGAAGAGGAAGAAGGATCTGGTAGCTTCAGATCAGCCTCGGGTCAGCTATGTATGGGATCCACTGTGAAAGATCACCTGTGTGACCCCAAAGGCCCCCAAAGTTAGTGGCAGACTTTGCAGTGGTTGTCTTGAGACTAGTCAAAATTCTTGAGTTGAGACTCAAGGGGAACTATTTTTATCTGATGGGATTCCTGATTTGCAGTTGGTCTGTGAGGGACAAGTCAAGGTCGTGTACTTCCAGAGCCGGGGCATGCCCGAGGCTGGAGCGAGGTTTGGGAAGCAAGGACAGAGCACTGCACCCACAGTCACGCGGCATTGCTGTGATGAAGGGGAGACGCCACACTGTCCTGCAGCCTGGACGTTTCCAGATATGCTTCCTTTTCACTCTGATCTTTTCTTTGTGGCTCTGCTGCTTATAAAGGGAATATTTATCAATTTAGTTGTTTAATTAAACTTTTGACTGCGTTAGGATGCTTTGGGAAGCTCACAGTGGTTTGGTGCAGTGACCCCATAGGTAGCAGGAGAGCATCTTTAGGTCCTGTCATGAAGATGTTGTGTATATCACTCCATCTCTTTTAGATCCTCTTCTGTCTCATTGCTAAATTTCACTTTACTCAGGTCTTCATTTCTGTAAAGTAATTCCCTTTGTATTTCTAGGCTTATCTTCTTCTTGAAATACCCATTTCTGCTTCAAAGTTGAACTTTTCAATGACAGGTCTTCTCCCCCTTGGCAGAGGGTCAGCTTGGCACCTATCATGGAGCTGCACACAAATTTGGGATTTAAAGAATACTTGTTATTGGGGGCCAGCCCAGTGGTGTAGTAGTTGGGTTCACGCACTCCACTTCAGCGGGCCAGGGTTCGCAGATTTGGATCTCGGGTGCGGACAAACACACCACTCATCAAGCCATACTGTGGCACGTCCCACATATAAAATAGAGGAAGATGGGCACAGATGTTAGCTCAGGGGCAATCTTCCTCACCAAAGAAAAAAAGAAAAGAATACTTGTTACTGAATGGATATTTAGAAGGATATCTAAAGATGTCTCTGGTCGTCCGGAAATCCTCAACAAAGGGAACAAATAAGGGATGAAAATAACACAGAGCTTTCAAGTTTGCCAATTCTCAGACTTCATAATTTGGCAATCTGCATTTGCAAAAATTACACTTTCTATAACTACTTGGGGTGTCTTTACTTTTCATTCCATGAATAATAGCCATTGGATACCCCTGTCTCCTTACCTACGTTCCCTCCTTTCTAGCCACTGCTCACTTCTCACCCCGTTTCCTCCATATTCCTCATGTTCTTACAGTTGCTGAGATCCCTCTGTTCCAGTTTCCGTTACTTTCATCCTTTCACTGGCTTTTCATGCATTGTTTTCCTTTGGGATTTGTGTATCTTTCCTCCATCTGAGACATATGATGCATATCGTGTTGAAGTAAACTCCTCTCATCCACACTGCTGGTCGAGGAGGCAAAGCCAAGAGGCAGTGAGTGGATGGACATAGAAGCCGTGGAGAGATTAGCCCAAGGCTCAGGCTAGAAATCACATAGCCTTGGGCGAGTCCACTAATTCCTTGGGTTTCAGCTTCCTCATTCCTGGAATGAGAGTAATAATGGCTTGCAGTGAATATTTCAGAAGATACTGTAAAGCAAATAACTGGCCTGCAGTAGATGCATGGTATCTGTATAAAACCAAACCAAACCAGGAAATAGCGAAGAATTGGGTACCTCTAAAAATGAAGACTTTTCTAAAAGTACACTGAGAGAAAGATGTTGCAAATAGACAGAAGATGGAGCTTTTATCTTAACTACACATGAACGTCTTTAACCCAGCATGAAACCCTCAGTCACACCCACAGATGTGTGTGTGTGATTTTGTAAGATACTCTATAACGTGGGAAACTTTCCTGTGGCTGAGATTGTGGTGTGTGTGTATATTCTTGCTCACACGTCAGTGCCTATTTATTGTTAATTCGTTGTGGGAAAGGCATTGTTCCGGCTGGGGACATAGAATGAACAAGCCAGAGCAGACCCAGTCTCCAGGAGCTCTACATGTTTCAGCTGTCAGAGTCCAGGGGCATTTGGGGGATGGGGCACTGCGGAAAGACGGACAAGAAACAGACCAAGAAGTAAATTAATAAACCTAAGTCTAACCATGAGGAAAAGTTCACACAAACCCAAATTGGGGGACCTTCTGCAAAATACTTGACTGGTGCTCCTCAAAACTGTCAAGGTCATCAAGAATCAAAGAAAGTCTGATAAAACTGTCACAGCCAAGAGGGGCCTAAAGAAACATGAAGACTACAAATAATGTGGTATCCTGGATGAGATCCTGGAACAATAAAAGGATATTAGGAGAAAACTAGTGAAATCTGAATAAACTGTGAGGTTTAGTTAATAGCAATGAGGCAGTGTTGGTTCCTTGATGGTGACAAATGTAGCAGAGGAATGTAAGTTGTTAACAACTAGGGAAACTGAGTGAGGAGTATATACTGGAACTCTTCTTCAACTTTTCTGTAAATCTAAAATTATTCTAAGATTTGTGTTTATTTAATTTTTTTTTAAAATGCAGGAGGCAAATTGGAAAATAACCATATGGTGATGAGGATCATTCAGAGAATTTGGATAGGAGGCTGTGATAGGCAAGGCCAGGTGACTCTTTAGACCAGGAGCTCAGCGAAGGGCTCTCCAGGGGAGTCGCAGTGGAGTTGGGATCTAAATGATAAGTAGATGGAAGAGTGTCCTAATCAGAGAGAGCAGGTGGCACAAAGGCTCTCGAGTGGATACGAACACAGAATACAAGGAGCAGAGAGAAGCTTGGTCTTAATGTTATGTCAGGGATTACTTTTGAGATGCAAAGTTGCTGGAAGCTTTAAACTGGAGAAATTGCATCACTGACTTATGTTTTTATGAGACTGTTGGGCTGCTATGCAGAGCATAGAGAGTAGGAGAAAACAGTGCCAACTGGAGGGCCAGTTGGAGCCTTTGGAATAATCCAGGCAAGACATGGCTGTGGCCTGGGCTCAGGTGGTCACTGGGGAGAGAAAGAGGATTGGAGGATTTGGGGCATATTTTGGAGGTAGGGTCAAATGGACCTGTTACAAACTGTATGCAGGGAGGGAAGGAAGAGTCAAGGAAAAGTCTTAGATTTTTGGCTTGAGCCAAAAGGGATTGGTGGAACGTCTAATGGGATGGAGAATCAGGTTTGGAGAGTAGGGGTATTCACGAGCTCTGTGTTGGCCTACTTCAGTGTTTCTCAACCTTTTTTTTTTTTCCATTAGCACCCTCCTAAGGAGAGGGATGAAATTAGATTTAAATTTAATTAACAAGAGACATTAAGTGCTAAGAAATAAGATTTTGTAGGGTAGGGTGTGCTTTGGAGGGCCTCAGGCCAGTATAATGTCTAAAATGTCCTTCACCCTCCCCAAGAACCAATTTTCACTCCCTTAGGGGAGACATTGCCCGCACTGAGAAGGCATAGCCTAGTTAATTATGAGGTGCCTAGGAGATAGCGAGATAGACAAGTTTAGCCAGCGACTGGAAATTCAAGACTGGAGTTCGGAAGAAAGGTAAGATTAGGAGATACAATTTGGGGTGTGTCACTAGCATTTAAATGATTATCCTGAGGCCACCTGGAGAGTGAATGTAGCTGGAGAAGAGAAGCAGACCAGGGAGAAGCCCCAGGGCACTCTCATATTTAGGGGCTTAGCAGTTGAAGATAAGTCAGCCAAGGAGACCCAGAGTGGTTGCCAGTAACAAAAGAAAAGTCAGGAAAGAGAAGATGGTATTGAATTCCAATGAGAGGACATGTAAGATAACAGAGAAGTGACCAAAGGATTTGGCCACACTGGGGTCACTGTGGTGGGTCATGGAGAAAGTGGAATGTGAAAAAGTGGGTACACTGACCGTGCTCACCTCCATCAGGATTTAGTGATGCCAGGAGTCAGAGGAGTGGTGTCTGGAGGGAGCTGTGATGTCAGATGGGTTCTTATGTATTTGTTGTTGATATACGGCATGTTGGGAATCACCTGGTGGAGAGAGAAACTGACGAGGGGTGGTGGTGGGAGTGGGGGAGGAGTGCAGTGGGCACCATGAGGTCCTGAGTGGAAGGAATGGAAGGGGAGAATGTAGGAAAAAGGACAATGGAGCCATTGTAACAGGAGAGAAGACAGAGTGGGCACACATGTCAACACAGGTGTAGATGTGGGGGTTGGATGATGAGAAAAACTGTAATTTCTTCCTATGTTCTCACTAAAGTATGAAGCAAGGTGATTATCAAGAAGAGGTTTAGGGAATAGTCATGGATTACCCTATACCTAGATCTCTGTGATGTCCATGTGAATGTTGCACCTATAACCTTTCCCCACTAATACACACTCACAAGTACCAACTGAGGTCCCTGTAGTTCATGCTGCCCTCTTACGTCAAACCTGGTAGAAGCCTCACAAGCAGACGAGTCTAAAATGATACATTGCTTTAAATAACTCATGTGAAATCATCCTTCTGTGAACATTTCTAGATGGATCTTGTCTTTTAAGCTTCAGCAAACCCTATTAGCCATCAAAACCTTCTAGTCTTTCAAAATAGCCCTCTTCTAGCTTCCTTCCACACACATGCATCATGGCTGTGTGGCCACTGGAGAGGCTGGGGTGTTGGCTATGTAACTAGGGACCAGAGTCCACTGGAGAGGACTTGACTCCAGGGCCCACCTCCCTTTTGCAGCTGTCTTATAGCCAAGGCTACCTGATGTGTGGGCTCTCAATGGCTGGATGTGTCTTCTCTGTTTGACTCAGCTTAGGGGCATTACTTTTTTGGAATCTGTTTGCAGGTACTTGACCTGCTCACTGCTTTCCTTTCCTTTGGCTATGAGTTTTGTGATGCTTGGGTGTCATCCATAACCATTTGCCCTGATGTTCCTCTTCTGCTGCTTCAATTTAGAATCCTGGAAGACTACTGTCTTGTTCCTTTTCTTTCATACCTCATGTCTTCCTCACCCTCCAGTCGTTAAGGACAACAAAGCAGAGACCCAGGACACACTCTTTTGTAATGGACATTTCAGGTCCCAGCTGTGATACACTTTAGGCAGGCGGCTCGCAATCCTTTTTCTATTTTTTTTAGAGGTATAGAATATATAGCTCTGTTCAGAGCTTCTTTATCAGGCCCAGGAAATCTTGGATGCAGCAAAAATTTTGAGAACATTTTCCTAATTTAGGAAATTCCTAAATTTCCTAATTATGAAAAATTGGGAGAATTCTTCCTCCATCATCCCAGTTACTCTTTGGTCTTCATAACGCCATTGCTTCTCTGACTCCTCTATTGTAGAAGGCATATGAAGGATTTTAGAAATCACATGTTAAGCGTTATGGGCCATTTCCTATTGCTGACTTCACCTTCCTAGTTCCTCAGTGACGTAGATGAATGTGCCTGTTGCCAGCAAGCAGCGGATCAGTGTGTGCAGAGCTCAGAAGGCTGATGGCCTAGATGCATCTTACAGATCATACTCATATAGAAGTGTCTCGTCTCTCTGGTCCCACTGGAAATGCTCACGCCGGCCAGGGCAGCCATGATGAAGGGATTCCTATCTCGGCTGCCTCGGTGTTGAGAGTTGGGTGCCAACTCATTTGGAACACAGTCAGTTTCCCTTTAGAAAAGTATGTTAATCTAGAAATATCCTTTGAGCACGAGTGATTCTAATGACCTTTTCAACTTTAAAAAATTCTCTATTTTCAATAATGCAGAAGCATTTCATCTAATTCAATCATAAACACTTTTTCTTGTCAACCGAAAAATTTGGTAAGGTACTGGGTCATTAAAAAAATATGATACAAATATACTGTGCACACTTTAACTTATAAGATATAAATGTACATTCATTTCACAAGACATGTTTTTTTGTCACGTTGGTTTACTCTGTTTATTCGATTTAAGATAGGTCTATTGATTAGCATTTCACATAGTCTTTCTGGCATAAAACACCTCCAATAAGCCAGTTCTCCTACCTTCAAAACTGAAGAAGAACTGAAGACAAGTTGTATAGCAATTGGAACTCCTTCAGACTTCTATAACTCTCCCAGTTGTCTCATACCCATCTGATTTGACAGTAGTTTTTAAAGTGAGTCATCTTTAGTCTTTTCAAAGCTTTCAACTTCATTTTCACATAAAAGTCAACTTTCTTTTCATAGTCGTATTTTATCATTTTATATAATATTTAAGTAAACTATGGAGTTATGCTAATGACTTTAATGGGTATAAACCAGGTCGAAAACACACACAACTGTGTGTACATACAATACAAGTGTATGTGCTTTGTTCTTAGCTGTAGAGGTTACATGATAACATCACTAGGGGAGCTGTTTAATGAAACCTGTGGTGTCATTGTTGTATAGATTAAAAAAAATTAAAAACTCAATTAATATAAAAATTAGATCCTCCTTGGTCAATGTTGGGTGTAAGAGATTTTGCATACGGATGTCCCTTAAATCTGTGCACATCAGAAGAAAGAGACCTAAACTAGATTGTATTGGACCTTCCCAAGCAAGGAGACATCAACATATTTAAATTAGCATTAAGTATAATACTGGCAATTATACACCTACTCGTGTTTACTGTTACCTCTCTGCTTACCTCTCAAAGATGGCAGGTTGATAAGCTCTAAGATCCTCAGAAAATGAGACCAAGTTTTATTAAGATCTGAGAGAAAAATACCACAGGAAGCAGAACTAGACTTCAATGGACCAGAGGGTTTTATTCTCACTTTTCCCCCAAATATCTCATCCAGTCTTGCGGAGAATCACATGAGGGTGAGGGAGTTCCAGGAAACTAAATTCAGAAATTTATAAAAGAAGGTGATTTAACTTTAAAGGTTTATATTCTTCCTTCACCCTGCGTATTGAACCTCATCACGTGGTAAAGTGCCACCTGATCACATGGTACCTGATCACATGGTACCTGATGTGATTACATGGCAACTGATCACATGGTACCAGATTTGATCACATGGTACCTGACGTGATTACATGGTACCCGATGACATGGTACTGGATGTGATCACATGGCACCCAATCACATGGTAACTGGATGTGATCACGTGGCACTTAATCACGTGGTAACTGGCTGTGATCATATGGTAACTGGATGTGATCACATGGTACTGGATGTGATCATGTGGTACTGGATATGATCATGTGGTACCCAAACACTTGGTAAAGCACCACCCAGGCAGTGAGATTGGCAGGGGAGGAGGCTGGGCAGGGGCAGGTGCAAAGAGGAAAGGAGATAAACTTATTTTGTTTTCCTTCAAAAAGATGTGCTCTTTCTTGTCAAAATGTAATCTCTGATGTTAGCAAACTTACGAGATGCTCTTAGCATTGTTTATCAAATGGAAAGTTTCCTTCTGTATGACAAACAAGAGATCACAGCAACAGTGCTTGGATCTGCTACTTGTAAGATGATGGGGGCAAAAAGTACCTAAACGGACTCTTGAGGTATGAACCCACAGAAACCCGGCACGGGGCCCACCACCTAATGTAGCTACTGTGGCCCCGGGATATACTCAGTGCCCTGAACATTCTGGGTTCCCAAGAAATATTTGATGAATTAACAAAATCTGTTATTTCCGCTTTATATTTAATTAATAATTTTCCAACGTAGTGTCTCCTACAAAGGGGTATAAATGGCTTTTTCACAATAAAATAGCATTCATAAACAGCTTCAAAAGCCCCAAATATTTTCTTAGACTTCTAGGTGTATTTTGCAGGAATTATTATCAAGGATAGTGAAAATCACACGAAAAGCATTTCATATTTGTTGAGCCTTTAGTCTGGGCTGCACACTTTACTTGCATCATTTTAGTTAATCCTCTCAGTAGCCTCGGAAGGCTGGTCATGTGATCCCTATTTTGCAGGTGAGGGAGCTGAAGCTGATACTGACTTAGCAGTTCATGCAAGGCCACATGGTCAAAAAGTCAAGACCAGACTCAAACCAAGGTCTGCCTGACTCCAAAGTTTGTGTTCTATTTTTCAATCTCCAGTTATTCTTCGCCTTCGTTGTACCTTCTTTATTCTTTTGGGGGTGAGTCGGGAGAAAAGCATGAGATTTTCCAATAATGTAATTGCTTGGACAAACATTTCTTCCCCTATTGTTTTGATGTAGAACTTCTGCACCAATCTAAACCCTCTACCAGCCAAGTAAATGTTTGGGGTGTTAAAGAAAAAATTATTCATGACACTTGTTAAAGAGATCATAAGGCAGACTTTATTCAGGACCATCACGAGAGGTGTAGGGACCACTGCATTGGGGTTTTGCAATGGAAGAGACAGATTGGGCTCAATTCCAAATAAAACAAGGAAAATGGGAGATGTATAGCCAAGGAGCAGGGTGGGATCAGTGGATGGAAAATCACTAAGAGGAAACATCAGGTGTAAGGGGGATTTTGGCTAAATTGACTTGACAGGAATCTTGCTGAAGGCAGGCCAGGCTGTTCAGTCATCCTGCACTGTCCCCCAGTGCAGGATGACGAACCCCATCAGATATCGAGGGTCAGGGATTCTCGCTAAACTGACTTAGCAGGATTCTTGCTAAAACTGGACAATGCAGAGAGGAACACAGAAGCCCAAAAGCTTCTGTGAGCCTAGGGGAGGAGAGAGTTCAGGGGAGCCTGGGTTTGGTCAAGGAGAGAACTTTGTCGGGGGACAGACATGGCTGGAATTCAAATAAAGGCGTTAATGTTCACTGCAGAACCTGCCCTCATGTTTTCACAATGTGCTTTGGAAAAACAGCACAGGAGGACAGTCCCGTTGGCCGGGTGCACTTTTCGTAGCCTGCAGCTATGTTGAGAGGCTGCTGCATTTCCGTTTCTTATGTTGTGAGCTCGGAAGCATGGAGAGCGTGGAGTCTATAAAAGATTATTGCCCGAAAAGGAAATATTTATTTTCCTCCATCATTACTCATTCATCACAGCAGTGGCTTTTCCATAATATCTCCATATAATAGAATTGTAGAAAAGTGACCTTAAAATTGAATCAAATGTCATACTTTGAGAGCACATTCATTTTTAAAGAAATTTTTGTGGTTTAAAAGAATCATTTCATATATTTTATTTTTTAAAAAGGGAGAAACCTTTGTTCTTTGAGTAAAATTCCCTGGCAGTGAACACCTATTTTTTTAAAAAGGATTTTTTTTAAACTCAGACAAAAATACCACCCATTTCATGCAGGCTCCTCCTCACCCTTTCTCATCACCTTGCATTCAGACAGCTTTCAGGCACTTGGAAAATTGAAGGCCAAAATGAAGGGGATTCACTCAGCCTTGACAACTGTGGGGGACAAAGTTGGCAATTTGTTCCCTGTTCTTGCCAGCACTTAGCCTCTTGCCGAGCACTTCGACATCAGAGAATTCAGGGCACAGATCACTGCTGCAGATTGTGTGCAGGTAAGTTAGGAGCTTACAGTAGAGATGCAGAACGCCTAGGTTCTGCAACATCCACTGAGAGGCTTAATACTGCTGTCGATAACCTGTGCTGATTTAGAATTGAAGATGTCTTTCTGCGTTTTCTTCCTCCCTTTTGTTTTTTTACTCCAAGCCAGGGAAAATCAAGAATATTTTCAGCTTTTCCATTTGTAAAATCGTCCAAAGGAAATGAAGATCAGTTCAGCCCCATGGTCCATATTTTATTCCTTGAGTTAGGAAATCACCGACACTATTTAGTTTAGCAAGTCACTCCGTTGGAATTTACAGTAAAGCCTTACTTAATGTATTTCCATTTTGCCAGTATTTGTTTTAAATAACTGCCCTGGCCTCCTTGTTTGGTTTGTGCTGGAGAATTTGTCCCTGTGTTTCCAATGTGGCTGGAAATGGAGGCCCCAGGGCTTCGCCACACTGATACAGTTTTATTTTTAAATTGAAAAGTGGACTGTTTAATGTCCTTCAAGAAGCAAATTCATAAAGCTGCGGCTTTCCTAAAATGCATTGCCAAAGTCGTAATTTGTGGAAAGTTAGCAAGAAAGAGGGATTAGCTCGTTGAGCCATGCACAGCAAATTGTAATGGGCTCAAGTAGTTCTGTGGCTTGTTGAGAAAATGATACCCAGTTTAGTGTGCATAAGCACCCGGGTGATGCACAAAGGCTGCCTTCGCTGGGAGAATTTGTAATAGGATAGTCCTCTACCCTCCTGGAGGAACATAAAAGGACGTATCATTCCAGAGAGGGTTAGGAGGAAAGTCTTTCATTATTTGCCAGGAATCAGTGCCGTTCCTGGGAATGGGTATAGCAGGCGCTGCTCAGGCATGACGTCTCTGGAAGGTGCACGGTGGGGCCGGGGTTCCTCCTTGTCTCACGGCTCAGTGCTTCACTGGCATTGTTGAGGAGGGGACCCAGGGAGCTTGCGGTAGTCAGAATCGGCAGAAGACACCTGAGCTAATCCCGTGCTCACGCACTCTCATCTTGAGTTGGGTACGTATTTGAACAGGATACTTTGAAAAACAAATTGAGCAGAGCACTTGTTGATTCAGATGAGCAGATGCTGACTTAGCACGGGGTTGGGGGGCTGGGGGGCTGGCCCCAGCCCTGATGCTGGCGATACAGGGATGAGGACACCAATGGTCCTATAGGTCAGAGATGGTGTGTCAGTTCTGGGATTAGATTATAGAAGATGGTGCTTCTGGTTTGGTTGGTGTCTCCCTCTCCATCTCCTCCTCTGCCTCCCCTTCTCCCTCCTCTCTGTCATCTCTCTCTCTCTGGGGGAAGTCCTGTCTGGGAAGGATGTGTAAAGAACCAAGGCTAAACCACTGGGATGGGAAAGAAATGTGTGCTGAATGGAGTTACGTGCCATGTGCTGTGGGCTCCAGTGTAGGTTCCTCTGACAGAGGGGTTCAGGGAGAGCATCAAGCAGAGTGGATCTGGGAATTGGGCTCTAAAGGGGAATGGTTCTTGGTTGGCAGAAACAGGAGGGAGGTTCCTGTGACTTGAGGGCACAGAGTATGGAAAGACCAGGAGCTCTGCCAGGGCTTTTGTTAGGGAATCATTTGGTAACCCAGGATGGTTGAGCAGAGGAGGACACAGGATTTAGCAGGAGTGGGCCTTGGAGGGGGGCTCTTAGGACAGATCACAGAAGTGTCGAATGGCAACCTCATTCGAGGTTGTTTCCATAGGAGCCGAAAAGAGGCCTCCTGCTTGGGGAGGGCAGATGTACTGGTTTCCTGAGGCTGCTGTAGTGAATTGCTGCAAATGAGTGGCTTACAACACAAATTTATTTTTTCTTACAGTTCTGGAGGTCAGAAGTCCAGAATGGTCTCATGGGTCAAATTCAAGGTGTCAGCAGGGCTGCCTTCTTTTCTGGAGGCTCTAGAGGAGAATCCATTTACTTGCCTTTTCCAGCTTCTAGAGGCACCTACATTTCTTGGTTCATGGCCCCCTTGCATGTTTAAAGACAGCAATGACTGATCGAATCTTTCTCACACTTATCATTCTGACACTGACCTCCATCTCCCTCTTCCACTTATAAAGACCGTTGTGATTATATTGGGTCCCCCTGGATAATCCAGGATAATCTCTCCATCTCAAGGTCAGCTGATTAGCAACTTAATCTATCTGCAACCTTATTTCTCCCTTGCCAAGTAACCTAATACACATTCACAGCTTCTGCAGAGTATGACATAGACATCTTCAAGGGTAGTGGGGAAGGCTGTTATTCTGCCTACCAAAACAGGCACGGTTTGTCTTGTTGGCCCCAATATGTGAATGTCTAGAACAGGGCCTGGCACTTAGTAGGTGCTCAAAAATTATCCTGGGATGCATAGTAGGTATACCACAAAGGCTTGCTTTTCTCTTTCTTTTCTCCTTCCTGCCACTGGAAGTGCTTGGGGAGAGATACATATTTTTTATTCTGGGAGGTTCTGGTACAAGATTTATGGGGACACTGGCCAACATTTTTCCTTTAATGTGAGTCATACACTAGTTGACTCCTCAATGGGGATGGTCCCCCTGCCTTTGAGTCTCCGGCTCAGGGAAAGTTGAGATGTCTCCTTGGGCTCAGCTGAGTTCGAGTCTCTAATAGTTCATTTCTTAATCGACTTTTCTACATCTATTGAATCTTATCAAACCAAGACATTGATCAAAAAAAAAATTAAGACAGACTCAATGCTTTGGCTGATACAAGACTTTTACCCAGCAAAGACAATGTTTTCTTTAGAGTTGGTTGAAGTATGGAAGTTCTATGTACATAAATAGGCATAATTAATGTTCTGGTGTTTTTAAACTTTCTTTTGTGTTTCTTTTTTTTGGGTGGGGGGAAGTTTACAAGCTTCTTGGAGAAACCTAAGGCGAAAGCAGTTACCCATCTTCTGGGTGTGGGGGGTGATAATCAATCATTTCTTAAAACAGCGTCATTGTTTCAAAGGAGTTTTCGCTGCCCCCTCTTTAGGTGACCTTTTAATTTAATCAACATTATTGAGGTATAATTTGCATTCAGTAAAATCCACCCATTTTAAGTGTATAGATTGTTTTCAGAAACTACTTGATTCTGAGATCCTCTTGGGAGAATGAGTTTGAACTGCCCTTTTGTGTGGCTTTGTGGGAAGTTTGCAGTTTATGATTATAACCCTGAGAACTGGCTTTATTAACCCTGCTTCCTTTGATTGGTGAAATCATATAGGCCTGAAAAACAGCTGTCATTTCATCTTTCGATGATGTCCTGTTCTTCAGGACTTCAGGCACACAGGGTCAAAGAATCTTCCAGAAAGCTCACCTTTTCAGGGCCTAAAGGGCCTTTGTGTTTAGCGCTGATGACCTCAGGGCCTTTTCTCTCTGCTGCATTTTTTTCCTCTTTCTGGAAGAGAGGCCAAAGGCAGAGACTAATGTGACTCGCACAGACCTCTGTGGTCCCTCAGTGTAGCTGGCCATTTCCCCTGAACCTGAGCGACACAGGCTGGGACTTCCGGCAGCCAGCTTTCCCCTGACTGGGCTGCGCATGTGATCAAGCATCAGCCGGCTTCCAGCTGACTTGTGCTCAGAAACCTTGAGGCTTTAGCCACCAGACCGTGATCTGCCCAGGAATGAATAGATGTCAGAATTGTGTTGCAAAGATTAGTTTAAAAAACCCAATGTAACCGACAAGGAGGTCACCTGAGGAGCCGCAGCACACCACGCCTTCCCAGTCACGTTTTTCTCCTTTTCTGGCCATTTCTTTCTTTGTTTCTTCACCAGCAACAAGTATTTGATTAGCTACATATTCTCTTTACCTCCGCTTGTTTCAATATCACCCTGATTCTTGAGAGCCAGCTGTGCTTTGGTGACATCCAGCTGTCATTTCTTAGAGGTAGACTTTTTTTTTTTAAGAAAACAAAGAAGAAAAGGCAGTCTCTGCAGAGTGATACTGGGGACCTGTTGGAGGGGCCCAAAGTAATTCATGGGCTTACCAACTGCTTTTCCATCCTCTTTCCTCCTACCACGTAAGAACAGATAAATGTGGAAAGTTCTCCACACAAAGGCCATATGTCCTGTGAGTTAAAAATGTGCTAGAAGAGCAGGGTATTCTTTGGGACCTGTTTGACTAAGACGAGGAGCGTTGCTGAGGTCTGTGTTGGGCTATGGTGGTCTTTGCTGAGCTCCAGAAGGAGGCCTCGAACGCCAGTTGGAAGTTCAGCTCATGGAGCTTAGCACTGGGGTTTTTCAATGCTTGGCTGCATTGGATAATGAATCATCAGTTTTCCTTTCCCAGCTGTGTTTTCGCGCCCCCGCTCTTGGATGGAACTGCTGGGTTCCTTGTCTGCCACAGGCAGTAATTTTTTGGAAGTAGCAGGTCAGGTGAGGGAGGGGAGGAGTATACTTCACAGCCAGGCAAGCCAGTGAGGTCAGAGCAAAGCCCTTAGCTTGGGCTGAGCCCAGTTTTGCAATCTTGACCTCGTTCTCACCGTGGAGGTTACAGAAACCTCCAGAAGGCACGCTGCCTGCTCCCAACCTCACAGGGCAAAGGAGAACTGACTAGTGTCTCCTTTCAATACATTATATTCGTTAATTATAGAAGGCATAAAACCATCCTGTTCCTAGCCTGGGAAGGAATGAAGAGGGTACATATAATCCTACACCATCATAACTCTTCTCAATTTGGTTTCCTGCAGATCTTTTTACATGAATATTTTACTTTCTTGTAATCATAGTATAAATATCATCTGTGCATTACATTTTCACTTACCAGTCTTTCACAAGCATTTTTCCATGTTACTACAGAATTATCATCACCAGCTTTCTTATTGGCTGCATAAGAATCTATCCAGTGATTTTTCAGCACATTCTCCCATTTTTTGTGCATTTAGGTTGCTCCCAAGTTGTATCTGTTGTAGATAACATTGTGGTGAGTGTCTTCATGCATATGGTGTCTGTCTTTTGGATTATTTCCTAGGATACATTCCCAGAAACGGGATTACTGGGGCTTGATACATATTGTCAAATTGCTTTCCAAAAGGATTTTACCGATTTTATTGCACCCTTCCCAGAATTCAGTATTATTAAAAAATAAAAAGTTTTTTTAATTTCACGGGCAAAAAGTTACCTTATTTGGTTTACTTTTGCGGTTTTTTGATTATTTGCAAGATAAAATAGTTTCCATCCATTTTCTTTCCAACTGTAGTTTCTATTTTGTAAACTGTTCACATCCTTTGTCTATTTATGTATTGGCTTTAAAAATTTTTTTTTAAGGATTTTATTAGCATTTTTATACAGTGCTCCTAAACCCAATTAATATTTCTACAAATAGTCTTCCTGTGTTGTTGTTTGCCATCTCATTTGGTTATGTTTCTTTTTAAATTTGTTTTTGTTATTTTACATAAAAATTTTTAACTTATCGAATCTCTCCATCTTTTTCTTTATGATTTCTCCATAATGGCATCCTCCCGCCACAAATTTGATATTCAATTCTAGGTTTTATTTTTATATATTTAAACTTTCTTTCTTTCTTTTTTTTTTTGTGAGAAAGACCAGCCCTGGGCTAACATCCATGCCCATCTTCCTCTATTTTATATGGGATGCCACCACAGCATGGCTTGACAAGTGGTGCCTCGGTTTGCGCCTGGGATCTGACCCTGCGAACCCTCGGGCCGTGAAGTGGAGCTTACACACTCAACCGCTCCGCCACCGGGCCAGCCCCTATATTTAAACTTTTAATGTTATCTGGAATTTGACTCTTTGTGCTAAATGTATCTGAATTGACTTTTAAATCGCAACTAGTTATTACAACACCTCTATAGTTTAAAAATGATTCTTTCAATTAAATTTTTTTGGTAGTTATTGGTCATTTCTTGGCAATCTGTTGCTTCAATCATATAATCTTTTATTCTTGGGTCAGAACCACATTGTTTTAATTACTATTGCTTTATGGTTTGTTTTAATATCTGGCAGCAACAGTGCTCTTTCATTATTGTTTTTCTGATGTTCTAAGCTATTGTTCTACCAAATAAAATTTAAAATGATTTTTTCAAATCTCCTATCAAAAGTAATTATTTTCAAATTCTGATTGGATTTGCATTAGAGCTGAGTGTAAACCAGACACATCTTATGGTGCTGAATTTCGTGCTCGCTGCATTTTGTTTCTTTATTTTGAGAAGGAAATCCATGTTTGTTGTGGAAAATATTGGAAGATAAAACGTAAAGTTGCTCATCACCCACAGATGAGCTTGCTGACCATTTAGTGTAGAACCTTCTGGTCTATGTGCGTGTTTCCCCTTTACTAGCTTTGGTGGTGGAAGGTTCCCCAGCCTGGCTTCACCTTCAGTGTGGAGGTCAGAGAGGGACTCCATGCTGAGGGCCCCAGATGCCATCTGTCCCATCTGCAGGGGGCCAGACCCAAGGAGCAAGGAGAGCAGATGTGGTGGCTTGGCGAAGGTGCAGTCAGACCGCCAAGGTCCCTCTGCCCTCTGGGCGCTGGTGGTCTTTATAAACTGCTGCTGGGATAGGATGACGGGACCTGGGGGATTTGAGGACGCGCTTCAGAACATGCATCAGCAGCCCTACCACGGTGCTCGACAATATGCTCTCTGTGAAGATGGTGGCTTTGTAGCGAGAAATTACCTGAAAGACCTCCCTCTGGGCTCAGTGGAGCTGTCTAAGCAGATTATTCAATGAGCAGGTATGACAGAATTGGGCTCTGGTGAGCCTAGGGGTGATGCCTCCCTCTCAAGTCATCCTTCAAAAGCAAGTGCAGATGTTCTCCTCTGGTTGGTGCATGGTGTCCCCACATGCCATTCTCGGGTGGGCTTCCCAATCGCTCACCCCCGCCATGCTTTCCTAAACTCAGCTGCCAGTCTGCTTTTCTACAATTACACTTTTCCTGCCTTCCCTTCAGATAACTTCCAGTGTAGGCCTCCATCTTGTTCCCTTTCCACAGTAATTAAATGATGACCCTTCGTGTATCTCTTACTTTCCATCTGGGATCATTTGTTTATGTTTTTTTTGCTTGAGGAACACCTGGGTCTGCTGGTTTTGAGTTCTCTCCTTATTGTTTGTCTGCAAATGTCTTTAGTTTGACTTCATTTTTGAAGAATATTTCAGGTAGAGAATTTTAGTCTGCCTGTTAGCTTTTTTCAGCAACTTGAAGATAATTCTTCTACTATCTTTTTGCTTTTATCGTTTCTATTGAGTCTTATTGCTCCTCTGAAGGTAATGTAACTTTTTCTCCAGTGGAGTTTTAATCCCAATGTGCTTTTGATTTTAAATTTTTATTATAAAAGGTTTTGCATATATGCAAAAGTAGAGTTTTGTAGTGACTCCCTGTTAGAACCATTATTCAACTTTATCTTAAACCATGGCTCAGCTTGTTATATTTATCACCTGAACTTTGTCTCTTTCACTAGTATTTTGATATAATATTGTGATGTAATATTTTGAAGCAAATCTCAGGCATTATATCAGGTCATATATAAACACTTCAGTTGTATCTCTTAAAATAATTTTTTACATACCACTACAATATATTATTGTACGTTAACAACATTGTCCCACATATATTTTTTATAGTTTGCTCAATCAGTATCTAGACAATGTACACACATTGCATTTATCGGTTAGTTTTAGTAAGCTTCATATAATCTTTAGGTTCAACCTCCCACTTTGTTTTATCTTACAATTTATTTATTGAAGATACTGCAATGTTTGTCCTATAGGAATTTCCACATTCTGGATTTTGCAAATTGAATCCCAATGGTCTTACTTAACATGTTCCTCTGTCCACTCTATTTACTGTCAACTGGTAGATCTACAGATTCAATGAAATTGATTTCTTTGTTTCTTGGTTGTTGTTTAACAAGAATACCTCATAGGTGGTCTGGTGCTCTTTCTACTGCATCACACCGGGAAGCACATCATGTCTGTCTGTCTGTCTGTCTGTCTGTCTTATAATGCTGAGATTGATTAAGATCTTCAGGTGTTGTCAGTACTTATCCATTTATCCAGATTTATTCAAAATGTAGTCGGTTTTCACCTAGTAGTTATAGCAGTCAGTGATGATCGTTGACTAGGTCCATTATTTCCTTTGGGGTTACAAAAATTTATTATTCTAATTCTGTTATTTTATCTGTATTCATTAGCTGGAATTCTTTCATAAATTAGAAAATTCTTTCACAGAATATTTAGTTACCCTGAAGAACAGTTTTTAAAGGGAAGGAAGGATAAATGCTTGCCTCTTTTCTTTACTTGTTTTCCGAATAGTGAATTGGTTCCCTAGCATCCTCCAAGGATGAGCGATACGGTTTTTTTTTTCTATTATTATCATGAATCATCTTGTGTTTTAATCTATTGCCATCATTGTTTTTGCTGCTCAAATTGTCCTGTCTTGGGCCAGTTAGACTCTCTTCACGTGGACTCCTGGGTCCTTTTCACATAGCCCGAGTTCTCTCAGGTAGTGGCTTGGCTTTCTGAGATGACAAGATGTCCCATGCTGATCTGGTACATTTCCTGACCCAGACTTGGAATTAGCCAATAACTGTAGTTGCTTTTAGTGGGGACTGGTATTTAGAGATCATATGCTGGGCAATAGGGTACTCATTGCAACTGAGTTAGTCATTGGTTCCAAGCCCTTTAATAGGCAGAGCTGGGAAATACATTTTCAACATAAAAAGCAACAACATGAACTCATACTGATATTTCCAATTCCAATTTAGGATTATAGAGTCTTTTCTTATCTTTTTTGATTTTTTGTTTGTAATTTTTTGTCACACTGAAAATCTTGGTTCCTAATAACACTAGCATAATTACTTTTTGCTTTGCCCGTATATGTGTATGTGTATATATACACATGTGTGTGTACAATATAATATATAGTAATTTATAATATATATAATAGTATATAATATAGAATACATAACATATAATATGTATTTCTCATGTATTCATTTACACTTGTAACTATATAAAATAGTGTCAGAATAGCGATATCAATACTATTACCAACAATATGATTACTGAAAAGTTTTTTTTTTTTTTTTTTGTAGGATTTCTCCCACAAGAAGTATACAGTCAAATTATTTTGTTTTGCACACACTTGAGGGGATTCCTCCTGTGTGGCTAAAGTCATCAATTTGATATTTAGGATAATTTCATTCTGTTCTTGACTTTTGGTGGTTGCTCTTTTATTTCCTTTTATAATTATGTCTCAAATACACTAAACAGATGTTTTTAGAGTACTTTCATTTCTACTCCTCCCTTTCTCTACAAGAAACCATTTTTATTAGTTTGTTGGTTATCTGTACATTGTTACTTAGTTTTTAATATAAGTGAATACACACATTTATATTCCTCTCCCATTTTTATTCTTAATTAAATGGTAAAATGTTGTACATACTTTTTACACCTTGCTCTTTTCACCTAACTTTATACTCTGGAGATTGGTCAGTAGCAGTTTATGGAAATATCTCTTGTCACTTTTTACCACTGCATTGTACTCCATTGTGGATGGGCTGTAGTGCATTCACCAGTCCCCTGTTAGTGGACATTTGATCGTTCTTAGTCTTTTACTATGGCAGATGGTGCTTCAGGTAATAGCCTTGTCACGTATCTTTTCAGAGTTTTGCCAGTGTATCTTACTGAAAGGTGCTTGGCAGTGGGTTGGCTAGGTAGAAAGATAAGTGCATATACAATTTTAGTAAATAATACCCAATTCCAGTCCATGGGGTTATTCAGTTGTACATTACCAACCAGAAATAAATGAGTATGCTTATTTCCCTACAGTCTTTCCAACATACTGTGTTGCCAAACTTCTGTATTTTTGCCAATCTATCAAGTGAGGAATGTAGATTTGTATGTCAAGGTGTGTGGGGTTCTTTTGTTTGTCTGTTTCTATAGTGCTTGGAGTTCATAATGTTTTGGAAAATCCTCAGCCGGTATCTCTGTTACTATTGCTTCTCTCTCATTCCCTTCCTCTCCTTTTTCTGGAACTGAATTATATATGTATTAGACTTTTTCATCATATCACATATATCTCTTATGCTCTTTTCTTGTTTATCTTTTCCATCCATTTTCTGTCTGTATTTTCGTCTAGATATCTTTTTTTGAAATATCTTCTAGTTCATATTTCTTTTTTCTGTCATGTAATTTGCTGGTAAACCTATGTATTATGTTCTTATAGAATTTCTGTTATAGAATTTCCATTTGGTTATTTTTGCTAATCAAAAACTAAAATCCTTTATCCATTCTCTTAATCACTTAAACCCTCTTGATGCGTCTGTTTCTATTGTCTTTTTTGTGGAGAAGGGGGTCTTGGGCTATAGTTATATGTTGATTTCTTATGTGCCTGAATTTTTCTGAAATTAATGCCAGAGATCACATGTAAAAAATATATAGACTTAATTGAGGATCAGGATGATGTTACTTACTTAAGATAGAATTTACTTTTTCCTCTCATTTCATAGAATTTACTTTTTCCTCTCATTTCATGTGTTTTTATAGTGTGTATATTTATATAGTACAATCAAGCTCCTTTTCTGTGATATTCAAAATGAAGGTGAAGATACTTTTGAGTGGGAAACAGATTTTTTTTGCATTTCTTAAGCTTTTTATTTTCATTGTAGATTTCCATGCAGTTATAATCACCCAATTTCCTCCAATGGTAATATCTTGTATAACTATAATATATCATAACCAAGAAATTGACATTGATGCAAGCCGTGGACTTTATTTAGATTTCACTGGTTTTAATGCACTCATTGATTTGTGTATGCTCTCTGCAATTGTTTAGCTCTCTGCAATTTTATCCCAAGTGTAGATTCGTGTGACCAATACCACAATCAAGATACAGATAGTCCCACCACAGGATTCCTTGTGTTACTTTTTATAGCCACGGCCCCTTCCCTCCCTCTTGCCTTCCCTAACTCCTGGCAACCACTAATCTCTTCTCCATCTCTATAATTTTTTCATTTCAGGAATGTTGTGTAGATGGGATCATATAGTGCATAGCCTTTTGAGAGTGAATTTTTTTCACTCAGCATAATTACCTTGAGATCCATTCAAGTTGTTGTATTGTATTGATAGTCTTTTCCTTTTGTTGTTCTGTAGTGTGGATGTAGCACAGTGCTGTAACCATTGAAGGACATCTGGGTTGTGTCCACTTGGGGCTGTTACGAATAAAGCTGTTGTGATCGTTCATATATAAGTGTTTGAACATAAGTGTTCATTTCTCTTGGGTAAATGCCTAAAGAGTGCAATTGCTGAGTCATATGGTACTTGCATGTTGAGTTTTCTAAGAACCTGGGAGGCAGGATTTTAAAGTTGCTGGGGCCTTGAGTGGGGTGTGTATCATAACTGAGACTTTCCTCCTCTCCTGCTCCAACTCTGGGCGCGTGTCTAGACCCTGAGTGCTGCTGGTGTAGGTTGAGATTGAGAAGACATCACACGTCCTCTCATCCGAATCTTTTGTATCAGTCAAGACCCACGTAGGCACAATGCAGATTTACTAGAAGGACTGTGTAGGTACATGTAAGGCAATTGTTGGATGGGCATCTGGGGATAATCAGAATTAGTGGCCTGAATGTTGTCTCTCCTTTTGCCTCTTAGTGGCTGCCAGCTTCATTCCTTGCTGCAATTGTCTCCCTTCATCCTTGTGGCAGGCAGAGAGTATGGCCACCTGCCACACTCAGCTCAGGTCCCACAGCTCCCATTCTCAGACAGAGATTCATACCTGACCCTTGGATTGTGTTCTAGAAATCCGTAGGTGGAACTCAGAATGCCTCAGTGGGTCAGACGCCTAGGTCACAACTCTGTGTATCAACCAAGTCTCAGAGATGGAAGATTGCTATAAGCCAGGAGTGCCCCCTGTTGGGTTAATCCGCTATGAGAACCTGACAGGGGTGGGGGTTGCTCCAGGTCATACAGGGGCTCAGCAGCTGAACCACAGTTGCCGATTATTTGCCTCCTACCTTGTGGCTTTGCTTAATTCTCCTTGTTCGAGAGGCAGAGCTCAGCCTCCCTGGTCTCCTATAGCAGTGGGTGTATACTGTTTATTAGAAGCCTAAATAGATAGAACACAGAGGGACAGACGGCGTTTCCGGTCACAAGCCAAGTGGAGTGAAATGCAGCCATAAATAATCTGTTAAACGGGGGTCATTGGCGGTAGGAGGTCCTGTGTGAGGAAACAGGTGAAGCTGGGCTCTCTCTGGGCTTCTTCTGTCCTCGTGGTGTGCTTACTGATCCCCGGCTGCGTCAGGCTCTGTGCCCAGCACCGCTCTGGAGCAAGTATCTGTGGCTTGACAAGGACATAAGCAGCAGCGGATCCTTGGGAAGTCTACGTGTCCAGAGTGCCTCTGGATGTAATTCATCGACGTGCCTGAGCTGAGTCACGTTGCCCTCTGACAGCATTTCTAATAGGCCACTCTGTGGACAGTTTTCATTATGTGCATTTCCACTATGACCACTCCAGGTCTCAACATTTTTTTTTCTTTTTAAATCCTCTGTAAAACCTTTACTGGGGCCTCCATGTCTAGGCAAGATGGGATATTTCCAGACACTGTGGGTTCTGCTGACCCTTTGTGCTAGCCCCAGGGAAGGAAGCTCAGAGTTCTCCCTGGGCCCCAGTACCGTAGGCACTCTGTGGCTCTTCCGCTAGTTGGGACATTCCCTGCTGCAGGTGGTCCCTGCAGCAGGTGGCCACCTCTGCTGCAAAGCTCTTTTGTCTTGCGTCATAGGGTATGCGAGTGTAAAACAGTGCTCCTGGGCCTTTATGTGTCTTTACAAGAGAGGTGGGCCGCCAGTGTTTGTCACAGGGCTTTGGAGTAACATGCCCCAAATAACATGGAACAGAGGCCCTGGAACACTGGGGGTAACTCTGTGAAGAAAAGAACACTGGTAACCGACAAATCCCAGGGGGTATTACTATCTGTGAGCCACTTGTTTTCTGATGCATTGTTGCATGCATCTTTGTAAACTTCTGCATTCCTGTTGGTTGATTAAAGGTGCAGCGTGCCTCTGTTTCACACTTGTCAGGTATGCTATTGACCACGTTCATTTCAGAAGAAATAAAGTCGTTCCCGCCACTCACCCACAACGATGGGCTTTATGTTTTGCACTTGCCGAGGAGAACCTGCTGATGATGTGAAGTGACATTCGATCCGCTGAGAGTTGATATTGGCAGACAAATTTCATGCCCTGTCTCCTGGCCACCCGTTTGCTGCCTCAGAGTTGTTAGGGATATTAAAAACAGGGGCGGGAAGTCCCAACTTGACAGGTTCAATTTGTAATATGAAAGGCACTGAGAAAAAATAAATCAAAGACCCTAACAGTGCCCTGCTAGCCAAGAACTCAGTGAGACAGAGAGAGAAAAGGGGTCTGCTAGTGGCAAGTGTGTCAGAGAGACTCCCTGTGGGATCTGGAGCCTGGAGCCTCCTCTGCATGCGCCGTGAGGAGGGCTGATATTAGCCAGAATCAGGAAGCTTCTGAGACCTGGGGCTCCCATTGCTCTGTATCTGCTGCTCCGTATCTTCAAAAGAAGCACAGAATTGTGGGAGGTGGCCTTTTCCTGGGGCCATGGGGCACTGTCACCTGATACCTATTCTGTTATCTCGAAGGAGACTTGAGTGCAGTTGGGAAAAGAAACAAATGCCTGCCTCTGAGGGGAGAGCCCTGGTGGCCTGGCCTCTGAGGGGAGAACCCTGGTGGCCTGCAGGTGGCTGTGGCTCTCCCTTGCCTATGGCTTGGGGCCCGTGAAGGAACGCTGCTATCCTTGTTTGGACACTGAAGGGCCGGGACTGAGTTTTGTGTCACTTCCATCCTCCTTTGGTGCACCCAGCCCAGACTGGGTTCATGGTCCATCCTCAGTGAAGAGAGCAATGGCTTTGCTGCTGAGGTGGGTGTGTGTCCTTGACCAAAGCACACTTCTCCCTCTCCCCCCTCCCCTTGTGGACAGGTCATGCTCTTCACCCTGCTGGGCAGCTTTGAGAGGGGTGAGTGTGGGGCCATGGGAGGGGTACTTGCCCGCCCAATGACCCAGATGATCAGCCCCTCTGAACCTGGGCAACAGATTCTGTGACCAGATCACCCTTAGATACCACACAGGGCCTGGCATGTAGGTGGCACTTAATATATATTTGTAGAATGACTACATGAAGAAAAAAACCCAGAAAAAACAGGAAGGCTCTTCAATTCTTAAAAACCCAGTGAGAAAAGCCAGGAGCCCTCCTCTTCCAGACACCTCCTCCCCCAGACTCTGCCTCTGACAAGGTTCCAGAACCTTCTTGACCATCTGGTCTACCTCCAGCTGCTAGAACCTTCCTGACCATCTGGTCTACCTCCAGCATTCAAGTGCACTGAGCATCTTCACTGCTCAGAGAAGCTACTGGGGATCCCGCTGTGGATATGCAGCGTGGGAAAGCCAGTGTGCCCTTACTCACATGACTCTCAGCCCCAGGGCAGGTGTGGGGGCCATCTCTCAGTTATCTGGCCCCCCCAACTCAATTTATGTGAGTACCTCCTGCCCTCCATCCTCATGTTCCTTTGGGTGGTCACTGCCTGCTTAGTTTAAAGCCGATCTCAGGTAGACTTGTAATAGAAGAAACAGTTTTTTATTTTCAAGTTGAACCTTTTCCCAAGAAACTAGTATTTGCGCTGAGTGTTGTATTTTATGTGAATTGTCCTACTTTTAAGTAAGAATGACAGAACTGTGATGGGTGGGATTTAGAGCCAGGGAAAAGAGCCCCTTTAACAAACCCAGCCCATAGCTGTGTGCTGATGGAGGTTCAGGGTTCCTGCCTCACCCCTAGATTACCCACTTGGTTAACTACAATATATTAAGTTCTTTTTGTTCCTAAAAACAGTTATAGGTATAACTAAGATCTTGACAACATGAAAAACTTAAAATCAGGTTTGTGACAAATATTTAAATCTTCTCCATTGGATACTGGTAATTGTGCTTTTAAGTAAAATTAAATCTAGAAGGAGTGTGTTTTAGGTGGACGGGCTCTGTCTTTCTTATAGCGTGCTGTGTGGTTTGGGGCAGGTTTCTTAACCTCTCTGAGATTTCCTTTCCTCACCTATGAAATGAGTGGATGCTATACTTGCTGTTTGATTTCTGAAGTCTCTTCTCACTCAAAGGTTCTGACTCTGTATTTCAAAGATGTGGAATTACTCCTCCAAACCCGACGGATCCTATGCCATGCAGCATAAGCTTGCGTTACACAAGCAGGCTAGCCAGTTTTTCGCATAGACCCTCACAAAACACTGAAACGTCACAGTTACTCACAAGGGAAGGCAGAAGAAGAGGGAGATGTGGTGCCTGAAACCAGACCGTAGCCTGTGCAGTGCGGGCTGCACCTGCCATCCCCAGGCAGTCTCCATGCTCCTGTCACAGCCTCGACAGGCAGGCCTGTTCTTTGCACATCAGTGCCCAGTGAATTGACCCGGACTAGTTGTGGTCCAATTTGTAAAACCGAAGATTATCCAGCTATTGAGTTTGCTTTTGTCTCTTTACTTGGCTGCCAAAGCAAGCAAACCAGAAACCTCCCATTCATTTTCAAGATGCCGTCAAGGCCCTGTCAATGAAAGGGGAAATCTTCCCAATTCCTGCCTGCCCTCTACCTCAGTTCTGAGTTCAACACATCTGGGGATTGTTGCTGTGCAGCATACTCTCTGCTCATCTACCTCAGTGCTGACCTTCTAAAAACCCCTGGTCCCTTGGAAAGGCCGGGCTTGTGCACAGCCAGTCTCAGGACAAGGTAGTGAGGGCAGGAAGAGGAGGCTGGTTATGTGGCATGCGTGTGAAGACGGGAGGAGGCATTCCACGGTGGGAAGAGATTGGTGTGTGGAGGGGAGCCGGCCCTGTGCTGCTGGATCTCGGGGCACGGTGAAGGAGAGGAGCAGTTTGGAAACGCATCCTAGAGGGCCTGTCAGCCTTGTGAGATGTGAGCTGTGTCCTGTCGGTAGCTGGAGGTGGGGTCATTCTGATTTCTCACCAGGAGAGAGACAGGGTCAGGTGTTCTGGACCACTTGCTGTGGCCTTAGGTGAGGATGGTTGTGGAGACAGGGAGGCCAGTGGAGAGGGTGAGGCAGCGATTCACAATTCACAGGACGTCAGCAGCTGGGAGAGTGCAAAGGAAGGATGGAAGCAAGAGCTGGGTTTAGGAATTAGAATCTGTTGTTTTGCCAGCTGACTAGCTATAGAAGGCAAGCAGGGGCCCGAGAGAAGATGCAGAGTGCTATTACTAGAGATTAGTCGGGTTTAGAAGGGAAGGTCGTCTAAAATTTGATTTGGGACATGCTTACTTTGAGATGCCTACAGGACAGCAGGATGAGCTGATCAGCAGGAACATGGAAAGTACAAGTCTGAAATTCAGAAGCAAGTAGCTTCTAGAGCAATAGCTTATCCTGGTGGATAGTCGAGCAGCCACGGTTCATGAGAATAATGAGCCCTCATTCTGGAAGAGTGATAAGAGAATAGGACACTGTCGTGGAGACCATCCTCATGGAAGAGGGCAGAGAAGAGAGGAGAGATGGGCAGTGAGTAGTGAAGGAGAGGAAAAGAACCAGCCTGGAGCTGCACAAGTTACACCAATGCAGGAAGCATTAGATGGGATGTATTCTCATCAAGATTTTATAATTAAACAACAGAATAATATTCCTTAGCAACACGAAGCATCTCTCAATCATGCTATATCCCCTCACCCCCAATTTTACAGTAATAAATGTTAGTAACTCTCTTTTAGCATCTTGGAATGTTGAAAACATAAACCAGATTCTCGTGGCATTAGCTCGGGGAGCCCTTGCAATGAAAATCAGTTCAATGAGAAAGGAAACGAGGGAAGCATTTTTAGAAGAAAGTTGATGACAGCTGTGAGCATCCTGTTGGAGTGAGAGAGTCTGATCCCACTACCCATTACCTATTGGGATGCCTTCTTCTCTGCTTCCTAATCTGAATGTTATTCATTTCAAGGTTTTGTTTATATTATCTTGAAGGGAAACAAACACTACTTAATTAATCCCACCAAACATAATATCGGAAAAGCAATTATTCTCACCATGTGTAATAACCCATCTGTGGGGAAAATAATCCATTAAGTGTGAATCAATGTGAATTTAAAAACTATTATTAACATCAGATTGGTTCCTAGTTATGAGCACCATAATTTTAGTATTCGCTCATGCATACTTTGTGATACCATATTCTGTGACCTTAAAACTTTAATACCCGTACAAACGATATCTAGGTGGTAATTAGTATCAAAACTCACAGGTCAGCCAATCAAATGTTTCATAGCTGAATCCCTTTGTTTGGGGTTAGTTTGAATCTGTGACTAATTAGATAGTGAGTCCGCTATTTTGAAATTCTAGTGATAATTGTAGCAGAGGGCTGAATCTGTTTGCATTTTCAATAAATCATTCATTAACTGAAATGAAATCTTTTTGTTAAATTACCTCTCATGGTTGAGTTAATAGGGAGTTTTTCTTTCTTTTTAAATTTGCTGGAGTCCCCTTCAGTTCTCCTTGAGTGAACCAAACAATTGCTGGGACCATTGTCAACCAGAAAGCATTTCCCCTCAGCATTTCTCTCTTCCCCAACTGGGCCATAAATTGTCCCGCAACTAAGATTGCCGTCTGCTTCTGGGGAGTGTGGAGGCTGATAATCTGCTCAGAGCTGGGCCTTGCTAAACCTTATGAAGATGCATAAAAACAGTTATTGTTTGATTTCAAGAGAAACACCTAGCAAACTTATCTGAGTTTATATCACAAGGCCCAGGGCCTTCAGTTAGCAGAACATCACTTCTGAAAATCGATTGGGCACATTTGTCAGAACTTAACTGCAGTTTGACTGTGGAAGGGATGTGAAGGCCCTGCCCATGAGAGAGAGGGAAAATCTAGCCAAAGGTGACAAAAAGGCCTGGTGGTTGTTTCATTCATAACGTCACTCAGATGATCTAGAGGTGTTCTGGGGAGGTGTGATACAGCCAGCCAAGGCATCCGTTGTGTGATGAGTTATGTCCCTCAACAGATATGTTGAGTCCCTAACCCTGGTACCTGTGAGTGTGACATATTTGGAAATCGATGTAGTGAAGTCATACTGAAGTCACAGACACGCAGGGAGAATGCTGTTTGACAAGGAGGCAGAGATTGGAGTGATGTGTCTACAGGTCCTCCAAGGATGGCCAGCAGCACCAGATACTAAGAGAAGGGTATGGAGCAGACTCTCCCATACAGGCCTCATGGAGGGCATGGCCCTGCTGACACCTTGATTTTGGACTTCTGGCTTCCATAACTCTGAGAGAATAAGTTTATGTCATTTTACGCCACCAGTTTGTAGTCATTTATTGTGGCAGCCCTAGGAGACTAGTGCGTCGTCTCTCAGCGATTCTGGTTGAGTTCTGATGTGATCTTCCCAGACCTATTCTGGCTACTTTGGCAGGTCACCGCGTTGTGGTCAGGGATTGATAGGACTCAGTCAGTTCAAGTTCTTGTGCCCCATGCTCACCTCAACCCCGAAAAACCAAAGCTTGCATCCCCTCCCTTTTCTCCTGCCTTTCTGGAGATAAGGTTCTAAAAAAGAAAAGTGTCTGTGCAAAGTTATTTATCTCAGGCTCTTTTCCTGGACACTCCTCAGTGTCCTTTCTAGGAGCATCCTGGCCTTTGGGAGCTGACTCTGTTTCTCCAAAGCCAGTTCCCCATGTTAGTCGTGTGCTGATAGGAGACAATCCAGGCAGAAAGCCCGGGAGACCCACAGAAGGGCAGGTGGCCAGGGGACTCAACGGGCTCAGCAAGTTCTGGCTCTCCTCTCAGGAATGTTCCACAGGCCGGCGTTCCAGCAGCCTGGCGTTTGAGCTGGCCTCCTCCCCTGACAGCAGATGCTGGTGGGCTGCAGCAGGTGGAGCTCTTGTCCCCACCTGAGCTCTTGGGAATTGCCAAATAGAGACCACAACGCAAAGGGGGAAATTGAAGGCAAAACCAGAAGGCCTCCCTCGCCCCTGACTGCTCCTCTCTGCAGCATCTCTCCATCATCCATCCTCATCCTCCTCCTGCTTTCCTGGTAATTCTGATTCTTTTCCGAACTCCCTGGAAAAAGCCAAATAGAAACTGAGCCATGGAGAGATTGGGATTGGACAAAGACGGCCAAAGTAGTACAGGTCGGTGTGTTGTAGAATGGGGCACCCCGGAGAAGATAGCAGGGACCTATGAAAATGCATCGACAGTGGTCCATCAGGTGCTGCCCTCCAGGAAAACTTCACCAAATGGAAAAGGGACCCCCTCCCCTTAATATCGTGAACTTTACCCATCGTGCTGGTGGTATGATGGATAATTACATTCCAGTTTATTTTCTTTTTCCTTTTCATGCCCTGGGATTCCCTATATATCCTTCTTTGAATTCTTTCTGATTGTTAATTTTTGCGGGGCCTCTGGTCTGCCCACCGGCCACCACCCAGATGGCTACTCCAGGCTTTTTCCCTCCTTCCTGAATTCTCCAGCCTGGCCTACCTGTCCTCTTGAGGGTACCATCTGACTTTTTCTGCTTTGTTTGCTGTTAACTTGTTTCATCTTTTCTTCCTGGCTGTTTTGAAGGCGATGACAGGGAGCTGGAGAACCATATCCGTGCTTTCGGTCCCCCACAGAGCCCGGCGGGCCTTGAGGGCTGGGCATACCCCCTCACTGTAATCCCCAGAACAGATACCAGCTTTTTCTAACCTCCAGCCTTGTTCAAATACTCCAACTGTTTGAGAGATGTCAGAATCGTGCCTCCCTTGGGAAGAGGAGTCGATATTTCTGTCTTAGCAGAGACAACACACATCTGTGAGATTGAATCTCTATAAAAGGAGACAAGATCAACAAAGAGGAGGGTTTTTGAAGTTTTTCCAGTTGCAGTGAGAGGCTCAAGTCCATTTCTGAGCAGGCACGGGCCTCGGTGTCCATACCACTTGGATGCAGGGGGCCTTGGGTGGGGTTCCTCTAGATCGAGAGTTAATGGTTTCTCCGAGGCAATTTTATGCACCAGCACGATTCAACAAGAGCCTTGAAAAGTAAATTTTGCGTCCTTTGAGCTTCTAGCCGTGTATATTGGCCTTGCAAAATGACTCAAATATTTGGTTGATTTAACAAAGATGAGTTTGTAAGACTAACTTCAGTGAGTACTGTACTAATAACTTTTTTGCAGGGGGTAGGAAGAATGATGGCTGTTCACAGAACAGCTTCACTTGGCTGTTTTCCTCACTGTGGAATAATAATTTCTCAAGGCTTTGTGGTCACCTGCGAATATGTACATCTAGGTTTCGGTATTCATAAAAAAAATTGAATGTGCACGGGCAAGGGTTTATATCCAGTCAGCTACCTAAGGATTCTTGAATGTGAGATGCACGCCGGGACCCTGCTGCCAGCAGACCTCTGTGTTTTTGCTTGGTGATGGTCTCATGGGCCTGTCTCTTCCCGTGGCCCTGTGGCTTTGCATGGCAAGGTCCTCACTGGCAGCCCTCAGAATCCAGGATCTCTTCCACATATGGTAAGAGCCTCGAATGCTGATCCAGGTCACTTTCTGGCCCAGCTCTTTTCCACAGCCTGTGTTTCCTGCCCTCAGTCTGTCCTCGAGGAATTCAAGCCAGCCTTGACTGCTCGGCTTGGCCAACCTGAGCGTGTCCCCGGAAGCCCAGGGGGCCTGCCCCCTCTATACCCACCTGTGAGGGAGGCAGGAGGGCCACCTGATGAGGGAGGTGCTGATGGGAGTGACAGGCTCAGGCATCACTAGCAGAAAAGATGGGCACTGTGCTGAAGGGAGGGCGCCCAGAGACGATTCCTGTGGGGCCAGGGTTGCCCTCTGAGGGAATTCTGAGGCTGTTTTGTAATTTTCTGCTAGCTCTGCCTGCCTCTGAATGAAGGCTGTGGCTGCTTTCCATAGTTAAAGGCAATTTGAGGACGGCAAAGATATTTTCCCCCTCAGAATTCATTCTCATCTGGCGATGTGTCGGAAGTCCAAGACTTGGTGTGGAAATGGAATGCTGAGGGGCACAATTCAAATAATTTTGTTCTCTGAATTTATGACTTTGGTCACAGTCTTTGTGGTTAATGTTGGTAGTTTGTAGGCACACTGTTCTGTACACAGGTACGGCTTTTCCTCAGCTGTTAGCCTGGAGGAGGTGTGTGTGTGTATTTCCAAACACTGATGGAAGAGGAACGCTGCAAAATGGTTCTCATTACGATAGCGTGCAATGTGGACCTGTGATGCCGCTCTGTGTGCAGTGAAAATGGAGGTTTGAGGTCACTAGAAAAGCTGCATTGTTCTTTAAATTTCTAGCTCCTTGAAACAACAGTGCGATACTAAATATTTTACCAAAATTTAGCATGATTAAATCTTACGTTTAAGTTTGCAATAAAAAACAAAAACAGTATAAACTATTAAAAAAATTATTCTGACACTTGTTAAAAATGCTAAGGGAGACTTTATTCAGGATTATTGTGACAGGTGTCAAGACTATTGCAAAGGAGCAGAGAGATCAAGTTCAACTCCTAATATAAGACCAAGTGGAAATTTATAACCAAGGAGCGGGTTGGGAGCTGAGGGGGTCAGTGGATAGAAAATTACTAAGAAGAGACAAGGCCAAGAACTTATACATCCAAGATGGGTGATGAGGAATTTGATCAGCTCTTGAGGGTGGGGCATTCTCTCTAAACTGACTTAGCAGGAGTCTTGCTAAAACTGAGCTATGCAGGCCCAGCAAAGATGGAACTAAAGTTGAGGCCTAGTCAAGAAGAGGGCTCAGGAGCCTGACTAAAATTTGGTCAAGGAGAGGGTCGTGGTCAGCAATTGATTTAATCTTGTTACTCAACAGTTACTGACATCTTCTGGGTTGGTCACTGAGGTTTAAAAAGAATTTTTAGTGGAGGATGTGAGAGAGGGTATCATATAATCACAGTGCATTGAAAAGTGCAAGGATGGAATTATGTACAAAATACGGTGTGGGCTCATCAACTGGAAAGATTCACTCTGGGCCAGCCTGACACAGGGGGAGTTCAGCAAAGAAGCTATTTTAGGGACGTTCTTAAAAGATTTTTAACAAGTTGCTAGGATGAGAGTATTTGAGAGTGGAAAGGGCATCAGGATGGAGGAACAGCATGTGCAAAGCAATGAGGAGCACAAGAACCTCGTTGCCTCTCAGAATGGAGGGTTCCTTGTAGGCCCAAGGAGCACTGGAGGGTCAGGAGTTGAGACTGAAAAGTAGGCAGAGAGAACCTCTACCAGCATTAACAAATGAATCAAAACCATGCTCTTCTATGAGGTATCACCCTAGCAACTTGTTACCCAGCTCTCTGTGACATGAGATGGTCTTAGTGGTCCTTCATGTACTTCAGAAAATAAAATCCTCTCTTATGATGAGCAAAATCCTAGTGTATTTTTCCATTTTCACTAGTCATACCACAGAGGAAAATGTCATCCCTTTTCCTGAAGTTTCTTATATCACTTGTGGCTTTCAGCTAAATTTTAATGCCTTCCAAAGTAGAAGAAATCTTCCACGGTGTGGTTAAACCAGAAGTTAGGTGACAGATTGCAAAAGTGGAAGTAATTTTTATGACTATCACATACCTCAATCATTTTATTTTTACATAAAACACATAAATGCAGCTTTTTATCCCCCCTCCCCCTTTTTTTATTTTGGCTTATCTTTTTATTTAGGGCCAATGCCTGCTTTTGAATGTGGCTCCTCTGATGAACGTTCATAATGCATGGTCAGTCAGTTCCATCTAAGGTTTCTTTAAAGTGGAGTTAGGAGATTTTTACATTTTCCAGTTTTTCCAGTTGTCTTACCCATGCCTAACTTCACAGAATTTTTTTAGCTACTTACCTTTATAATCTTCTAAAGCATTCAATTTAGTTTTCCAGAAATGATTCTTCCTTTTTGGCACTCATAATTCATTGTTTCATGTCATATTTAATTACCTAACTGACCTGGGGATGGTGCACACTGATGAGTGTGGTCAGAGGAGTCCAGATGTAGAGAGGAGTCTGTGGCTGCAGCTGTCAGTGCTCTGTGGACACTGGTCAATGTATTTTGCTGAGGCACTCCAAAGCGGCAGTGAACTCTGGAACTTGTTTCCCTGGAAATAATTTAAGAGGCTTTCTACTGTAGTTGAGTGCCCAACTCATGCGTAGCCCTGTGCTAGGTCTTGAGGGGAACACCTATGATATATGTGACCTGGTCCCACCCTACAGGCATACAGTTTAGGAGACAGGATGGCAGTCTGGTAACACAGTGTGAAAAATGAGATGTGCCCTCCTATCTTATCAGGGAAATAAGACAAGGAGCTACTGGGGGCCAGTGGGCAGTAATGGTGAATGTGCTCAAGCCTCAAACACTAATACTCAAGAACAAAATCTTATGTTAGCTTGTCAATGTATTTGCAATCGGATAAGAGGGACTTCATTGAAGATGCAGAATTGAGATGTCCATTTGTTGTGGCATCTCTGTGCTAAGGTAGAAGTATATTGATTTGTTTCTTCTGCTTGATTTCAGAGGTAGTTTTTTTTTTCAGAGCAGGAGTCATTTCATCTTTCATGTCGTAGATCAGGCCCCTGACCCTTGCTTGACTGGGTTGACCAGATGGCTTGAACCCAAGATTGTGGTGTCTATATATTTGAATAAGGTAATTGGAAGTTGAAGGTTTTATTCAGTTAACTCAAGTATATTTTAGGTATATATTTATCAGATTTTGAGTTAGTGTATGAACTTGAGGATCTCAAAAGTGGGTTGTCAGAAACACTGTACTTCTTAGGAACATGTCTCCATGTTCACTTCTTTGATCTAAATGGACTCTTGATGCTTTGTGCTATTGCAGTGCCTCTGGCTTACACAATCAGGAGCAGTGAATGTGGGTGTTCATCTTAAAACCTGGTTCATAATTGCATGTAGAAGCACAACTTTGGTATCATAGGGGCTCTTAGAGGCATTTTTAGGAGACTGACTACCTGAAAACATATTTGTGTTGATGGAAATGAGAATTTTTTTCTTTCACATAGAAGTCTTCCCTAAGTTTAGCATTAGACCTACTTTCTCTGACTTTGGCATTTTATGGTCTTAGGAATTTATCAGGGAAATATGTTTTGTTTATATTGACTACATTATGGGAAACTTGGATAACTGTTTGGGGGGCTTTTAAATTTATCTCTATGTGCTAGATTTTCAGCTATTATGAAATTAAACCAAAAGTGAAGCAGTGGGGGGCATTAAAATTGAAGTTTGAGAATCTGAACGTCTTGATTTCTTAAAAGGAATTTTACCATAATCTCTCTCTGGATAAGAATTAAGAAAAATATTTACATGTATAATGTGCAAAGTGTAACAGTTAAATTAGCCGTAATTGAAAAGATGCAATATACTGACAATAATTTGGGAACTGTTTCAGGATTAAAAGTAAGATCCATTTATAAGAAAATGTTTTCATTTTCATTTTTGTAATGTTAATTTGATAACTTCAATATATTACTTTTCAATATATTACTTTGAAAGTGGGTAAAAAGAAGTTGAGAGAGCCAACTGGAACTGTGCAAATCAAATTTATGGTTCTTCTTATTTTTCTGGCCTTTCATAACTTTGTTTGAATATTTAAGTCTTCTGTGTAGACAGCGTTGCCATTTTATGAAAGATAAATGAAAATCCTTCCTTCTTTTGCACACATTTGGGCAGCTGGGTCCTCGGCGTGGGGTGGCATTTTGCCTGTTCACAATCTGCACTTTCTCTGCGGGACCATACTCTCTTCCCTGCCTACCCTCATCTCGTCTGAGATGATTTAGCTCTTAACCTGATCTCTAAAAGTGGACACCAAGTCCTCAAAGGAAATTCTCGTGTTCGATGCACTCTCTGTCATAGCAAACAGTGCCCATTTGGAAAACGAATGTGTTCTGCTGTCTGCACGCTGCCACACCCTTCCCATGTCCTAGGAGGGGTGGCATGCATGGTGGTGACCCTTCCATAGCCTGGCTTGGGACAGACGCGCAAGCCAGACACCTCGGAGGCCCCAGGCATAGTACTGCTGCCCTCGCATGCCTATCTTCTCCCCGAGTGAGGCCCTGCTCTGAGCCTGGGTACTGTTTGGATTCCTTTCACAGCAGAGCTCCTGGCCCACCTCCTGGGTCTCACAGGCTTACATTTAGATGCGTGCCCCCCAACCCCCGCACTGAGTGTCTGAACACATCACAGGTGCAAAGGCCACCATCTCTGGGAAATCTGCTGTCTGGGCCTCTCTCTGTCTCTTGCTACCAACAGTCTTCTCATGGGAGCTCCTCCTCTCAGGAGGGTCCCTTATCTCCTCTGCCACTTGTTTCTGTGGAGTTGTCATAGCCCAAAAAGTGAGACTCTGTGTGGGTGAAGGCAGGGCGGGTAGCCCCTGGCTGTCTCCATAAGTGGTCCCTGTATGGTAATGGGACAGCCACCTGGTGGGCTGTTTCCATTGACGACTGCCTCTTGAACCAGGAGGAGACCTGTGGAGAAGTGGCTGGAGTTGTCACACCTACTTTCTGGGGGTTGAAGTTGCCCTGTTTCTAGCAGCACCACAGAATGAGTCCCAGATTGTGTTTCTTGATCCAATCCTGTTGCCATCTTGGTTCATGGAAATTCAGAAACCACTTGACTTTCGCTCCTGGCATGGCAACATTATGAGCTTACATTTGCTTCTGTTAATCCTCCGTGAGTATTTTAGTACCTGATTGGGACATAGTCTATGTGCTAGGCAGACAGCCAGCTGCCCTCTCTGATATGTGACCCTGGCTCCTTGTTCTTTGTTCCTGATGGAGATGACCTGGGATGCAGGCCCACTCTCTGTTTGATCTCTGTTTGGGATTATCCACATCTTCCTCCTAATTACACAACTGCGACCAAGTGTCTCTGTTTCTTTGACCATTTCCAGGGCAGGTTGGGACCAGTCTTATGGAGGACTCCCTTAATTTTCAATGTTAATATTCTTCAATTAGTGAGATCACTCACAACGTTAACCATTCCTTTCACATCTTATGTTCTCCATCAAGGGAATAGCATGTTTTGCATTTTTTATTAAGGTCCTGGTGATAATTAAAACTGAGAACCAGGACTTGGGATTTTCTGTGAATGGGAGCCTGTTGCACGTTATATCCCACACCCCGCCCCCCCTGCCTTCCTAATGTGAAGAAGAGACGAAGCAGCCCATCCAGCACTAAGCACATTACCCTGGGAAATGAAGACAATGGGTACAAAACTCTCCTTCAGTAGCTGAGTGCCAAATCAGCTGGAATGACTGGATGGCAAGTAAACAGTTGAGCTTTCTCGCTGCCTTACTGTGAATTTGTTGGTAGGGAACAACTTTTCTGACTGCTTACATCACAGAAATGTGGTAACACGTTTGTATTACTTAAACTGCATATTTTTAAGTGTTGTCAGAGTGAGGGAGTAATTGTAACAGAAGCAGAGTATGTGGAAACTGTTCTCATAAAAGTGTTCTCTGAATTGCTTTGCTTGCAGCTATGGAGGTTGCCATAAAGAATAATTTCTCATATTGGATTTTCAAAGCCACCGGAGTGGTCAGAGAGCAGGCAAGGGACAACCCGATGATTTAAGACTATTTAATGCCTCAGTTATCATGAAATAGAAGGAAATAAACTCCAGTGGGCTACTAGAACACATTACTACAATCTCTTAATGCCCCAAACGAGGAGGCTGATTTATCTCCTGCTATGTCTTATTAGATGGCAATCTGAAGAAGAGAAGAAAAAAGAACAACCAAAGCCAATGGCACAAAATTAATCTGAAATGAGTCTGGTGCAAGCAGGCCTGTGTTGTTCTTAAGTTCAAGTCAAGCTTGGACCTAATGTTCCTTCAGTGGATTTATTTCCTTTAGTGCACAGATATTTGGATATTATGGAATATGGGTAAGAACGGGCCAGGAGGTCATCTATCCCAGTGCTTCCCAAATTTTACTATGCACGTGAATCTCCTGGAGAGCTTATTAAAATGTGGATTCGAATACGAAGACCTGGGAAAGAGCCTGGAACTCTGCATTTCCGGCAAGTTCCCAGGTGTTTCCAAGGCAGCTCTTCCAGGGGCCAGACTTTGAGGAGCAAGATCCTAACACATCCTTGGTGATTGCAAACCAGCTACACGTCATCCTTTATAGAAAGCCCTCTCTGTCCACAGCTGATTGTGTGTGAACTCCCCACGCCCTCCCTCACTTAGCAGACTATCCTCAAGGTTTGCCCATTCTTCCATTGGGGAGGGATTTTCTGTGTCTCTTCAACGAGGCCCATTCACTTCTTGCATCATGCTCTGTGAAGAGAAAGAGGTCCCCCACTGTTCATGTTGTGGGTCCAGGATTTTCTTAAATGACTTAAATTCTTCTGCCCTCTCCGATATGGGACCCTGCCTCCTTGTTCTTCCTTCCTTTCCAACTTTCCTCAGGCCTGAGTCATCCCTGCTCCTTTCCTCAGGGGTCTGGGGCCTTGTTTTAATCATTCTGTAAGCTGTGGTCCTGGGCCTGGCCCCTGACGTTCTCTCTGATTATTTGGAACATTGTCCAATTCTTCTGCCTATGATGATCAACCAATCTTATTTAATCTTTGTCCAGTGCTCCTGTCACCCACAGCATATGAGGCTTTCCCCATTTTACAATTTGAATAGAAACAAATTAACCTGCTATTCACTCACCTAGAAAAGTAGCCACTGAAGATCAGCAGTAATGGACTTTTTAGTACAGCACCAAAATCCATGTGCTGATGATAACAAAGCAATGTGCTGAGCCCTTCCTCTGTCATAAACACGCTGGCTGTTTTTCTTTTTAATTTTAATTACAAAAAAATTTTTAATTTTTAATTGTGGCAAAATACCCATAACATAAAATTTACCATCTTAAACATTTTTAAGTGCACAGTTCACCAGTGTTAGGTATATTCACATTGTTGTGCCAGAACTTTATCATCTTGCAAAACTGAAACTCTGTACCCATTAAACAGTGAATCTGCATTTTCTTCTTCCTCCAGCCCCTGGCAACCACCATCGTACTTTCTGTTTCTCCGAGTTTGACTTCTCTAGATACCTCATATAAGTGGAATCATACAGTATTTGTCTTTTTGTAACTGGCTTATTTCACTAAGCATAAGGTCCTCAAGGTTCGTCAATGTTATAGCGTGAGTTAGAGTTTCCTCTCTTTTTGAGGCTGAATAATATTCCGTTGTATGGATATACCACTTTTGTTTACCCATTCATCTGTTGATGGTCACTTGGGTTGCTTTTACCTTTTAGCTATTGTGGATAATGCTGCTATGAACATGTGTGTACAAATATCTGTTTGAGACCCTGCTTTCAATATGCCCAGAAGTGGGATTGATTGCTGGATCATATAGTAATTCTATTTTTAATTTTTTGAGGAACTGCCATATTGTTTTCCAGAGCGGCTGCACCATTTTACATTCCCACCAGTTGTGTACAGAGATTCCAATTTCTCCACATCCTCGCCAACACTTATTTTTTGTGGTTTTTTTCCTTGCTAGTAGCCATCCTAATGGATAATGAGGTGTGTTTTGTTTTGTTTTTATTAAAATACATTGGCTTCACCTTATAATCCTCACACAACTCCTCAGTCTGTACTCGTTTTATAGATAGAGAGCCTCAGGGAGGCGCTAAGGGCTTGTCCAGGTGACAGCCGCAGGAGTGGCAGGGATGGAGTTTGACCACAGGTCTTTTGGCCTTTGTCTTTCCACTGCAGCTTGCTGGCAGTGCTGGCTCCCAGCTGTCCACGAAGTGACCTGAAGGAGACTTAAAGGGGGCTAAAAAGGCAATAGTCTATTGACTGCTCAAGTTTGAGTTTTTTGAAGTCAAGAAAATAACTAATGATGTTTCCAAAATCCCCATGCATTATCAGAGACTTTGTCAAATGAAATATTTCCTCTTTGAGTCAATGAGTTCGTTTCTCATTTTCCGATATTGTTGTGGGTCTGCTTGGAACTCTTCCAGAGGTTTACTGAAGATGGACATTTTTAGTAAGATGGAGTCTTATGGGAAGGTTACTCATTCTCCATCCATACCGCATCCCCCATCCTGTCCTCTCTTGCCATCTCCCCCTCCACCCTCCCTCACCCCATTCCTGCCCAGTTCCTCTCCCCCCTCGTCTCTAGATTCCCTTTGGAGATGCGCTGCCAAGTGCCCGTTCCTGTGATAGATTCACCTGAGGGCAGAGGGACTGAATCTAGAACTAGAGCCCCTGCCTGATCTCCTGGCTTGCACAGGCTCCCATCTGGCGTGGCTCCGAGTTTGAGCATGTTTGCGTCTGACCTGGGCCTGTGTGTGTACATTATTTTTGTACAGCAGCTCCATCTGATGTACACAATTGATTTGTTCTGTGAAGAGGTTCCGCGTGGAACAGATTTTATGTGGTGGTTTTTGGAGCTTTGTGCCCTTCAGAGAAAATGACTTTTCATGCCCACGAATATTGAAACTAGAAACATTCCTCTTGCCTCCAAAGCGTCTTGCACGCACCTGTTTTACACTTTGGCTGACGAGCCTGCTCATGACATGCAGTTCCTCCAGGGACCTGGGTTATCGGAATGATGTCTATTTTTAGTGCATCCTGAAAACAAGAAAGGGCAGGCCACAGAAATGCTTTCCTTTGGAGTGGACATGTTTAGTGTGGGTGGGATTGTGTGTATGTGTGTGTGTGCTTCGGTAGATCACTTTTCTCAACAAGCTGAGGAAAGGAAAAAAGAATGACAAAGGGCCAAAGCCGACAGCCACTTGGAAAGGCGGGCTGTTCCCTGAGGTAGGTTCTGGACGCCTGTGGATAAGTTGCACCTGCTGATTCTGAGATGAGCATCACCATGTTGGTGGGGTAAGTCCGAAAAAACTTTAGCAACTTCCATTATAAATGAGTGTCGTTCAGTTGTGAGTTATTTTGAATGCTCTCTGGCCCCAAAGCTTCTGCTTATCTAAGTAATTTTCAATATATGTGTATAAATAGGCAAAGCCACATGTATCCTGTCCCCAGCATTAGGTTTCTGTTGAAAACTAGGAATCATGATGTGACAAAATCCCCTTGCCCTCGCATTGAGAGGGGCCAACTGGGTCACAGAGGCACATATGAAGGAGGCTGGTTTTTACTGTCTCCCCAGATTCCTCTAGGACTTGGCTATGGGAGCAGGAACCTTGTCTGTCTCCTGGGGATGTTCTTATATGTGTGAACCGTGGCCTGGGTCACCCCTCATAGGACTGGTAGAGGGCTCGGGACCGGCATTTATGAAGACACACGCTGTAGGGGGTGTTGTGTCCAGAAAGCGTGTGTTGTGTCTTTACTTTGTGTAATGGGGATTCAGAGATGAAGCAGTTGGGCTCTGCTGTCAAGGCACTTCCCATTCAGAAGAGCAGATACACATACATAAACAACTGTGATAATGATACAGTGATTTCCTGATGGGGACTTGAGCAGGGCTAGCAGAGAAGCAGGTCGCCCGTTCCTGACCGGCGGGTCCTGGGCCACAGGTACTTCCTGGTCTTAAGGTTGGGCTGGGCCAGATCTTTCTTCCTTATGCCAGTGGGGCTGTCCAGTTGGCACAGTGGAGAGCTGTCCTCTCCTCTAGTAGAGAGGATTGGGATATGGTGGCATGGGGTGTTGGCAATGAAAAATAATTAACACCAAACATACACATAGGTACATCATGGGAAACCTGTCCTGTGGACTGTTAAAAATAGACGAGAAAGAGTCCATGGGCTGAATTATGCACTCTCCCCCACAATCCATATGTTGAAGACCTAATCCTCAGGACCTCAGAATGTGACTATATTTGGAGATAAGGCCTTTACAGAGATAATTAAAGTTAAAATGAGACCATTAGAGCAAATCCTAATCCTATATGAACGGTGCCCTTTTAAGAAGAGGAGATTAGGACACAGACAAGTACTGAGGGAAGACAGGGGAAAGGCGCCATCTATAAGCCAAGGAGAGAGGGAAGAAACCAACCATGCTAGCACCTTGATCTTGGATTTCTAGCCTCCAGAATTGTGAGAAAATAAATTTCTGTTGTTTGAGCTGCCCAGTCTGTGGTCCTTTGTTATGGTGGCACTAGTGGACTAAGACAGAGCCCTGTCATCTTCATCCTTTATGAAGGCTGCCCCTCAAGTCTCGTCAGTTGAGTTTCAGGGTTCCAAGTGTCCTTCTCAGCCAACTGGGGTGCACACAGTGATTACCTGCTCTTATTTAGAATTTGGGGGGAAGGAGAGTGACAGATTACATTTATCCAATGGTAAAATTCCATACCATTGCTTAGAAGGGAGGAGGCAATACTGATTTTTTCCTAGAAATTAGAAATCGTATTGAGAGAAAGTTAGGAAAAGCTCTCTGTCTTCTGTTTGGCTTTGTGTTTGGATTCATTTTAAACAGAGCATTAAAAACAAAAGGCTCTGCTTCCTTTGTTCTCTTTTTCATATTTGAAAGTGCTGTGTTTGGGTTGTTATTTTTGTGACACCTTGGGTTTAATTTTTTGGACCTTGGGTAATTTTGGCAAAGGAGAGTGTTGACAAGATAACTGGGTGTGAGTCTACGGAACCGTATTGCCCTGCAGAAAAACGGAAGTGCAAGGACAGGGAAACCACAACATGGGGCCTGAGACAGCGATTGCTCACATTCCCCAGTGGCGCCCACCTCTGCTGCCACCCACTCCCCTGACCCCGCTGCCCAGTGCGCTGGGAGTCATGTGTGGACAGACTTGGAAATAGCCACCCCCTACCAAGAATGACAACCCCTCCCCAGGCCATGAAAAACGTCAGGGTGGAACATAGAAATCCCCCTTAAATAATCAAATGTTTTACCCAAAACCTTGTTCACTGGGCTGTCATTAGCTTAAATGAGCTGATGCTACTGTATACACTCTTGTATCATTTTCCTGGATTATTTTCCAGAATTTGACAGACCTTAGTAAAGCTATTTTGAGACTTTGCTGACAGTTTTTCTGGGCCCACACTGTGTATTTCAGCCATTTCAATCTTAACTCTGTGACCTCATTAAATGTGTATTTTTGTATGAGCCTGTGGGTATGGGAGCAATGACGTGCACTGTGTTCTTATTCAACAATCCCAAGTTAAAAACAACCCTGTTTTTTTAGTGCACTCTCTGTGCCTCTGAGTTTGGACCAGGAGAGAAAAGCTTAGTCCACTACAACCTTTTAAGAAAAAGCATTGAAACGATGTTTTTTTCTAACACTTGATATATTATGAAATCTTTTGATTTGTCGAAACCGAACAGATTTTTCTCTCTTCATTTGCTTGCCATGCTTGTACAGGTAATTCTCAAATGTCTGAGCCAGGTCCAGGTGTCTTGCTCCTTATGCAGTGCACTGTCCTCCGATCACCTGAAATGATTTATAATTGCAGAATTGACAGTGAGGTGGTGAGAACAAACGGTGTCCAGAGTTAGGATCTGGATTCTAGTTTAAATTCATTCATTGGTAACATTGAGAAGGTTATTCACTAAAACCACCTTGTGCCACTTCCTGGATGGCAGTTTAACACAATGACGTGTCTTGGAGCCATCTCATGGAGTTTGGTTAGTTGAGATAATGAACTTGGCAGGCTTTGAAAATCTTAGAACATTAAGTCTTTCAAACTTGTGAACGTGCCTGCGTGTTCTGTGCGCGCGACTCCCTGCGACTGGCCGTGCCTTTCCTGTTTTGTGTGTTACAGGAGGACACCTGAGTTCTTACTTTGACACTGCAAGGTCAAAGCAAGATGTTTAAACAATACAGCTGCCATGCTGTGAGGTACTCAGTAGTCGTCACCAGTGGAATTTGCCGCTGTTCTAGCTCCCATAGACTCTGCCTTAGCTTTGCTGAAGGATAAGGAAGACAGTGGCCTTCGGTAATAGTCGAGCTGTTACACTGAAGGCAGGCAGGGTCTCTCCTGTGCAGCCAGCAGCATATCTGGGGCACAATCCCTGCTCAGCAGCTATTAACCTTCTCTTTTCCCACTGTAAAGTAGAAATATACATAAGGACACAGCTGGATACTGATGTGCTAAATTCGATGGCATTCAAATTTAAAATTATAAATGAGTTTCTGCATCATTTTCATGGCAACATTTGTTCATTCTTTCTCTATTCACATGTTTATTGCATGCCTACTCAGAGCCAGGCAGAGTGCTAGATGCTGGGGATAAGTGTGAGCTACAGCAGACGTGGAGCCTGCTGTCAGGAGCTGAGCGTCTATGGGGAGGTGCTGGTCAGTGCTCAAACCACCCAATGAGTGAATGTATAGTGACAAGTGTGATCCAAGCACTGTGATGGAGAGGTCCATGGTTCTATAGGAGCAGGTTATGAGGGAACACTGGGAGCTGAAAAACTGGAAGGCATTAACCAGGTGTTTCTAAGCAGGAAGTGGGAGCCCTCCAGGGAGAGGGAACAGCATATACAAAGGCCCTGCACATAGGAAGCACTGAAAGAAGGTCATTGGGGCTGAGCACTGTGTTCCTCCTACTAGTTCATGTGTCAGGGCCCCAAGACCACCTTTGATAAACACTTTCCCTTCCCCACACTCCTCTAGCTAGCATGAAGCTTAGCATTGTTTGACCTCAATATGGTGGCACTATCTCATTTTGGAAGGTCTTTTGACTGTTTCTGTACATTTGTGCCAGGCCCTGTTGTAGATGCTGGGGATTTCATGCTGAATAAGACTGATGAAGCCCCTACCTTCATGGAGTTTGCCTTCTGTGTGGGCCGGGGCTCACGCAGTGGTCCGACAAATGTATGACCAGACCATAAAGCATCAGCGACTCATAAATGTTATAGAACAAATATGACCCAGCACTGGAGAATGCCTGGAGGGCTGTATTGCTCTTAGCAGGGAGGGTGGGAGTGGGTTGTCCTTGACAGAGACAGGAAGGCTGAAGCAGCCTTGCTGAGGCTTTCCCTCGAAGGCTTGCTCCTGCCTGCCTCCTCTCTGCCACACAGAACTGAAGCCTTCCCCAAGGACGACAAAGGGGAAGAAAAGAAAACTAAGAAATCAAAAGAGATAAAACCAACAGAGGTTGCCAAAAGCACATGGTGCGAACACCGATCACATCAGTAAGAAAATTGTTTCCATCCCCAATTTGCTTTTCTTTTAAATAGGACATTCAGTCATCGCTTCACCATAAAATTGATTTATTGTGTGGAAATAATTTCCGTAGCAGGGGAACTAATTTGATTGTGTAGCATAAAGAAAATGTATGTGGGACAATGGGGAAGAATAGAGCCAAAATGAATCCAATATATTTTAATCTCTGCAATACAGATTATATTTTCAATTAAGAAGCTTAACTTGCATGTGTTCGGCTGGCGGGAGCTTCCCGGAGCACTTTCCGCGTGTGTTTATGGATAATAAGTCACTTAGCATTAAGAAGGTAGATGATCATTAGCCTGTGATCACCCAATTGCCTCCCGTTAATAGCAAAGTCAATGCATATCGTCGCTGTGGCCACTTTCTGGTGGTAAAGAGTGGAGTCATATGGAAAATGGAACTATTGTGTTGGTGAATGCGATTTATTAGACACAACAAGGAAATCCTGAATTCCATCCCCTTCAGCCCAAACAATGCCTGGTTCCTTAAAATCATGGTCAGGTGAGAAGGTGGCCTTTGGATCATCACCTCCAGGCTCTCGGGAAGCAGAGCATCACACGGCCACATGTCTGAGCAGCTTTGTTTTTTGTTTTTTTTATTAATTGCGTCTAAAGAACATGGGCTTTGCTGCAAACACACTGTAGTCTTTGCTCCCCGCATGTCCTGGGAGTTGCTCACTGCCTCTCAGCCTCATGGGCTCCTAAGTAAAGGGTAAGTCAAGTAAGCTAGCCCTTGTCCACTCATCTCGGATCTCACTGAATCTTAAATCAGCCCATGAGGTGGAGCCATAATCCTTCGTATTTTACAGGCAGTGGCGTCTGCCTCTTGGGCTTCTCATATAGCAGTAAATAAGAGCACTCAGCACCCTTCTGCACCTAGTCCTTGCTCACAATTCCTCATTAGTTCCTTTCTCTTTCTTCCTCCCAGTAGCTGTCTACTGAGCAGAAGCTCCTGAGGCCTGGCTGTGCAGAGTCTCACGGTGGACTCACCCCTCCTCTTTTTAGCACAGACGTACGATTAGGGAAGAGCAGGAAAGAAATAAAGGGGTCATTTAAAAAAGAAAAAAACACAAAACAGAAGGAATCTGGCAGGGAGAGCAGAGACAGATGTGGAGTTAGTTTTGTTTTGTTTTGTTTTTTTTTAAATCTATTTCTAGCCCTTCCAGAAGGCTGACACACTGGGGCCAGTGCAGCCAGAGAGCAGTTGCGTAAGTGGAACGAGAAGCCCAGGGCTCCCTCCTGCGTGGCCATGTGGCTGGGAGCAGGTCAGGTTTGATAGCATCAGATCAGACGCACCGGACCTGGATGAGGGACTGAAAATGAGGTCAGAGCCAGGAAATGGGGGCAGAGGCTGTAAACCAGAGAGCAACCTGAGAAACGGACCCAAGGCAGACGCGGTGCACAGCAGGTGTATGGGGAGGGCGAGGAGCCCAAAACCTGGACGTGGAAGAACAGCGAAGGACGAGAGCAACGGTGGTGATAGGCGGCAAATCTTCGGTTTAAGATTCATCTCACATCGTTCCTTTGGGCACTCAGTTGTTCTAGAAGTATTTATGGAGCGCTCGGTGCAGCTGGTGTGGAAATGAGTCAATGCCTGGCCCAGCCCACAGGAACCCCCGTCTGGGGCTCTGCCTGGGCTCTGAACGGGCCCTCCACCACCTTTGGGCCTCCTCTGCAGCTTCCCCTCTACCTCCCATGTCTTCAGCACTGATCCAGGCTCACCTGTAAAACGCTCCGCGGGCCCCGCCCTCACCCCAGCAGCCGCGTTTTGTTCTCTTCAGAGCCTCTTCCCATCACGCTTCCGAAGTCTGTGCAACTGCGGTTCCCAGCCATATCCCTGCCCATGCACCCGCGTCTCATTGAGTCTCCAATTGATGACGTCCTCTTTTTTAAAAGGTCTTGTCCCTCAGCTTCCATGACCCCACACCTTCCCACCCTCCCTGTCTCCCTCTGGCACATCTGGTTCCTCTCTCTTTCTCCGCCTCCTCCTTCCTTCCTCATCCTCCCTCTCTTTCTCTCCCTCTCTTCTCTCCTGCCCCCCCAGTCTCCCTCACACGTTCATCTTTCTCTACCCAGAAGACAGGCTGGAGTTTCCCTAGGCTCTATTCTTTGGTCTTAGCCTCCGCCCCCCTTTATTTTTTGTTTTTGTGAGGAAGATTAGCCCTGTGCTAACAACTGTTGCCAGTCCTCTTTTTGCTGAGGAAGGTTGGCCCTGGGCCAACATCCATGCCCATCTTCCTCTGCTTTATATGTAGGACGCCTGCCACAGCATGGCTTGATAAGGGGTACGTTAGTCCATGCCTGGGATCCGAACCAGCAAACCCTGGGCCACTGAAGCTGAGCGAGGGAACTTAACTGCTACGCCACCAGCCAGCACCCCCTGGCCTTTTTTTCCCCTTATTGTAAAATCTCTCTTCCATGGTCTGTCATCCATTCCCAAGGATTTGTTTATATGTGGACTCAGATCCAATTCCAAATGTACATCCCACCCTTGACCTTTCATCTGATTCCAGACCTCCCTGACACATAGGGTCTCTGAATCTGGAACCCAGGATCTTACTGCCCAGAGGAGCTGAGTGCATTCCCTGTGGCTGTAAATATCTCTGTAAATGACACCTTCCATCCTCTTGCGCCAGGCAGAAGGCCTAGTTGTCCTCCCCAACTCCACGCTCTGAATTCAGTCCATCACCCATTCCTGACGGCACAGTTCCTGGCACGTGGTGGGTGCTCAGTCTCATTAAAGAATGAGTGGGCAGAATGAGAGGCAATGGGAGATTGGCACAAACATAAGTTTTTAAACCAGAGGTTAGCAAATTACAACCCATGGGCCAAATCTTGCCTGCCACCTGTTCTTTTTTCTTTTGTTTTTTTGTGGCCCACAAGCTAAGAATAGTTTTTACATTTTCAAAGGGTTGAAAACAAAAAGTCAAAGGAAGACTATTTCATGACACAAAACTTCTATGAAATTCAAATTTCAGTGTCCATAAATAAAGTTTTATTGGCACACGGCCATGCCCACTCACTTGATTATTGCCTTTGGCTGCTTTTGCGACAACAGCAGAATCTAGTAGTTGCAACAGAGGCCATCTGGCCTGAAAAGCCTAACTTATTTACTGCCTGGCCTTTTATAGAAAGAGTTTGCTGATCCCTGGACTAAACCATCCAGTATGGAAAGTACCATGTTAATAATGGACACATGTTATTCACATGCTGTCTTCAATAATCGATAGTCAATAATTCTAATGTTAACGGAGAGCTTATGATGTGCAAGATGGTATGGAGCATGCAGAAAATGGCTCACACATGGCCCATGCCTTCTGGGAGACAGGATTATTACCGTGGAAGGAATAGTGAAGAATATAAACCTTTGGGAAGTGACTCAGGTAGCTTTAGCAGGGAGAAATACAGCGTATTGGTACTTTGGATCAATACAGGTGTTTGGTTGCCAGATGGTTTGATTATTTCAGTGTAGTAGGCAGAATAAGAGTTCCCCAAAGACGTCCATGTTCTCATCCCCAGATCCTGTGGCTGTTATGCTCCATGGCAAGGAGGTATTAAGGTTGCAGATGGAATGTGGGAAGCTAGAGAAGACAAGAAAATGGAATCTTCCTTAGAGCCTCCAGAAGGAATGCAGCTCTTCTAACACTTCAGTTTTAGCCCAGGAAGATCCATTTTGGACTTCTGTCTTCCAGAACTATAAGATAATAAATTTGTGTTGTTTTAAGTCACTAAGCTATGGGAACTTGTTATAGCAGCCGTAGGAAGCTAGTACACTCAGGAACATCACTGGATCCCTTTTGAATCTCCTACTTAAAAAAAAGAATGCCAAGACTCCTTTGGTTTCCCCTCTGCTGATCCCCCATCTGCTCGACTTTCCTCGTCCTTGGCCTTCCCTCTTCCCAGCCCAGGCCAGGCAGTGGCCCTGATAATAAGTCGGCACAAAGCAGGACTGCGGCACCCTCCTCTTGATTTAATTTGACATTTGTGGATTTTGTTCTAAATGGCAGTTTCAGAAAGATTTTCTTTATCTCAATGTAAAAAAGTCATTAGATTCCTTGCAGTTTTGAATTTTTGATGCTACTGAACACTTGGGGCAGGTGGGATGACTCAGCGTGAAGAATAGAGAATGGACTTGATTCTCCCATCCACCCCTGGCTCTTCAAAAGGCGCTGCCCTCCTCTCCATGGGGCTCCCTGCTTCCCTTCGACCCCCTTTCCCCTCTTTCCAGCTCAGTCATGGGGCGGGGGGGCTTGGAGAGCAGAAGGCTGAGCAGACACAACCATCAGCGGCAGGGCCCCTGGCTTGGCCCTTGATGAGTGCTTCACCTTGTGCCCTTCACAGCCTGTTCCACAAATTCTGGGTGCTCCAGATGTCATTGAGTCACCCCACATTAGAGCCCCGAGAATCCTAAAGAATAATCCAGTTAAACACTTACACTTACAGATGGTGAACTCCAGTCTCTTCCCATAGGTGGAGAGTCCCACCTCTTCACCCATCCCTTCGCCCTCCACGCCCATCCTCTCCCATGCCTTTTCCACATTCGATGTACAGTGGAGAAGGATGACCTCCGCTCGTGCTTTCCCAGTAACCTTCTGGAGTTCTATGGCTCGTGGTAACCCAGCCCTTGCCCGGAGTGTGGCACATGCCAAATGTGAGCAGCCACATACAGTACAGGGCTGCGTGGCTGCTGCTTCGTACAGTGTGTAAAATAATGTTTCCTAGGAAAGCTGGAGACCACTTCTCCATAACCACTCTGCCAAGGGAGTCTGATGCTGTTTCAAAGGCGTCTGCTCTGATGTTTGGTCTTACTCCATGAACTCCTTCCACAGCTTCTCACTAACGTCCCCTCCAGTCTGGCTGTCTTGCCCATTGATGCTTCTGGGGCTAGAGCAAAGTGCGTGTATTTCCTTTCAGCCAATTGTGCTAAAACGAAGGCAGGCTATTTAAACTGCAGTTTCCCTGATATATCTTTTAAAAGCCAAATATAGTTATCTATAAAAGGGATTTGCGTGGTAATGCCAGGCAGCTCAGTTAAATCTGTGGGGTTCTTCCTGCATGGGGCTGCCTGCGTCTGGGCCAGTGAGCCATGGTGTGGGGAGAAGGATGGGCAGCAACCTGGCTGCTTATTTCTGCTCTGCTCTTACTAGCTGGGTAACCTGGGTGAGTGGTGAGCCTCCTGGAGCCTTCATGTCCCACCTGCACATTGTAGAGAGTTAAATACCTGAGCTCCTAGCCCAGCAGGTGCATGTGAGAATTGCTTGATCAATGTCAGTTCTCTTGTCCTTGCATGTGACAAACAAGAGCCCACTTTTCTCCTACTGTGTATTTCAGCATCTCAGCTGGTGTCCAGTGCTTCTCTCACTGCTGGGTGGTGTCAAGGTCAACTGTGAAATAAGCCACTGTGCATCTGAGTCTTGTGCCACCCCTCCAGGGTGCGGTGGGGCAGCAGAGATGGAAAGAAGTACCGCAAGTGAGGATGCTGCTCATGCAAAGCTGATTCTTGATTGCTGAGGAGGTGGGAGGGTTCCTTTGGCTTTCCCCAGCTTAGCTGCATGTTGTTATGGGATCAAGAAACAGCAGGTAAACACAGACATTTTCAAGGCCATCCAGAAGAAGCCTGATGTAGATGCTGACTCACAGGATATCCTTGCAGGAAGAGAAATCTGCTTCTGATGCCTTCAAGCCCTGGACCTGAAATGACAAAGAGATTGGCTGAGTAGAAATAACCCACCTCAAATTCAGTTGACAACCTAGCACTGGCTGCAGCTCCTAGGACACATGAAGCGGCCTTAACTGTCATCGCCTGTCGTCTCGTACTTGCTGTTAATTGGGCATTCTTTAAAGTAGCACGTCAATGTTAAAATTCGGAAACAACTGGAAAGTTGATTTCTTAAGGGGCAGCTTGAGAAGACAGCCCCATGTTTGGCCCCCACTGTGGTTCCAGGGCAGGACTGGGGACCCCTGCATAGGTCATCTCATGGCCAGTGTTCTCTCTAAACCCATTTTGTAGACATGGCAGCTGAAGTCCAGTCCAGCGCCAAGTCACGCCACTGTAAGGGGGAGAGCCGCACCATTGGGAACTGACCAAAGGCAAGTTCAAGGTTCTTTCTTGTAGATACTGGAAGTTGTTCCTCATTAAAAATGGGTGGAACCACTTTCCAACAGCTTATAATGAAAGAAAGTCTCAGGTCAGAGTCTGCCGCACGTAGACATTTATTAAAAAACACTTTCCTAGCAATAGGCACAATCAATGAACGAAGTCTGTTCTAAGGCTTCATGAAGCCCCACCTCTCTGTCATTTTAGGTGCTGAGAAAGTCTTCTGGAGGCAAGACTCATTTAGGCTTATAGTCATCATCAGGCAACCGGAGTCCCCCCAACCAGTGGCTTGACACGAGAGCATAAGGTCAAGCCTTAGATCCATGTACCCTATTCACTTATGAGCAGGGAGAGTCCTTACATATTTTAGCTCATCCACCTACCTTGCATAGCATTGATTTCAACTAGGAGAGCCCATTTCTGTTATCCATTATGTTCATTAACAGGCACAAATTTCACAAAAGAAAATAATTTCTAACAATTATTATTCTCACGTTTCTGCTTTTGATCAAGATAAAGCTAGCTGAAGCACTTGCCCAAGCACTCTTCTGGAATGTGGTTTTCTGGTTAAGAGTTGGCGACCAACTGACTACTAGAGCGTATCCTTGAAACTCGCACTCTCTGTTGAAGCACCTGAGGGTAATTTGCAGACCTCCTTACATTCACATTGTGCACCAGGAGTTGTTCTAGGCACTGTACACATTTTAGCTCGTTTAATCTTTACCACCTAGCAGGTTGATGTACTCTTGATACTCATATCATAGATGAGGAAACTGAGGAAACCAGCTCAATGTTTACACAGTTGCTCAGTGCTAGAGCCTGGGTTTCCTCTCAGGTTGTTTATCCCTGGAGTCCCTGCTCTCACCACCATGTTAACCTGCCTCCAACACCAACCAAGGCTTGAGTCCCTGTCTTCCAAGTCTCATGCCAGGGCTTTTGTTGAGGAGAAAGCTCAGAGTTGCTTGATGATAATTCTGAACCACAATAAAATCAAAGAGCTGGAATATCTTTTCTCCTTGAATATCATTTTTTAAAATAATAGATAGACCATATTTTCAGCTTTGTGGGCCATACCTTCTCTGTTGCAACATATAAATGAATGGGCATGGCTGTGTGCCAAAAAACTTTATTTGCAGAAACAGACAGAAGGCCAGACTTGGCCCACAGGCTATAGTTTACCAACCTCTGAGATGTGATATTGTCCAACCTTGGGTATGATACTGTTCAATTTTATATTTTTATGCTTAGAGTTATAACAGGGGCATGGGAAATTTGGTTCCATTACATTAGGACCACACTACTCTCAGTAAAAAGAAAGCCTTGTCTCTTTAGTGCAGATCAAAGGAATTATGTAAATATAAATGACTAAATAGGTGCATGTATGGACTGTATTGGGAAGAAAATCATTATTCAGTTCTTGTGCTCTTGCGGTCTGGGTTGCTCCACTGAATCCAGTGAACAAATGAGCTTAGAATCAGACAACATCATGGGCTTAGAATAAGATTATGCCTGAGAATAGAAAGTGTCACTCACTGGATTGCAGACAAGCGACCTCCTGAAAAAGCCACTTCATTCTTACAAGATCTGCTTCAGGTTGGTATTTCTAGCTTTATCTTTCCACCCCCCCTTCACTAAACTGAGTCTTTCATCTTGTCATAAATACTCAGAACAACACAGAGGCCAACAAAGTAAAGAATTCTGTGATGACAGCCTCTCTCTCTGGGGTTAGTCTCAGGCTGTGGAGAAATGGGGATGGGTCCCAGAAAAACCAGTCTGACATTGAGATTTGTGGCTCCAAGTCGTCAGTGAGGGTCCCAAAGACCCTCCTCCTTGTAGAATCTCCTCTACTGGAGTGTGGGTGGAACTGTGAATAGGATACATTATCACTCCTGTGGTTTTGTTACCTTGCATGGGAAAAGGGATCGTGCAGGTATAATTAAGGTTAATAATTAGTTGACCTTAAGATAGAGAGATGATCTAGTTGGGCCTAATGTAATCACAGGAGCCCTTTAAAAGGAGAGCGTTTTCTCACGTTCGTAGCAGAAGGGAGACAAGAGATCTGAAGCATGAGAAATCTTGTAACTAAGAACTACGAGAAGGACTCGCCATGTCGTTGCTGATTTGAAGATGGAGGGGCCACGTGAGAAGGGATGCAGGTAGCCCCTAAGAGCAGAGTGGACCCTGGCTGACAGTCAGCAAGGAAACAGGGACCTGAAACCTACAACTGAAAGGATTTGGCTTCTGTCTGCAACCTGAATGAGCTTGGAAGATGAGAGCCTCCGGATCAGAACCCAACTTGGCCAATGCCTGGACCTAAGCCTCCTGTGACCTTAAGCAGAACACCCCACTGAGCCTGCAGAGAGTTCTGACCCGTGGAACCGGGAGATAATCATGGAACTGTGAGATAATCAATAGGCAATTCTTTAAGCTACTATGTTGAGGTAATTTGTTAGGCACCAACAGAAGACCTACCAAAATGGCGGCCCTCCCCAGGGAACGTAACCTTCACCTGACGTCTGTGAAGCCAGGGCCAGGGGGTGAGCTGCCGCCCTGGGCTGGTGCTCTGTCTTTGCTGTACCATTAGGAAACGAGGTCTCAGAACCTGATTGCAAACCTTACCAGGCCACCCATTTCCACCTTGGGAAGTTAAAGTGAAAGTCTTTGGCACTATCTGAGCTACTCTCCATGGACAAAGATGGTTAAAGAAAGTTCCATACACTCAACAATTGAGTGATGATAATTCTGAGCCACAGTAAAATCAAAGAGCCAGAAGCTCTTAGTTACAAGATTTCTCTTTTCTTAAGAGCTTCGGCAACAGCTGAGCTCTCATGAACGTTAGTCTCCTAAACTCTCCTTTGCCCACTAAACGCCCAGGAGAACCTTCGGAGGCCTCTTTTGAAACCAATAGCAAAGAAGAGGACAAAGGCTTTCATCTTTTGTATCTTTATCAGACTCCCAACAGTAGCTACCAATTATTGGACAGCTATGACCCGGGCCCTTTGCACTGACTCCTCTAATTCCCCCACCCAAGGACCTCAGTAAGGAAAACTGGAGGTCAGAGGTGTTAATTCACTTGCCCAAGGCTGCACAGTCTGTAAGTGATGGAACATGGTTTAGGCACAGATCTCAATGCTCCTGCTCTCTCCACTTCTCCACCTCCCTGTGTGTTTCCCCCAGCTCCTGTCTGAAGGGGTCCACCTCGTAGAGAGGTCCCCCAGGCCTAGTGAGAGGGAAACTAAATGAGTTGTGAGTAGAAGCAGCCAAACAGCAATGAGGATAGGAAATGAGGAAAACGTCTCCGCTGCCAGGTAGCCACTCCCAGAACATTCTCAAGCACCTAGGGCCCCCAGTGGGCAAAAAACCCTGTCCCAGTTTTTAGCTTGTGGCCAATGAGCATAAAGCAAGTTGCATTCGTTTGCTAAATGAGTACAGTCCCCATTAGCAGGTCTTGAAAAGGAACCAGGATAAATTCTAGGCATAGCTGGAATATTCCAAGCATGAAATAACTGGAAAGAAGCATTCTCCTTTGTAATTATCCTAGTTTCTCCTAAGAATTTCTGCCTTGAACCTTACAGCTGGCTCAAGGCCTCTGACCACTTAATTTTTTCCTGGGCTCACTAGGTGGATTCAATGACACTGTGTTTTATTTTATACAAGATACATTGCTGGCTGCTGTAGGGAATAAAGAGTCAGCACAGATGGACCCTCGATGGACTTGCAGTAGATCTGGGACATGCCATGTAGGTGTACTGTCACATGTTAAGTGAGACGTGACGTAGTAGGGCCATAAAGGACTCTGCGTGGATGGTTGCTGTTGTCATTATTAGTCCTAGTTATTTATGTTTATGCTTATTTATTACTGCCCCACCTACTCCCAGAACAGATCTGAACAACCTGAAGATTTGGGGAGTAAAAGTCAGAGGTTCTTATTCCCAAGTGTTTTGTGTGTGTGTGTATGTGTGTGTGTGTGTGTTTAAATCATGGAGCTGAGTCACACTGATGGTGGAGTTATGGACAGAAAAATCATAACTCCCACTGCTGCAGTTTCTAGAAATGTCCAGTTCTCTTTCCTTCTCATGTGTTTCTTTTTTATTGTGGTAAAACATATATAACTTAAAATTTGCCATTTTAACCATTTATATGTGTATAATTCAGTGGCATTAATTACATTCACAGTGTTGTGCAACCATCACCACTATTTATTTCCAAAATGTTTCATCACCAAACAGAAATCTTAACTCCTCGTTCCTGTCCTCCACTCTCCATTCCCACGTATTTGGAAGTTGGAGAATACTCCCGATAATCGCATGCACTCTTACGTCCTGGAAAGCAGATCTTCCAGGGCAGTCTGTGCCTATGCCCAAGGGACTGGGCAATGGTGACCCTTCCCTCCCTGCTTCCTCTGCCCTCTAGCCTGCTGTGGCACATCCACTCATGGTTGTCCTTAACTCCTCCAGTTAGTGATCACAGATGGACGCTGAGGTGCTGGGGCCGGGGGGTGGGGGTTGTCTCTGGGGTGAGCCAGGACCTCTACTTATTGTCACAACTGATTCTTAGAGTTGAGATCTGCCCATTCCTTCTCCGCCTCCTCCAGCGATAGAGAATTCCCCTTCCTAGTATTCACTGGTAGGCATTCCTGATGTGTCTGTCTTGGGGACTTTTTCCCCTTAACCAAGGTGCTCCTAAATCCATGGATACTTCTTTTGTGATGTTGAAATAGGTGACCCAGGCAGGATTGGGGAAGGAGAGCAGAATAATAAGAAGGAGGTAGTAGAGAGTAGAGGGAGAGAGTGGCTTTATGAATTTTCAAAACTTGACCCTGAAATAAGACTGTGAAGACATGCCTGGTGCCCTGGAGGGGCAAGTGGCAGGAATCTGCCTACTTTAGTCTCCAAATCACTTTTATCCCAATACTTGGTAACTCCACTTAAGGGCTCAAAGTGGCAAGTTATCTCTTCTAAGCTTTGAAGGGGGCTTTTTAATGTCCTTTTGATCAACAAGTTTTATTTTCTGATGAGCCCTATCCTCCTACCTAAATAGGTGAAAAAACTCCAAAAATCTGTGTAGAAGACAGATCAAAATGAATCACAGCTTTGCAGAGATGGCAAAATTTTCTGTAAAGGGCCAGATAACTTTGCAGCACACCTACTCAACACTGCTTTTATAGTGGGAAAACAAGTGTAGAAAATCCCTAAATGAATGGGTGTGGCTGTGTTCTAGTAAAACTTTATTTATACCACCTCATCCATTATGATGGCTACTATCAAAAAAAACAAAAACTAGTTAAGTGTTGGGGATGTGGAGAACTTGGAATCCTTGTGCATTGCTGTTGGAATATAAAATAGTGCAGCCACTACAGAAAATAGTTTGGTGGTTCCTCAAAAAATTAAAAATAGAACTACCATGTGATCTGGCAATTTCGCTTCTGGGAATATACCCAAAAAATTAAAAACAGGGACTTGAAGAGACATTTGTACACCCATGGCAGCATTATTTGCAATAGCCAAAAGGTGGAAGTAACCTCAGTGTCCATCAACAGATGAATGGATAAATAAAATGTGGCATATCCATACAATGGAATATTATTCAGTCTTAAAAAGGAAGAAAATTCTGACACATGCTACAATATGGATGAACCTTGAGGACATTATGCTGAGTGAAATAAGCTGGTCACAAAAGGACAAATATTATATGATTCCACTTATATGAGGTACCTAGAATAGTCAAACTCACAGAAAGTAGAATAGTGGTTGCCAGGGACTGGGGGGTGGTAGGAATGGGGCGTTATTGTTTAATGGGTACTGTGTTTTAGTTTTGCAAGATGACAAGAGTTCTGTGGATGGATGGTGGTAGTGGTTGCACAACAGTGTGAATGTACTTAATTCCACTGAACTGGACACTTAAAAATGGTTGAAATAGTAAATTTATGTAATGTGTATTTTACCACAATTTTTTTAAAAAGCCTTTAAAAAATTTTTATTTATAAAAACAGGCCATGGGCTGTAGTTTGCTGAGCTCTCCTTTGAAGGATGGGGGAGGCCGTTGTAGCCAGTGTAGGAAGTGTGGTTCCAACCAGGTTCCAATCAGCCCCCACTGCCAGAGGCTCAGCAGGAAAGAGAGAGGGAAGGATGAATAGGTGGCGCAGAGAGGGTGTTTAGGGCAGTGAAACTATTCTGTATGATGCTGTAATGATATACAGGTGTCATTATATGTTTGTCCAAAGCCGTAGAATGTACAACACCCAGAGTGAACCCTAACGTAAACGATGGAGTTTGGCTGATAGTGACATGTCAATGTAGGTTCTTCAGTGGTAACAAATGTACCATCTGGTGCAGGATGTTGATAATGGGGGAGGAAGGGAGTATATGGGGACTCTGTAATTTCCACTCAATTTTGCTGTGAACCTAAAACTGCTCTGAGAAATAAAGTCTGTAAAAAAATAATAACGACTGGGCCGGCCCCGTGGCTTGGTGGTTAAGTGCGCGCACTCCGATGCCGGTGGCCTGGGTTCGGATCCCGGGCGCGCACCGAGGCACCACTTCTCCGTCCATCCTGAGGCCGAGTCCCACATACAGCAACTAGAAGGATGTGCAGCTGTGACATACAACTATCTACTGGGGCTTTGGGGGGAAAAAATAAATAAAATCTTTAAAAAAAAAAATAATAATAATAACGACAATAATAATGTAAGAGGGTGTAAGGGATGGGGTAGAGATGAAACAATCATGGGCAGAAGGTGATAACTGTTGAAGCTGAGTGAAGGGTACATGGTCTTTTATGCTGTCTACTTTTGTATATGTTGGAAATTTTCCTTAATACAGTGTACAAGCCACACAATCGCAGGGACTTGGTTGTATCATGCTGACCATGTAATTAAGGTTCCTAAAGAAGGCAGCATAGTTTGGTGACCAGATTGTGACCTTGGTCTAAACCTGTTCTTTCCTTCTAGGAACATGTGCTTCTGCCTCTCTGAGCTTCTGTTTCGTTATTTGTAAAATACTAGGTGATTCATACCCCACCAGACTTGAGAGCATTAAGTAACATGATTTCTATGAAAGTGACGGCAATGCTTGGAACATACGCGTTGCTCAGTTAATGCTTATCAGCAAAGCCGCAGAAACTAGTGGTGGTCAGGTGGGAGAGGAAACAGGAGAACTGTGGTTGGTCCCAGCCGCATTCAGGATTTCTCACCTCTAGCCCGTGGTGGCTCATTGGCCTCAAGTACTGTTTTGGCTGGAATTTGAGACAGAACATGCATGCAGAGTGCCACTCTATTTAGCATGCGTCAGACAAGTAGACGGGGGCCCAGAGATCTCTGCTCATGGAGACCCCACAGCAGGGATGACACAGTCAGTCCGGAGCACACCCTCCCTGGGATTTCTCTTATTCCCATGAGCATCACAGATGGAGCCTGCTTCTACCAGGGCTGGCCAGCGGAAAGGTTCGGAGCAATTTGGAGTTTAGTTAAGAATTTGATGGATGTTGAAGCCTCATTGATTTGATAAAGAAATGAGGAAGTACTGGAAAAAAGAAAAACCCCTAGTGCATTCCAGAAACAGTGGCAGTTCAATTTTTTTGCTTGATTGCTCCTGACTGCAGGTGTTCCTTCCCTGCTATAAAGTCTTCAGGGTCCCCCACTGACCACCATCCAAAGGCAGACTCTGTACCCTGGCATTTCCAACCTCTCACAATGTGGCCCCAGCCGAACCTTCCAGCCTCATTTCCAGAAAGTTCTTGTGACATTGTTCTCCTCACTATTTCCTAAATCTCAAATATAGGAGGCAGGTCCCACCCAGGCCCCCCATCTTCTCTGCATTACTCCACCTCTCCTATACTAGGGTCTTTCTTAGAAGTCCTTCCTTGTGCCTATGTGGTCTTCACTTCCCGGCCAAGGTCCCACTATAGGAAGTGGCTGATCCTATTTAGTCACTGACTTGACAAAAGAGCCACTCAGTCCAGTGTGGGATGTGCTAGACAACCGATCAGCTGAAGTAACGCATTCACTCTCTCTCCTTCCCAGCTAATTGAAGTAACATTGTCTGCATCTCTTTTATCACTTCATCTTAAGCTGCCTCTCCTTCTCAGCATTCCTGAATTATGCAGAAATCATTTTAAGGCAAATTTCTAGCTACTTACTTGACTCATTCTGCGGGGATAGAATCTGTCACTTTTAATTTCTTTCCTTTTTTCCAACCATTTTGGGCAAAACATTTTGTTAAAAGATGCATTTTTTTCCCCAGAAGAGACTCTTGTTTTAATGCCAGGGGTATTTAAATGCCCTCATATTGAACACTACAATCTAATTATGTAACTTAAAGTAAATTTAGGGAAGGAATTTAAAAAAAACCCCACAGCTTCACCATTTGAGAAATGGGGCTTTGCATTCCACTGGAAGTTCAATGTCTTTCTCAGTATTTTTCCCTCTGTAGTAATGAGGCACCTCATCTTTGAGTTTTATTGGCAGCAAACACTGGCTAACAGAGATGCTAGAAATGCCTGAGGCTCTGTCATAATAAAGTCATTTTAGTGACTGTAATTGTGCCAGGAGTTTCTAATAGTTAAATTGGTTCCTGATTATGTTCCACTTGCTAAGTTCCCCTCTACTCAATTAACACATAATTATTTAGGACTGTGCTACTTTTATTGCTGTGCACATATTTCTTTCCAATAGGCAGCTTTTGGGGACAGTCTCCTGTTGGAGCCCATGTGGCATCCCTGGCCCTTTTTGTGCAGGGACAGAGCGGAGATGTGGGCCGAATGCAAGGCCTGCAGGCCACCTTCTCTAAAATGCTTGTGGTGGGGAGGCTTGGAACTCTGCAGGTGCCTCCTCCTCCTCCTCTCGCCCAACCATACCCAGCGTGCCTCCTAAAGACGTGCAAAAGTGTAGAATTCATAGGGCATGTCTTCCCTTTTTACCAAATGCTACTTGACATTTTGGAAAGTGTCAGCAGAGATCATAGTGTGAAAATGACTTTGTATTATGTGGCGATATCTCTCTTACCTTTAATCTCAAAGTTAAAAAAGAAACCCAAAACTCTTAGAATCAAAATTCAAGGGAGCTTCGAGGCCCCATAGTTTAGTACTTTCATTTGTTGGTTGAAAATATGAGAATCTCAAAAACTCGAGCAACTTTCTGAAGGACGTGTAGCTAAATGTTTACATAGACATGAAGTGAGAGAGAGAGAGAAAGAATTGGATTAAGGCTGTAATTGTGTGTGTGTGTGTGTGTGTGTGTAGACAACAATTAAACTCATATTTGACACCGTCAGGAATTATAGTACGCCATCTTGTTTCTAGTGGGAGCTCCCTGTGGTTGAATGTCCAGGTACAAGAGAAGGAGGTCAGGACAGCTTCCCAGTTTTTTGTTTGTTTTAATTGTATGAGCTTTGGGAATGAATTATCTCTATCTCACATTGGCCCCAAATTATTTAAAATGGGTAACATTGTGATGAGATTGATAAAGATGACGCCTCTGACTTCCCGGAGACACACATCAGTTACCAAGAGGAGTGAGATCAAGTTCTTTCCGTGGGGCCATTAATAATCATATTTTCCTGAATAATTTGAATGTTTTAGAGACAGTCCATACAGACCTTAGGGCTTTTGAATCTTTTTAGGATGATGTAATTTGCCTGTACATTATTTATTTGTGTGTTTGGTTTTAACTTTAAAATTTTAGATTATTAATAAATCCTTTCATAGATTAAAAATTATTGAAAAGAATTATTAAATATAGGCTTACCTTTTTTCTTAATCATTTGACCATGTGGGACAGCATCCCTGAAAGTGTTTAATTCTCACACTGTTAGCTTTGTTTTAGAAATTGCTTAATTCTCCTAGCTGGGAATAAGACATAACTTGTTTGGCTCACAGGGTGATTAATCTTTCCCCCCAAGTCCCTCTCCTTTCTGGCAGAGTAGAAGCAGCACCTGTCTGCACTGTTCCCAGCCTCCATCTGCCCACATTCCCTGTCCCCTGCAAGCGTCTTATTCTCATGTTCTTGGGAGCTGGAAACATTACGAGCATTGTGCATGACCTCTCTTCATTGTGTCCTGATGCTTGTGTACAATCACCTTGCACAGGGAGAATAAAGAAATTCAGATGGCCAGAGGGTGGATTCCTTCCTCCTAGAGCAGGCTCAGGGTATGTTTGTTTGTTTGTTGTATTTGCATTTGGCTGATGAGAGATCTTGGGCAGATCACTGGCTCTGAGAGATCTGTTAGTGTGGGTATAAACTAATGATTCCTTAGATCAGAACATTTCAGAATATGTGTAGGGCTAAGGGGTCCTTTTAGATGCCTTGGGGGATCCTGACATGTAAAAGACTAGGCTCTTGCCATCAAGAAAAGAGCTCAGGAGGTGGAGAGGAGAATGGGGGATCCAGCTCCAAAATGCCAAAGGCCTAATGAGGAATTTGGTTAACAAAAACCTCAAAAGAGCTGAACCCCACAGTGAAAAATCTATTCGCAGTGCAAGGACTCCAGAGAGAGCTGGGGGCTGCCAAATACTCTAGCCTCCCTGAGCCCTCCGATTTGGGTCAAGGACTGATCTTCTGGGCCAGCTCATCCATCCATCATTCATCCATCTATCCATCCATCCATTCATCTATTCCTGTGGCTGATACCTAGTGAACATACGCGACGTGCCAGATGCTGACTTGGCATTGCAAGTACACGGGTGAATAGGCAGACGGGACAATTTGGGAACAGTCTGGAGGGCTTCCCTGTCCTTGAGCACAGCTCCAACAGTGCCCAGCACAAACGAGTCCCCAGGGACGCAGAGGCCAGCCCACTCGCACCGAACCCTCCCTCTCATTGCCTCCCGACAAAAAGGATGTGATCTTGAGCTGTGTTGAGCCGGTCTGAACCCTTCATTTCAGACTAGTAAGGCATCCTGCTGTCCAGTCACTAGGCTTAGCTTGTGATCCTTTCCATAATCCTCTCTGACTGAAAGCAGTTAGGCAAAAGCTTCTACTGTGATTTTCTTATTTATTTTCTCTATTTTGACATTTATTAGAAATAACTCATGAATTACAGCTGATAGATATTCTTACCTAAAAGTTAGCTTCTGTTTACATTTCTTTTTGACTAATGATTGATGTATCTTCAAGTGGACTTGAGACATTGCCAAGTTTTTAATCCCATCAAATGTGAACTGTAGGGTATAATTAACATGGGTCCTGGATGGTTCTGTGGAAGTGATGTGGCCCTTGATACGTTGAGCCGGAGCTTCATCTCACGTTGTTTCCTGCATCGATTACGGTTTTTATTTGATCTTGCCTTTAGTTTTCCTCATATGACTCACATCCTGTGTTATTTGTTTTTTGTCCTGGCTTTTTAAAAAATTCATAGTGAATCTAAATTATAGAATTTCTCTCAGCACTCCTCTTTCTCAGTTGTCAGTGCGTTAAAAAGTTTTCTTTAGCCTTCATATTATTTCAGCATGGCATATTTTTTTTAAAAAGTCATTTTGAGAAATATCTTTATTTAACCAGATGAAATTGTTCCAAAGCTTAATTAGAAGTAGCATATTGCAACTGTTTGGGTGCTATCTTGAGGCAAAATGATTATCCTGTAATAATAATGCATGTTCTGGTAAGCTTGTCATTATTGTCGTGGAGCGCTGCAGAGAGGGTCTTCCTTCAAGCTCATAAGGACCCTGGGGTACTCTAGTGAACAGCTGAGTTCTGAAGCTGAAGGAAAAATTAAGGAAAAAGTTTGTTAGTGGCCATAAGCCCCGTGTTTTTGTGCTACAGGAGAGCCACCCCCCTAATGACGGGAAGTTGTCTTATTCCGTCGACGCTTGGGGGATTTTCTTTGGTTGCTGGCATTAATGCAAGTCATGTCCCCAGATGTTATCTGAACGCAGTTGCCAAGGGTCAGGTGTGCAGGTGGGTAAACCATCTTCTCTTTAGCCATGCATCCACGCGTCCTGTACTTTGGAGGGCTGAACACGGCATGGGACACCCCAGCCTGAGACTGGAGGGCTGATTAGGGTTGCCGAGTGTCCTGTACATACAAGGCATGTCCTGAACTTAGTGATTTTGCGCTGGTCCTGTATTAACTTTTCAGGATGCACTAAATGCCCTATATTCAGCTTTTTTCAATAAATTACAAAATTCAGCAATAAGAACTATTTTTCACATTTAACTGGGCATCCTATATTTGCAAAATCTGGCAACCTTAAGGCTGATGGATGCTGCTGCCCAGTCTGTGCTCCTGGTTAATGCACAAGGCTGGGATCCCCACGTCCCTCCATTAATAGTCACTTGAAACACTAATTCCTCCTTTCTGTTTATGTTTAACGTGACCACCCCTAGTGGCCTAAACCAGGGAAGAATTCAAATAACTCGGACTACAGTTTTCTTCAGTGACTGAGATAGCAAACTCCATCACAGGCCGTTGGTCACACCTGTTTCAGCCCTAGATCCCGCTGATGGGTGTCTTAATGAAACCATGTCTGCAAATCCCCTTTCTTAGAGCTGTACACAGTACGAGTGTGAGAGAAACTGCCGTGACGGGGTGTGGGGCAGCAGGGGATGGTGGGCGAGGGTGATAGAGACCTCCTTAAAGCCCCGGGTGGAGATTGCCTTCCTCCCTCCTCGAAGGTGACTGGCCTTTAATGGCTCTGGGATGGCCAGGGATGGGCAGCTTCTCCAGGCGTGCAGAGCTAAAGAGATCATGTTGTCAGAGAGCGCTGGTTCCTAGTAACCTAGATTCTCTTATACTTTCTGGCTGCTTCCTGCTGTCTAAATAGAGGGAGTGTAATTAAGTTTATTATCTGTGACCTGATGCTAATTCCTCTTGCATCCTGCCTTTGTGCAAAGGGAGAAGGGTCATTTAAAAAGAAGTATCTGAACTAAGCTTTATTATTGTAAACACTCTCAAGGGTAATAAAACAAATCTACTGAATGAATAAGCTTGTGAAAGGCTTAGCACTCTGGAGTCATTTATGAGCCCAAATTTCATGTTTCATCATAGAAAAGTAAAAGTCAAGGTATTGAAGGATGTGGTATTTTGCTGTGGGTGCTTAAAATTCTGCATCGTCAATGAATCAGTGAATTAAGATTCCTGCTAAAATTCTTGTCAAATCACTTACATATCTTTTAAAATTTGATTTAAACAAGTAAACAGTGACCAAAATTAGCATTTGGAGTATAGGATTAATGATACTGAAGTAAGCCATACCTCCAAACATACTGATATTTCACCAACCTGTGTTAAGCCCGATAGCTGGTATGTATCAGTACTTTCAAATGCTTAACTTTAAAAAGCCAGCTAAGCAAAGACCAATTTAATAATGTAACAGTAAGACATTGTGACTTGAGAAAAGGATTTAATTTGCACCTTTTTTTTCAAATTAAGTTTTTTTAGTGATACTTTTCATATGTTACTTTCAGGTACTGTTATTTTGGTCTGTTTCTTTTATTCTGCATGTGCTAATTTCTTTGATTAATTTGGAGAACATCTGCATATAAATCTCTGGTCTTTTTACTGGCAAAATCTCGCAGCTTTTCACAGGACTTAGAGAGTTCACGTTCCAGACAGTCTCAGATTGTATCTAATTGAAATGCCAGATCTACAAAGGTGCCAGAGCAAAAGTGTGTAATTATGTAATTTTCTCTTGATCTTTCAGAGTCTTCCTGCGAGCGATTAATCAGTATGCAGATATGCTGAACAAGAAATTTCTGGATCAAGCCAACTTTGAGCTACAGGTAAGAGAAGAGGTAGACATGACCTTTGTTGGGAAATCACGTTAAAACAAATTGCTCATCTGAGCCAATATCTTCTGTTTCTAATCCTCGAGTTTAATTGGTCTCCCATCCAAGATGTGGAGATGGAATTTACAATATGGACATTTGGAACCGGAGGATTGAAAATTATGCCCTTGGGGTATTTGCTCAATTTAGCTACGAAGGAGATGGAGCTGTTTCAGAAAGTATTGAATCAGAGTGACAAGTAGGGACTCTGAGCAGGGAGGCCACCACGTCTCAGTTGGTGTGGCTGCCAAGATTGTCTCAGATCATCCTAACATGGGGAGGAAAGGAGCCTCAGAGGAGGCCAAGTGGCTTTGCATCACTGAGCTCAGCTTGCTTGTAGAACTCCGTTTTTCGCTGATTATTCTCTCCCTGCTTTATGCTACCCACAGTGGCCTTTACCAGGCAAAAGACCCTACCCCCATACCCCTGGGTTTTGGTCAGCCAGTCAGTCTTAGCCCTACTTCTTCAGTACTTGCAAAGAGTGTGTGTGTGTGCGTGCATGATAAGGACTGATTTTGCCTGGTGTGATTTCTTACTATGCCTCTGGTATTTGGGGCTCTCAGTTCCTTTGTACTCCAGATGTGTTTCTGCTAATAACGATTTTGACACTCTTATTACTTAGTTTAGTTCACTAAAGTTTGCAAATAAAAAAAGCATCCAGATGCAAACGGCATGTTAGTTTCCTGGGCAGGATTGTTCACTGAGAAGGAACCTGAGGATTTCTGTACACTCAGTGGGTGGTCCAGTTCTGTTATCTGTTCCCAGACACTGTCTTTTTGCATTGCCTTCTGAACATTTAGAGCTAATGTGATAGTTTATTAGATTGGGTTCTAAGGTGCCTATGCCCTTATTTCTTTTAAAATTTAAAATTTCTGATTTATCAACATTATAGATTATTAGTATGTAGTATAACAAGCACTATGTATCTAAAAATGTTATTTATTCACAATTTTTAATTTTGTATTATTTTCTCTGCTTAATGCTTGTTTTCACATGTCCTAAAACACAGATGTATACTCATTGTGAATATTTATCACTGTAGATCAGCACCTTGAGTGAAATATGAGACTCGTTCCTACCCTTTTCCCCTCCACAGGGTAAATTTTAATTAGGGTGACTTTTAACTAATTGTTGTGGGTTCTTCCTGATGCTTCTTTAAGTGTTTATATGGACCTATGCATCCTTTCTGTTGGCTTTTAACATGAATTGGAGCATACTCTATATGCTTTTCAGTTCTGTCGTATTCCACAATATAAAAATACAACATTTGGGCAGGCATTCCTGCACCGATGACCTACAGGCTGTTCCCAGTTTTTCCCTGTTCCGAGCAATGCTAGCATGAGCAGTCTGACATGTGCATCTCAGTGCTGCATTGCTCTAGAACAGGGTCCTAGAAGCATAATTGCCAGGCTGAATGGTAAAAAATTTTAAGTTTAATGGACATTGATAAATTACCCTTCTAAAATGCTTTAGCAATTTGCAATCCCACCAACCTTCTTTGAAAGCAGGTACTGTCTAGAATCTTCTCCAACACCAATTTCTTTAAAATTGTTGTCTCTTACATTTGTTGGGATTTCTCTGATTGCTAGTTAGGCTGAGACTACTTCCTGCCTGTGTGATTTCTACTATGAACTGTCTGATCGTTTCCTCTGCTCATTTTTCTGTTGGGCTATTTGTTGTACATTTTGTAAGTTGAAATTCTTGATATAGCCTAGTTACAGGTTTAGGCTTATCATGTAGAAATATTTAGTTTTTCTGCAGTCAAATCTGTCATTTCTTTTATGGCTCTTGGGTTTTATGTTTTGCTTGGCAAACCCTTCTTTGCTTCAATGTTATAAATGTAACTATTTTTTATGTAGTTAGTATCTGCTAATACCTTTATAGTTGTGCTTTTTTTTTTGCTTTTAACTTTCCAGTGATTAATCCATCTGGAATTTCTATAGTTAGTGTTAGGAGGAAGAGTTTAACTTCACTTTTCCCCACATCATTTCATGAATAGGTTCTTCTTTCCCAATGATTTGAATTGCCACTGTAAAAAACACGATTGCAAATGTATGTATGTGTCAGTTCTATTTCCTGTGTTCTTACCGACTGGTTTTATACCCAGCTAGTAAAGCCAGGACTTTCCTGTTAGTGTGTTATTACAAAATTATCTTAGCTCTTCTTGTGTATTTTCTCTTCCATGTGAAATTCAAAACCAGCTTAACGTTTTTTTTTTTTTTAAGTGCTTCTTGTATTTTAATTGAGATTCCACTGAATTTATAAATAAATGTAGGAGATATGTTACAGTATTTAGGTGAATCCTTTGCTGTATTTATTTTTTCCCATCCCATACAGGAATATTTAGGTCTCCTTTTTGTGTGCTTCATTAGGTTTTCTCATTTGATCCATGTAGGCCTTACCTATTACTTGCTGGGTAGATTGCTGTGTACGTTAAGTGTGGCTGCTGTGAGTGTGGCCTCCTTTTTCCCGACATGTTGGTTATTGCTGCCCTTGTTCATTGTTTCATGAGTAAGGTCCCCTGGATGCTCTCCTCGCACCCACACACCTTAGCAGCAATGTGCTCTTTCAGCCCAACATGGCGCCTTGCCCCTTGGCAGGTGTGAAGTGCATTCCATCCTGAAGGCACCCACTTTCCTACTTGGGGAGTGCTTGGGTGCCATATGGGGAGGCGGCCTTCAGCACGTGCTCCAGGCAGCTGGCGCTCTGACGAGGCCCATTTTTATGTTCCTACGTCCTTACGTTTGCTGGACAGTTCTCTCTCCTGGCACTTCCTTCTCCTTTAACTAACCAACCCTGAGGGCTGCTACTTCCCTTCTTTTCCCTCTGCTCCTCGTCAGCTAGCTTCTCATTTCTGGCAAGTACAGTAGGAAGAACTCCTTTTCTTAACCTTCTAATAGTAGGCTGCCAAACTGACACCCTATCGCCTCCTCAATACTGTAGTGTGTATTTCCTACAAATAGGGGCTTTCTCCTACATAACTGCAGTAAAACTACCAAAATCAGGAAATTTACATTGTTATTACTCCTGTCTAGTCCTCAGACCCCATTCGAGTTCAGGTGTTCCAATCACATAGGCATCTCAATCATAGGTCAGCATCACCCGTTGCAGTTACTTGTCATATGCATTGCTTACAGTATTGTTTTTTTTTAATGTTGAATTTTTATACAATTTTTAAAGAAAAATCATATAAAATCATATGGGCGTCCCAATCGTAGGTCAGCATCACCCATTGCAGTTACTTATCATATGCATTGCTTACAGTATTGTTTTTTTCTAATGTTGAATTTTTATATGATTTTTGAAGACTTTTTACAGCAGTTTTAGGTTCACAGAAAAATTGAGTGGATGGTGCAGAGATTTCCCATATGCCACCTCTCCCCACACATGCACGGCCTCCCCCGCTATCAGCATCCTGCACTGGAGTGGTACATTTGTTACAATCAATGAACCTGCATTGATGCAACATGATCACCCAGAGTCCATAGTTTACAGTACAGTTCTCTCTTGGTGTTGTACATTTTGGGGGTTTGAACAAATGTATAATGACTTGTATCCACTATTATAGTATCGTACAGAGTATTACCATTGTAGTATCATAAAGGGTATTTTCACTGCCCCGCTCTGTGCTCCACCTATTCATCCCTCCCTCCCCGCTCTGCGTTCAGTTTCTGTGTCTCTCTTGTCTCCTTCAGGCTAGAACAGTTCCTCACTCTTTCTTGACTCTCCTGTCCTTAACACTTTTGAAGAGCACAAGCCTGTTATTTGCAGAAGGCCCCACAGTGTGGGCTGTCTCATGTTTCCTTGTGCTTGGACCCAGGCTGTACCTTTAGCAGGAATATCACTGAAGCGATGACCCCCCCATGCCACACCCTTCCAACCCCTGGGGGGCCCGCCTCATCCTGCTCAGGCTCTGGTAGCTGCTAAGGGATTTTTGAGGTATAGACAGCATGCAGCCTCCCCATTCCTGAGGAAATAGACATCTCCTGTTTGTTCCAGTCTTGCTTCACATGTGGAGAGCAGAGTCGCCAGGTGTGCAGAACACAAGGGAACAAACCTCCTTCTTCAGGGCATTCATGACACTGTTCCCATAAGTGTCTCCCAGGGCAGGGGTTTTAGGAGACTTCTGGCTCAGCAGTCATCCTGGTTGTGTGAATGAAGAGAAGGAACAGGGAGTGAGGGATGCTGGCATTTAGAAGGAACATTCATGTTGTTTTTACAGGCAGCAGCTATACATTAAAATATGTTCTGGGTCCTGCTCTGGCCGTGCCCCTGACAGTGACTCTCAGGATGCACCTGATAGTGGCCAGTGATTCCTGCCAGTGCTGTGACAGGAGGGCATTGCCAAAGGAGACAGGCGGCAGTAGGTGGGAAGTGTTGGTTCCAAAAACAGAAGAAGCAACTTGTACTTTATTGATTTGAGCCACCCCTTTCCTTGTAAAAGGAGCTAAAAGAGAAAGCGCCTTTGTGGGCAGTGAAGGAGTGTGGCTTATGAGGTCCGGGACACCCTGCTCGAGACCCTTGTTCCATGTCACATGTGACTTGTGGCCTTGGGCGAGTCTCTGAACCTCATCTGAGAAATGGGGGAGCAGCACTTCCCTGGTGAGTTCTGCAGCGATCAACGAGCTGCTGTGTTACTGCAGAAAGTGCCCAGTTTGTGAGAGGTGCTGCATAAATGGAAGCCCAGCACACTCTTACTTACATCCGTGCTTTAAAATTTCCACTTACTTCACAGGTAGCTAAAAAGAAGGTCAATACTGTTAACTCTATGTAACTTTATATAACTCTTTGCAGCTGTCTCATTTGATATGATAAATATTATCCTCGTTTTGTAAATGGGAAAACTGACACCCACAAATTTCTTCTAAAGAACACTGAAGGCACGTTTGAGCCTGGACATGTGATGGAAACTCTGACCATCCAGGCTATTTGCCACTGGGAGCAGAGGAAAGTTCCCCTGAATTGTTCTCTGGGACACGAACAGTCAGTTCCTCAACTGGCAAACAGCCCTCTGCTCTGGAGTTGATGAGTAACTGTAATGGCCAGACTCTCTGAGCCCCTGCTGTAGTTCCGGGGGCGGGGGGGTCGGTCTCCCCACTTGTCTCTCACTCCCTCCCCCCACTTCCCAGCTGGTGCTGCCTTCTGAGAGGAAATGTCTATTGAGTTTTATGTTGCGTCTGAGAAATCCCCGTGGGTGCATCCCTCAATTACTGGTTGTGATTGATGGATCACTTACTTTATGCCAGACGTGGGATCCTGCCCCCACCCCACCGCATCATGGGGCGTAGAGGGAGGACGGTTAAGGCAGGACTACAGTGTCTGCCATGGAGGGTGGACTGAGCGTCACTGTAGGGACAGACTGCAGTGCTGTGAGGGAGAAGAGAGGACAAACGTGCCTGGTCCAGGTGTGCTACCACATGGTCAGGGAGGAGAGGTGGGTGGGCCGGGTGTCTGCAAAAGCCCCAGAGTGGGAGAGTGTTGGTTCAGGGGTCTGATGGGAAGGCACACGAGATGCAGCGTGAGTGGGAAGGCAGAGGGAGCGAGAGTGGCAGACTCACCCTCGGGACTGTTATGACCTGAAAGGTGTGGGAAGTTCCCGAAGGGTTTGAGTGTGGCTCCCTAGGATTGTTGTTAGTTCCCTGTGGCTGCACTGGGGACAGTGGGTTTGAGAGGGACGAGGCCAGAGACAGGAAACAGGAAACAGGCTGTTGTGGTCTGTGAGGGAGGGAGCTGACCCGGATTGTGCGATAGCCCTGGGACTGATACAAAGGCGATGGACTTGGGGGGTGTTCATAGGCTGAAAGCAGAAGGACTTGCTGGTTGATCTGATGAGATGCGGGAAGGGACAGACCCAGAGTGAGTCCCAGGGCTCTCGCCTGGGCAGTGGGAGGTGGATGCTGGTGCCGTTTGTTGAGTGCCAGTGAACAAGCAAAAGCATCCTCGTTTGTGATCCAAGAATTCTTCCTTCATTTTAATTATCTTGACCCTGTCTTAAACATTGATATCACCAAGAGGTATCAGCTCATGACTTCAGGACTCTACCTATACTAACATTTCTTGTTGAAGAACACTTTCATAGCAGCAAGTCTAGGTTACTGTGTCCAAATACACAGACCTTTATGATGAGAAAATCATTTCATAGTAAATTGTCTTTTAAGCCCTGTATAGTCCGTAAATCCTTGAAATATGAAATGTTTGATCTTTTTATTTCTGTTTTCCTTAATTGTCTAGGGTTTATATATATTTTTAGTATCAGAAAAAAAATCATAAATTATAGAAATCTATATGCTATTAAGTAAGGGGCTCCATAATACAATAATAATGAGATAACATTTATTACGTGCTTATTGCCTGCTCGGCACCACCAGAAAGCCTCTGCATTATTTACTGCTTTTATCCTCCAGCAATCCCATAAGGTAGGTCCTACTGGAATTCCCATTTTACCAATGAGGGAGCCGAGGCCCAGAGAGGTTTGATTATTTGCCTAAGTAAGTGGCAGAGCTGGGATTTGCTCACATGCACTGTGACCTCAGAGCCCGTGCTCAGCCGTGAACCACACTGTGGGTGGCTGGCTGGCAATTTGTACATAGTGAGTGCGGTTTTTTAAACATTTCAGAAGTGTATGCTGGGCAAGTGATAAATGTCTCAGGGCATTTTTGAGACCTGATATTAAGCTGTCCAAAACTTAACATGTCTTCCTTTTTGGTTTTCAGCTGTGGAACAACTACTTTCACCTGGCTGTCGCTTTCCTTACTCAAGAGTCCTTGCAACTGGAGAATTTTTCAAGTGCTAAGAGAGCCAAAATCCTTAACAAGTAAGTCCGAGTCCAGCCCTGAAATCACAGGCAGGAGCCTGCAACTCTATTAGCATAATTTTCGTGTAGTCTCTCAAAGCCAACTTGGTGCAAATTGAGATGTAATCACGGTGTAATGAAAGGGTGGTTTCAAATCATGAGTCAGGTATTGCCTTTTCTAACCCCTGAATCAAGATCTAAAATTGCAGGATTCATCTGGTGGCTTCAAAGTCAGTGTAATTCAAGACTGTCGGCAGCACCCACAATGGGAGTTTTGGGAGATCATTGCTTTTGCCACGCATTATTCTGATGTTGTTCCACGTGTGGTTTACTTTATTGCTTGATTCTCTAATGCTGCTTTGAAAAAGGAAGCTTCTGACGAAAGCTCTTGGCACTGTTGGGATTGTTGCACAGCTCATTGTGGGGAGGGAGATGTCCATGGTTTCCTTCTTTGGAAGGTGTTAGCCCGGTCCTCTTCCACGTAGGAGACCTGAAGGGACTGAACTAGCCTTTGGATGGTCCTAAAAACCTCTCAGAAGCCCCGTGGAGGCCAAGATCCCTGCCTGGCTCCTTCAGCTCTGCATCCTGCACAGCTCCTGGTCCAGTATAACACAAGAACTCTTGCATAGGTTTCTTTCCAACCTCTGGGCCCCCCGAGGGTCTGGCCTCCTGTCTTTCTGCCTCAGTTTCGCTGACTTCTCACTTCTCGGAGTACCCCTTTCACCGGAACTCTTGAGAAGAGGTCTCAAATTGCTCCCACTTTACTGAGTCATCAGCCCCTGTTTGTCGTTTAACGATGCCTCTGCCTTCTGTTCACTGTTCCAAGGCTTTGCCAGCCCCGTGCTGCTCCCTGAGGTTAGAGTCCAGAGGGAGTCTCGGAAGGTGACAGTGGCTTGGCCCTTCTCAGATTTGTGAGTGTGTATCTCACTGCAGGCCACGTGGCAAGCACGTTTTCCCTGAGGAGGAAGCATTATTTCAGCAAATATTTGTTGAGCAGGCACTACGTGCCAGCGACTATCTAAGCACTTTGTGTGCATTTTTCACATACAATCATTGAAACAAAAACCAAAACTATTCATTAGATTCTCTTCTCATCCTTATTTTCCAGATGAGGAAGGTAAAGCACATTATGGACAAGTCATGTGGCCAGTGTCACACACCTGGCTGTTCTCATCCAGGCAGTGCAGAGCCCAAGATTTTAACCTATGCTGCTTTTAGAACCTTCAATCCTTTCATCTGTGTCCATCTGCATAAGGGTCAGCCTTCATCGGGCCGTCTCTCTTTCATGCTTCCTCAGTTCAGTGACTCCAGTCTACTGGCCATTGATGTAGACAAGCTGTTAAGAAAAGGAAAATGCACCTCTTGTCCAAGCACCCAGAATGGTGTAGGCAAAGTGGGTGCCCACCGGTGACCACAGGGATAGCATGCAGCAGCAGCAGCAGCCGCCTCGGAGCCAACATGGGTTTTATCACTCGCCTTGGCTCAAGAGACAGACTTTTCCAGGTGGCACTTTCTGGGGACTGGCTCAACAGAGATGCTTCCACTTTGCAAAGTTTACATCCCTTTGGGGCTTGTCCCAAGTTAGGGATGGCTGCTAGTGGTTGCTGTTGCCCTTGTTTAAATGCTCTCATGGTGAAAGTTGTGTGTAGTAGAAACGGTGATAACCTGCACACTCTGAGAACAACACTTCACAACTCGTTCACAGCCACTCCCGGACGCCCGGGCTCCTGGTTCTCCTGTCCTGCAGGAGGAAAGCTCGGCCGCAGCAGGTGGATTCTCCTGCCACGTGTGTGCAGGGCTCTCTGTGGGGTGAGGTTGAGATCCAAACCCAGCTCCAGCCGATGGTGGAACCCATTCTTTGTCAATCACACGGCAGCGTCTACACTTAGAGATGCCTGTGGGAGAAGAAGTGAATTTAAACCAGAAATCTGCCTGAAAAGAGCTGACATCCTTTTGCGGTTTTCAGAATAAAACAATTTGCTTCTGAGTGTTCTCCAGGCCAGGGCGGGGTAGCTCTGCAGAGGGCTTTCTCCTGTTGGTGTGAGCGTGAATGTCTCAGCTAAAGCAACGTAATTATATGCGTTCACCGCGCAGGGCCTTGGCTGCCAAAGAAAACGTTTGCTTCCCACATAGCTTTGTGCATTCTGGGGCTTCAAAGCCGAGCAAAATTAAACACAGCCAGCTGGTATTTCCCCATCCAGAGCCGGCAGGGCCTCTGAATTGGGCTTTTAGTATTCTCTGTCTCACAACCGTGGCCGTAAGAGACTCCGGATTTTCCCTTTGAAATTTTCTCATGGACTCCCTGAAGAAAAAAACCGCAAGCATTTCAGAAGTTGTCTTTGTAAGACTGTGGCAGGACTGCCTCAGCCCCTGTGCAGCCCCAGAGGCCATCTCCCAGGGGTGTAGGCTCGGTCTGTGTCCAGGCCACCGAGGAGAAAGCGTTCTCCCATCTGAGAGAAGCCTCTTGGCCTAAGATGCATGGCAGGTGCACGTGTGTTTGTTGTATGCTTCATGCCTCTTACTATACCTTCAACACTTTATAATCAATGTGCAATTTTTATTTCTTAATAGCTAAACCTGAATAAGAAATATTTGAAGACATCCTACACAAATGCTTAAATTTTCTAGACATGCCTAGGCCCTGGAAATGTTTTAATTTGTTTCAAGTTGTGCCCTGTGCTCAGTCAGGCCAGGGTCCTAGTGCTAGGGCCCCAGAGATAAGAAGTTCACCGTCTATGGGGAGGTAGATATGCAAAAATAATAACGATTGGAGTGGAGCGTAGCTGCTAACCGGGTGCCTTGGCCACCTGGGGATGGGCAGGTGGGACTCATCCTGGGAGGCCAGAGGGCCTTGGGCAGCGTGAACCTCTGGGCTGGGTGGTGAAGGAGGCTGAGATCTTTACCAAATTGACTGACTGAGCCAAGTGTCAACAAACGGCCAGTCCCAAAGGGGACATCAGGTTCTAACGGGCATGGCCTGCTCTACAAGCAAAGAGAGGCTCTGGGTTGGTGAAATGTAAGTGAGTGGCTGGGCCTGGAGGGCTGGGACTTGGGGCAGGGCAGGACAGGCCCAGTGATTTGGGAATTAGCCCCACTGGTCTGAACAAATGGCTGGGTGCTGGTTTAGAGCACAGTGGAGCATCATTCATGTGGTTATTTTTTCTAGAGGGAAAGCCCATGGTGTCTGAAAGTGGAGCGATGCCACACCCATTAGCAGCCTCTGGCCGTCTCCATACTGGCCTGTCTACTGCTCTAGGGTCTGTGAATCCAACCAAGTGCATCTGAGTAAGGGCTGTGGAACCTCACACACACACCCCTTCCTCTTCCTCTTCGTTTCTGCCAGGCCCTACTGCTCCTCACATCTGCCAGATTGACAGCACTACGGCTCAAAACAATAGAAAACTTCAGGATCAGAAGATCTGCCTGTTCATTCCCTCTCGTTAAGCTCTCCATCCTCCTGATGACCCAGTTTGGGAGATAATTAGGATATTCATTCCAAAGACATTCCTCAAAGGGCATGGGAGTAACATAAAAGAATGGGCCATACCACTCAGAGAACTGATTATGGCAACAAATTTAGTACAAGATTTGCCAATAACTGCAAAATAAATAACCCCTAGGAATCAAAGTCCGCAATAAGAAAATTTAACTGACTCACCCTTCAGACATTCTTGGTGCTCGTGACTCCTAACAAAGGACAGAGGTGTCAGTGGGGTGCTAAGCCTGACCATCATTTCTTCCTCTAATCCCACCCTCCAAGTCTTGTACATTATTGGGGCTCAGGAAATAGGAGTCAGATGTGAAAGAGCTGACTTTTGATTAGCATCCAGCTTGACCATTTTAATACACAAGACACTGTGTCTCCTAGTGTGGGACGGTGTGGTGCGTGACTGCAGACAGGTGTCTGTGTTCAGGACCAGACTTCGTTCTGGGTGAGAAAAGGGGTTCATGAATTGACTCTCCAGTATATCTAAGCATAAAATGCCCACCTAAAATTTTTAGCCTGAGAGGTTAATGTTTGATGGCCAGGCTCAGGTCAGTGAATTTGAGCCTGTGTGCAGAGACCCCTCCACAAAGACCCTCTCCCCAGTTGGTCTCAGGATGTTTCCCATCATTTTTTTTTTTACTGGAGACGTCTGTCCTCAGCCACTGTACCCTCTAAGAGAACAGGTTTCACAACTGGACCAAAATACCATAAACAAAATACCGTAAGCAAAATACCTCCATCTTTCTGATCACTGGGTTCTAAAACGTCACTGTGTTAAGTCAAACTGGACACATCACTTTTTAGAGAAATTGAAAGAAAATAAGCATGCTGTGACAGCCTTGTTTTGCAGTGTGACTGCATCTGAAGCTGTGATTATACCTTCCAAATTGTAACAGGAAATATGATGTTTAATTTGTGTTTGTGCTAATTTTTTTTCCAAAAAACTCAAATTATTCCAAATAAATTCACTATAAACCAAGAATTAGAAGGGAGTCCAGGGAGACAGACTCAACAGTTGGTAACCCTGTGCCAAGTTCCTGTTGGAAAAGTTTTGTTTTGTTTTGTTTTTGAGGAAGATTGGCCCTGAGCTAACATCTGTTGCCAATCTTCCTCTTTTTCTTTTTTTCTCCCCAAAGCCCCAGTACATAGTCATATATCCTAGTTGTAGGTCCTTCTAGTTCTTCTATGTGAGACACCACCTCAGCATGGCTGGATGAGCAGTGAGTAGGTCAGGGCCCAGGATCTGAACTGGCGAACCCCGGGCTGCCGAAGCAGAATGTGTGAACTTAACTGCTACGCCACTGGGCCAGCCCCTCTTTTGGAAAAGTTAAGTATCTGGCATGCATTGCTGATGCTGTGCTCTATCGAACAGGATAAAACTTTAGGCAGCGTAGGACACGTCAAACCCCTGTGTCTAATAAGGTTTATTCCCATCGGTCACGTATGGGGTCCCACCTCCTCCCACCTCCCCCGGAACTTACCAATCTTTCCCTTTAAAATAACAATGTCTCACTCCACCCGTCATCTCCCGCCGCCTACCTCCGTGTCTCTCCATTCCTCAGCCTCCTGCCACTCCCGAATCTGGCTGCAGGCCCCGGTAGCCCACCTCTTTTCTCACTCCCAGAACTCCACTCCAGGTTTTCCTCCGGCTTTCTGGCCCCTTGTTCCCTCCTCAGGTTCATACTCCTCCACCCGACCACTAAGTGGTGGAGCTCCTCACATCTTGGTCTTAGGCCTTCTCATTCTATTCTCTCTCCTTAAGATAGCATTTTTCAAACTGTGCTTCTCAACCCCTTGTTGGGTCAGGATAGCAACTTGTTGGATCATTGTGTTAGTTTCCTGGAGTCATCTGCCATAACAATTAACACAAACTCGGCGGCTTGAAACAACAGAAATCTGTTGTCTCATAGTTAGGGAGGCCAGCAGTCAAAACCAAGGTGTTGCCAGACTTGCTTCCTTCTGGAGGCCCCAAGGGAGAGTCTGTTCTCTGCCTCTCTCCTTGCTTCTGCTGGTTGCCCCAATCCTGGGCATTCCTTGTCTGTGGATGCATAACTCCAGTCTCTGCCTCCACCTTCACATGACCTTCTGCCCTGTGTGTCTGTGTCTCTGAATCTCCCTCTCCTTGTAAGGACACCAGTCCTTGGATTTAACCTCCTCTCCCCAAATCCAGTATGACGTCATCTTAACGTGATTCCATCTGCAAAGACCCTATTTCCATATAAGGTCACGTTCACAGGTAATAGGAGTTAAGACTTGAATATATCTTTATGGAGGACACAATTCAACCCACAATAGCCATGCCCAACATAGTTTTTTTCCCCAATGAAATAGAATATAAGAAAGCATTGGAGGTCATTGAAGGTAGTAAGGTTAAATATTATTTCATCAAACTTTTGTACACATATATTTATATGTGTGCTGGTTAGTAAAGTAAAATATATTTTTTATTTCAAAAAAAGTTTGTGAAACTAAAAAAAATACTTTAAAAAACCTGCCTTGCAGCCTCTGCTCACAGCACACCACCCCCTTGCTCTCTTAAGGAGGAGTGGGCTCTCTGTCCTCCTGTCACACTGCCTTCTTTGGTCCATATGCCCACCTGCTGCCTCCCTGCTACTGGGCCTTTCCACCTGCTGGTTCCTCTGCCTGGAGAGCTCTTCCTTCCCCTCTTTGTCTGGATTACATCTCTCCTTCTTCAAATCTTAGGGCAAATAATACCCTCCCAGGGAACTCCTGCCACAGCCGACCTGGACCCACTGTTAAATTCTCTCACTCCTTCTGTTTTTTCTAAAGAGCCATGATCACGACCTCGCAACAATTACTGTGTGTACATATATATGTATATCTTGAGTGATTATTTGTTTAATGTCCATCTCTACTACCATGCTAATAGCCCCTCACGGTCTGGGAGTCTTGTGTGTTCTCCACATTATATTAATATTCCCATATTAGCTCTGTGCCTGGCCTCCAGTAAGTATTCAGTAATTAATCAATCAATGAGTAGTGCTCATTGAACGAATTGATCTAAATGACCATTGCAGCCATGAGGGGGATGCTGCAATGCTGTCCAGTCTGAGCTTTTAAGGAAGGACCAGCCTGGCTGGCTTCAGTGCTTGCTGGGACAGACAGGGGCATCTTCTTCCTCTGTCTCACAAAAGCCTGGGAGATGAGCATCATGCATCATTATCCCAGTACTACAGATGAGGAGACTGAGGGTCAGAGTTGTCAGGTAACTTGCCCAGTGTGCTTAGATTTGGGCTCAGGTCAACCTTACCCCTAAACTTGGGCTATCTCTGGTGGACATGGGTTTTCTGCTCTTGGGGTGAAGATTCAGGAAACCAGGTGCTGAGATAAAGCCTCCAAGACCATATTGACACTATTTTAGGTCAGAGGTGGAGGCCTGGATGTGGGATCTGAGATCTACTTGGGCTGTGGAAAGGTTGCCTCCTGGTACCCCTGTGGAACACGCAGTTTGAAGGTGCTCACTGACCTTTTGGGTGGGCGCAGGTGAGCTGGGCGTGGTGGGAAGCTCCAGGTGACCTGAGCTCCGTGCTGCTCTGGCTTTGTGGAGCCAGGCCTGTCAGTTCACCACTAGGAACCTCTGCTTCCTCAGTGGAAGGATGGCCACAGCAATGGCTTCTCGCTCAGCTCATGGTCTTCTTGCCAGACTCAAATGAAACGAACACACTCTGAGAGATGCGACACAGCGCTGCACTGTGACATCATGGAAATCTGTCCTTGCTGGTCCTCGAGGCGTGTGCTGTGGGGCAAGAACACGGATTTTGGAGTCTGGAGACTTGGAATCTCCTCTCTCCTTGCTTGTGACCTTCGCCAAGTTCTTTTGTTTCTCCCCTCTAGGACTGGTTCATTTCCCTCAACGATAAATTGTTGGAGATGAACTTAGCTATGATCCCTAAGGTTGCCCCAGCTCTGCAATCCTGTTTCCAGGTAATGAGCGTTAGCCCAGACATTCTCAATTATTGCTTTTTTCTCCTCCTCGGGAAGAAGGTACAAATGGTTCGGGGATCCCTCTTGAGTTCTGGTGACAGCTGTAACTCTATTTGGGGATTATGCTGAGACGTGTGTAGATTCATCAAAGCTGCCTTCTTATTAAAACTAAAGAAAAGATCAATCTTGCTGCCAGGGAGATTCAGTCTCGCCTGCCACCTTCTAGCTCCTTACTCCTCTTGTTACCTTTGTTCTGGCTTTGGGCACCTTTGTCTTCTTTGACGAGGAAAACCACTTTTTTGGCACCTTTATACACTAGGCCCGACTCTCATGAGGGGTGTGCTCTCAGATCTTTGCTAATACCCCCCGTTCTCAAATACTGTGAAGGCACGTTATTTTCTACGTACAAGACAGTAAAGCGGAACTGGACAATGTAAACCAGACGTCCGTGAGCCCCTCGCCCTCCATCAGCACCTTAAGGAGTGGCTCAGGCTGCCCTCTCCACGCGGGCCTCCAGGCGTCCAGCTGTCCACTCCAGCTCTGGAGAAATGGCAAATGACGTGATTCCGTGACATCATGAGACGTCAGGTCGCTCCTGAATGACCCAAACTGTCTCGCATTAGCCCTTCTTATTTTTTGAGAGATATCCCAGGATGAGAAGGAATGGCTTGGCTGTTAGAAGAGCATTTAAAGCTTGAGTTAGTTGATCAACGGCAGGCCAACCCCCCAGGACTGGCTCACACCTCCTCTGGGGCCTCTGGCCCCCTCAGTGTGCTGAAGTCTGAACCCGTGCTTGCAGGGGTTGGGGTGTGTGTGTTCTCAGGGTCCTCCCTGCAATGCCATGTCCCTGACTCGCCGGATGCCCACTCCCCAGAGCGGCGACTCACCCACCTCTCCCGCGAGAACCTCGCCAACCTTGGCAGGAAACATTGGCGCTGGGCGTGGAGCATGGTTTTACTCTTCACGATCGTCTTCCCCTGGTAAATGTCGGAAGGATGCCAGTCTCCCAGCTCATCATGCAGCCAACCTCATCCTCTCTGGGCCTGGGCTGCAGCGGCTGCAGGGACCACTTTGGCATTTGTGCAGGAGCAAAATGGAATTGTAAAACAGCTCTACAAGCCTCAAAAGGACGCACAACATAATGGTGCTCAGATTGGATGCCCCTTCGGCAATTTGAGGTGCCAGTTAGACACTGAAGGGTGCCCTCCTGTCACCCACAAACTCAGGTCCAGTAGCTTTGCTGTCAGTGGAAACTGGCAGTGGGCGGACCTCTCCTCACTGTGGCATTGGGGATGGGCTCATTCCCTGGCAGAGATCCCCCCTCTCACTCACCGAATTTACCTGCCCAGTGCTCACCTGGTTGTCGGGCTAGGCGGGAAGGTAATACATTTACCTTGGAGGACCAGCTTGTCCTCGTAGGAAGGGGCTTATGCTCCCCATTCAGTTTCTCCATCTGTACCACGGGCCGTGGCCACTGTACAGCTGTGGTGCCCCCAATGTTGACGTCTGTGAGGAAGCTGCCAGGCAGTTTTCACCTTCCCTGGTTGAGATTATCAGTGGCCTGCAGCCCTCTCTTGCCTAAGTGACAGACAGGTGCGTAGGGCACTGGAGACCTATAATAAGGTGGCAGCCAGCTTGGTGGTTGATTTACCAGCCAGGATCTTTGCCTTTAAGCCCTAACTCAGTCATCTGTAATCAGAGCTTTTCTTTCCACATCAGCTGACAAGAAGACGAACAGAGCCGGCTTGATGACACAGCTGCAAAACTGCAATACTGTACGATAATTTTACAAATTAATTTTAATATAATCAACCTTTTCCTTAGGCAATAAAGGAAAAAGTTAAATTGCTCACAAACTAATAAAGGTTTATCTTCTGAAGCATCAAATTCTGTTTACTCACGAAACACCTCCTCTGCTGACCCACTGGGAGGAAAATTAGCATTTATTTTCCCTGATAAACAAAAACCAGGGAATCTTTGTTGACATCTTTAGATGTTCAGCCCTTCCATACACTGAAAATGGTAAAGAAGAATGGGAGATATGCAGAAGGCCTTCCCAGCTCTGACTGTAGACTCCAGGGCTTAATTTTAACGTGTGAAAGCTGCTTAATGTGAGCAGGGTTGAGGGATGCCATTAGGTGTCTGCAGTGCCTGGATGCTAACAACATGCTTGGAAAACAAACTCCCCCTCAGGCCAAGGAGACGGGTCTCTTTCGCTTCCCATTAGAGACTGAAGAAAGGAAAACCCATTCATTACTCTCCACCACCTCCCCCAGGTTCCCACAGTGGGGGGATGTTATATAATCTGTGGGGATGGGAAAGTGAGATTCTCCTGCTGGAGTCCTCCTCCTTCAGTGCCCTTTGGTGGCAAAGGAAGTTGAAGCTTTTACACTCTCTTTATTTGTCTCAGTGATGGGAGACTTTAATTGCACTTAAAAGCAATCCAAGTCTGATGTTCAATTCTCTGTAGAGTGACTCAGCGTTTTTCCTATCCCTGGTTTTCAGGTATGGAGATATGAGGAGACAGATTGGCTTCGAAATCAGAGACATGTGGTACAACCTCGGTGAGTAACCGGGATTTCAGGGCAACATGGTAACTATCTTGAATCTGTGGTGGGTGGTGACGTTGGCTCATTGTCCATTTTGGGGCATCTTAAAAATCTGAATTGCTTCTGTTGCTCAGAGAGCAATTGCTATTCTTTGCAATAACTGTTTTCAGTAAATAAGAGACAGAAGACCGAAGTAAAGGGAAGAAAATCTGATTGGTGGGGCAAATAGAAAAATCAGTAGAGCACCCGCTTGTGTCAGATGAACACAGCTCAGCCTTGGAACTCCTTTGCTCCTGGGCATCACTAATGTTCTCTCAGTTTCTCATGCTTCAAACTATGTTGCTCATCCTGCTGTTACGTATGCCATCACTTATTGTATTCAGTTTCATATACTCTACCTTCAAAAGAGTTTATTTGCCTGCTCAAAACTGGACCCTGTATTTAGGTACACTGCCACCAGGTGGGGGTAGCACAACATGCATGTGCAATCAAAATTATAAGGGATATGCATGTTTAAGATAAGAAATTAATGTAGGTGTTTATCACTACAAACTTCCCTCTTAGTATTGCTTTTGCTGCATCTCATACGTTTTGATATGTTGTGTTTTCATTTTCATTCGTCTCAAGATACTTTCTGCTTTCCCTTTTGATTTCTTCTTTGATCCCTTGGTTGTTCAGGAGTATGTTTCTTAATTTCCACAATTTGTGAGTTTTCTAATTCTCTTTCCATTACTGATTTCTAGTTTCATTCCGTGACAGTCAGAAAAGATACTTGGTATGATTTCAGTCTCCTTAAATTTGTGAAGGATTCTTTTATGACCTAACATATGCTCTATCCTAAAGAATGTTCCGTGTATGCTTGAGAAAAATGTGTATTCTGCTGCTGTTATGTGGAATGTTGTACATATGTCTGTTAGGTCCATTTGGTCTATTGTGTTGGCTTTGCTAGTGAAGACAGATCTCAAATAAACAATCTGACTTTACATCTCAAGGAACTAGGAAAAGAAGAACAAGTTAAACCTAAAGTTAGCAAAAGGAAGGAAATAATAAAGATTAGAGCAGAAATAAATGAAATAGAAAATAGAAAAATTCAACAAAACTAAGAGTTGGTTTTTTGAAAAGATAAACAAAATTGACAAACCTTTAGCTAGATTAACTAAGAAAAAAGGAGAGAAGACATAAATAAATAAAATCACAAACGAAAGGGGAGACATTACATCTGATATCACAGAAAAAGAAAGTATCATGAGTGATTACTGTGAATAATTATATACCAACAAATTGGATGACCTAGAAGAAAATGGATAAATTCCTAGAAACATACAACCTACCATGACTGAATCAAGAAGAATTATAAAATCTGAACAGACCAACAACGAGTAAGGAAATAGAATCACCAATCAAAAACTTACCAACAAAAAGCCTGGGACCAGACGGCTTCACTGGCAAATTCTACCCAACATTTAAAGAAGAATTAATGCCAATCCTTTTCATACTCTGTCAAAAAATCGAAGAGGAGGGGACACTTCCAAACTCATTTTAAAAAGCAAGCATTACCCTAATCCCAAAGCCAGGCAAAGACACTACAAGAAAGGAAAACTGTAGGCCACTATCTCTGATGAACATAGATGCAAAAATCCTTGATAAAATATTAGCAAACAGAATTCAACAGCACATTAAAAGCATCATACACCATGATCAGGTGGGATTTATTCCTGGGATGGAAGGATGGTTCCACATACCCAGATCAATAAAAGTAATACATTACATTAATAGAATGAAGGATAAAAATCATATAATTACAGTCATGTATTGCTTAATGATGGGGATAGGTTCTGAGAAATGCATCGTTAGGCAATTTTGTTGTTGTGCAAACATCATAGAGTGTGCTTACAGAAACCTAGATGGTATAGCCTGCTACACATCTAGGCTATGTGTTACTAGTCTTATGGAACCACCGTTGTATATGTGGTCCATTGTTGACCAAGACATCATTATGCAGCACATGACTGTATCTCAATAGATGCAGAAAAAGTACTTGACAAAATTCAACACCCTTTCATGATAAAAACTCGCAACAAACTAGGTATGGAAGGAATGTACCTTTCAATTTTATATTGAAAACTACAAAACACTGATGAAAGAAATTAAACGCAAATAAATGTAAAGACATCTTGTGTTCATGGATTGGAAGGCTTGATGTTGTTAAAATGTTTATATTATCCAAAGCAATTTACAGACTCAGTGTTATCCTCTTCAAAATTCCAATGGCATTTTTTAATTAAAAAACACAATTTTTTAATAGACATTAAAAATAGACATTTAATAGACTTTAAAAAGACAATCCTGAAATTCATATGGAACCACAAAAGATCCCAAGTAGCCAAAGCAATCCTGAGAAAGAAGAACAAAGGTGAAATCATCATACTTCCTGTTTCAAACTGTATTACAAAGCTACACAAATCAAAACAGCATGATACTGGCATAAATACAGACATACAGACCAATGGAACAGAATAGAGAGCCTAGAAATAAGCCCATGCATATACAGTCAACTGATCTTTGACTTGGGAGCCAAGAATACACAATGGGGAAAGGATAGTCACTTCAACAAATGATGTTGTGAAAAATGGATATCCACATGCAAAAGGATTAAATTGGACCCTTATCTTACAACTTATACAAAAATCAACTCAAAATGGAATAACGACTTAAACATAAGACCTGGACCTATAAAACTCCTAGAAGAAACCATAGGAGAAAAGCTTCTTGACATTGGTCTTGGCAATGATTTCTTGGAAATGACACCAAAAGCACAGGCAACAAAAGCAAAAATAGACAAGTAGGACAACATCAAACTAAAAAGCTTCTGCATAGCAAAGGAAGGAAGCAACAAAATAAAAAGGCAGCCTGTGGATGGGAGAAAATATTTGCAAACTCAGTATCTGATAAGAGATTAACATCCAAAATATATAAAGAACTCCTACAATTCAATACCAAAAACCCCAAATAACCCAATTAAAAAATGGGCAAAGGGGGCCGGCCCAGTGGCATAGTGGTTAGTTCGCCTGCTCCACTTTGGCAGCCTGGGGTTCGTGGGTTCAGATCCCGGGTATGGACCTGTGTACCGCTTATCAAGCCATGCTGTGGCAGGCATCCCACATATAAAGTAGAGGAAGGTGGGCATGGATGTTGGCCCAGGGCCAATCTTCCTCAGCAAAAAGAGGAGGATTGGCAACAGATGTTAGCTCAGGGCTAATCTTCCTCACAAAAAAAAAAATGGGCAAAGGACTTAAAGCAGACAACAGAAGAAATACAAATGGTCGATAGATATATGAAAATGTGCTCAGCATCACTAATCATCAGGGAAATGTAAATCAAAACCTCAGTGAGCTATTACCTCACACCTGTCAGGATGGCTATTATGAAAAAAATAAAAGAAAATAGGTATTGGTGAGGATGTAGAGAAATGTGAACCCTTGTATGTGGTTGGTGGGAATGTTAAATGATGCATCTGCTATGGGGAACAGTATGGATTTTTCTTTAAAAATTAATAATAGAAATAACATGAACCAGCTATCCCACTCCTGGGTATGTGTCCAAATGAATTGAAATCAGGATCTTGATGAGATATCTGCATTCCCATGTTTATTGCAGCATTATTCACAATAACCAAAATGTGAAAACAACCTAAATGTCCATATATATATGATGGAATATTATTCAGCCTTAAAAAAAAAAAGGAAATCCTGCCTTATGCAAAAGCATAGAAGAATCTGGAGGACATTATGCTAAGTGAAAAAAGCTAGTCACAGAAGGACAAATACTGCATGATTCCACTTAAATATCTAAAGGAGTCAAGCTCATAGAAGCAGAGATAAGAGTGGTAGTTGTCAGGGATGGGGAGAGGGAGGAGGAAATGGGGAGGTATTGGTCAAAGGGTACAAAGTTTCAGCTATGCAAGATGAATAAGTTCTAGAGATCTGCTGTACGACATAGTCCCTAAAGTTAACAATACTGTATGGAACCCTTAAACATTTGTGAGAATAGATCTCATCTTAAGTGTTCTTACCACGATAAAAAGGAAAAGAAAAAAAGATAAGAAATTAATATAATTTAATTCGTTAAAATAAGCGGGAGTTCTGTGTTAAAAGGTCGAGCACTCTGACATGTCATTCTTTTAGATGAGCTCCTTACAGGAATAATAACTGACTATAATTTGGTGTCCTCTCACCAACTTTACTTTGTCCGCTGTGAACCTGGCCTGTCTCTTAGTTGAGGTTAGGCTCTTCCTGGCACCTGTCCCCCACTCTCAGCTTGCTTTGTGCCCAGGTGTCCCAGGCGTCTTTCTTCAGTGCCATGCGTGGTCCTGTGCAAGGCTTCAGTTGCATTTCCTGCCTCAGAGTCGTCCACGCTCTGCTTGCTTCCCTCAGATTGGCACATGAAGCCTGCAGTGACTCCTTTCTCCTGTAGGAGGCAGGCGTCTGTCCACATGTCTCTGTAGGTGCCCCACTGCATCAGGGTTTCATTTGTTCCACCAGGGCTGGGGTAACTGAACTGCCTCCCAACTCGCTTGCTTCTTGACTAGCTTCCTGCTCCCCTTGGTGGCTGGAGAGTGTGGCTACAAAGATGCCCTCATATATTGATATTTCTTGGGCAGAACGAAACAAGGTGATAAAAACGAGACATGGTTTTTGATGAAGGCGTGGAACTGGACTCCTTCACCCTCCTGAGGACCTTTGAGCAGACAGGAGCAGTGTTATGTGGGCCATGCCTATGATTTGGCTTAGCAGTCAGCAAGTTCAAGGTGGCCTCTTTTCAACTGAGGCCAGATTTCCTCAGAGGGATTTGACTCCATATCCTTCTTGACATCCATCCCGGATGTCAGCAAACATGTGCAAAGGAAGGCCCAATCACATCTCTAGGGAAAGTTAGAATTTCTAAATATTCTTCTGTCTTCCTGTTTATATGAAGGAGAGAGTCTTTTCAAATAGGTCTTTACGCAGAAAAATAAATGCAGAACGCCTTGGGGAAAAAGGTCTGTAAGATCCTCTATGGGTAATACTAACAACATAGAAATTAAGAAGCTTGGTTTAACGTGAGGCACCAGCTGGGTTCTCAGGAATAAAAATTGAGTGCAGGAGCCCCCGCGTGCAGATGCAGAGCTGGTCGGCACGGCTCTGTCTGCCTGTGTTCTCCGTGTAGGTAGGACCTGTACCCCACATGCTGTTCGGGTATCAGTACTGGAGGCAGCTGAGGACCCCTTAAGGAAACTCTCTGCCCTGTCCTTGCTGCAGCAGCTTAAAAGTCCAGAATCTAAGTACTGGCTATCATCTGTCAAAGGGCTTGCTACATCTCCAACACAGAACCTTCCAGGCCCCGTCCTGTCGTCGGTCATCCTGCCATCCCTGGGTAGAGCAGGAGCCTGGGCTCTGAGTGAAGAGACTTGAGTCCCACTGCAGTTTTCATCCTCATCCCTGCCTGGCTGTATGGCCTCAGTCACATGACCCAGTCTTTCTGGGCTTCCATTAGTTTTCAAGGCTGTAAGATAAAGATGATGAACCAAAGTTTTCAAGAGCCTTCCAATCCTGAAGCTCAATAATTCTTTATATATATCTGATGATGATCTCAGTAATGAAATGCTAAGCCTTCTGGAACAGGGAGGAGGACCATTCATGAGTCATTTTAATTGATCATACTCTGACAGATGCATTTGTCATTTGCCCTGGCTGGCCAGATACTGCAGGACTCATGCCAGGAAGAGACCAAATGTAGCCCCCTTAGAGAGAGGGGCAGGAGAGGATGCGGAGGGACATTCAGAGAGATGGCAATGAAGGGAGTTCTTCTCTGCTGGACGAGAGGGAGTCCAAGGTTTTTCTAGGTGCCAGCATCCGTGGCAGAGGTGATATGTGCTGCACCTGCCAGGGCCAGCTCTCAGCGTGGACCTACTGCTACTCTGCACGGGGTCCTCTCTGAGGCCATCTTTCACCCTGGCCCTTCCTAAGAGAGTGACAACCCCTTCTTATGAGTTGTTCAGTTTCAACTCTAACGTACAAACTATGAATCATGTATTTCCCCCAAAAGGACAGTTTCAGGTATATTTTCAAACGACGGTGCTTCATTCTGAGTGCCTTGATAATATTTTTCACATCACTTAGGATAACTAGGGACATCCACTCTGGTGGATACTCAGACTGATCATTAACATATTAAAATATGCTTGATAAATAGCTGCTGCCCCAACTCAGCCCACCCTGGCCCCTTACTGCTCCCCCATGACCCTCCCCTCCTCTGTGGCCCCTCCACTGAGGGGCCTCCAAAAAACTTGGCTCGAACCACAGCTGGCCTGGCTGATGGTGCTCCTGCCTGTCTGGTTTTCTTTTTATTTATTTATTTATGTATGTATGTATGTATGTATGTATTTATTTATTTTGTGAGGGAGATCAGCCCTGAGCTAACATCCATGCTAGTCCTCCTTTTGCTGAGGAAGACCGGCTCTGAGCTAACATCTATCACCAATCCTCCTCCTTTTTTTTTTTTCCCAGTAGCCCCAGCAGATAATTGTATGTCATAGTTGCACATCCTTCTAGTTGCTGTATGTGGGACGCGGCCTTAGCATGGCTGGAGAAGCAGTGCATCGGTGTGCGCCCAGGATCCCAACCTGGGCCGCCGATAGCTGAGCGTGTGCACTTAACCGCTAAGCCACGGGCCGCCCCTGGTTTTCTTTTTATAAAGATTGTTTTCATTGTCACCTCTGTAGTCCCGGAGATTGGGCACCCTTTGAAACTGGCTCCATCTCATTCTGTCCATTCGCGTGATTGCAATGAAGGAAGGTAGGAAGGGAGTGGAAGCTTCTCTGTGATGCCACCTCCAGGCCCTCGTGAAGCCTCGCCCTTCTGAGGATGCACTGTGCTGTAAATCAGCTCTTTAAAACTGTTTTGTGGGCCGGCCCAGTGGCACAAGTGGTTAAGTGTGTGCACTCCGCTGCGCCGGCCCGGGGTTTGCCAGTTCAGATCCCGGGCACGCACCGACGCACTGCTTGTCAGGCCATGCTGTGGTGGCGTCCCATATAAAGTGGAGGAAGATGGGCATGGATGTTAGCCCAGGGCCGGTCTTCCTCAGCAAAAAGAGGAGGATCGGCAGATGTTAGCTCAGGGCCGATCTTCCTCACAAAAAAAAAAAACAAAACTGTTTTGGATAATACCAACAACATAGAAATTAAGAAGCTTGGTTTAGCATGAGGCGCCAGCTGGGTTCTCAGGAATAAAAATCCAGTGCAGAAGCTCCCGGGTGAGGATGCAGAGCTGGTCGGCCGAGCTCCATCTGCCTGTGCTCTGCGTGGACGTAGAACCTGCACCCTGTGACATTCTCTCTTGACATTATCTGTCATTATGCTCCAGACAGGCTGAGTAAAGTGAGGGAGACTTGTGATTTGCAACATCAAGGATGCAGTTAAGAGAGCAAATCCCCATTCATCCTGTCTGTCAGGTGCTGATCTGAATACGGCGACGGATGCATAAGATCTGTGTTTTGTAGCTTTTCAGCCAGGAACATCATCTCTGGCATGAGAAGCCGCCAAGAGGTCAGACGTAAACCATGACCATGGTCAGCTAAGGGCAGGGAGCTGCTAACAGCGAGAAAATACCATCGACCAATGTAATTGGGTTCTTTGCTCGTAAAATAATTAAATTATTTTTGTAAGTTAAAAAAATAATAATAAAAGTATCAGCTTCCCACAGGATCTGCTCCAAGCAGCGCCTCAAAATGACTACGAATAGCTCCATGGGGTCACCTTGGGCAGCCTGTCTCTTTCCTGCTGCGAATCTCAGGTGTGGGATCCTGCCTACGAATGTCATTGCCAAGGCCGCCACTCTGGAAATTTATGACAGCACATCTCAATTACCCAAGATGTACACAACCTATTTTCTACACAGCTTTTTTTTTTTTTTTTTTTTTTTTAATGGGCTCAGGTTTGGGAACATACTGGCAGGCTTATCTAGCCAGCTCTGCCAAGAAAATAAAAATAGAAGTCAGATAAATTTATCATCCTACAATTAGTCACCTATCACTCGATCAGTGCTTAAGCCTAATGCTCCATGAGACTGTTTCTTCCTTGAGTCTTTCCAGTCATAAGTGGGTACACTGAGACGAGTGTCTCAGATCGCACCTCCACGCAGAGCTTCGGGGAAAGCATCTGGGGTCTATTTTGCTGGATTTAATGCAAGTGCAAAAATGGCACTGCCCCATGGGACAGGGCAGCACGGGTTTTTTTTCCTCCCAAACCTGTCATGTTTTGAGTCTGAAAGAGAAAAATCAAAAGCAGACTCTTTCCAAAAAAAGGGAAGAAATGTGCTTATTTACCCAGCTCTTCAGTTATTTATCAAAGTGTGCTCCTTGAGGCAGCCTGCCGGAGCACCTCATCTCACTGTCGTCACCTCGATTTACATTTTATTACATACAGCACGCTGGAGTCGGCCGGTATATCCAATCCAGTCAGAACAGATGTGCTCGCCACAAGATTTTTATGGGCTGGGTTTGGTCTGGGAGATCTTCCATGCAGGGATCCCCTTCATGGGTATTTTTGAGGACTGGACAAATTGTGTGCTTTTCATTAAAACCCACATGCAAGGAGGCCTCATCAGTTTGACTGGGTGATGGAATTTTTTGCTCTGTCTATCTTTGTGTATATGGAGACTTTCCAGGGCTAAGACTACGTTTAATATCCTGGATTTCTGATCACTGGTGATTGTAAGGAGATCATCCAAACACCCCCGAGAGGCTGCCGTTGGGGGAGAACCTGGCTTCCCTGAGAGAGCAAGTTCCACTCCCAGGGGCAACAGCTCCGTGTTTGTAACTAGAAGAAAGACTCCGGTGGGTTTTAAGGAATTTAGGAGGAGTAACTAGGAGATTGGCAAGGTGAGCGGAGGTGACATATTCCCATTGTCATCTGATAATTAGCTTGTTCTTCCTCCGTCTCAAAAGGGAAAAAAAAGTGCATCCTCTTTTTCTTGAAGTCTACACTGCAGGAGTCACCTTGATCCTCATTGATTACAAACCTGAGTCCATCATTAAATTAGAGCAAGATATATTCCAGGGGAAATCCATAATGCAAATGTCAAAAAAAAAGATGAATACTGAAGAACCTCACCCAGTCCTACTCACCTTGAGGATCCTTCCTTCTCGAAGGTTAATCCCCAGGGATATCATCATAGACAGAGCTCGGCGCTGACCCAGGCCAGTGTTTCCTGTATTAATGGGAAGGGTGATAATTGAAGATTAGGAGACCGTGGCTTTTGTCACTAATTTTTCCAATCCCTGTATCTGCGACCACTTGTTACAGCCATCTCTGCTCCTCCCAGCTCGGAACAATAAAAGCTGTCATTGACAGAGCACTCTTTGACACTCAAATTGTGGTTGATGAACAACTCGCTGTCACTATCATCTGTTTTCTGAAACATTGGCTCTGACATTTTTTAGGCATAATACAAGAAAAGTGTCACCTGAGAGACTGGATATAATAGCATTTTTAAGAGAATGCTTTGCTGCAGTTACATGCCTTTCAGAACCATTAAGCTTTTGGGAAAGTGATGAGAATCACATTATTATAGCCTTAGTCAAAATATTACCGAAAATAGGATTTTAATTATATTCAGATTCCTTATTGAAGATTACATTTTGTGTATGTGTCCACTCCATACAAATTTTAGAAATATATTAATTTGGCTAATTAAGAGGATTATGTATTTTGCTAAGTGTGATCATTTATACTAGCCAAATTTGTTGAATGGCTGTCTTTACAGAAATCTATATTAGCTGACTTATAAAGAAAACTAATTCTTTAGAGTATCCATTCTATTTCCTGGTTGTGTAAAAATATTAATAAGATTGATTAACTCTGGATAAACTGCCAGTGTTAATAACAAAAGGTCGCAGATAAGTCATTCAAGCATTTAGTTTCTTGTGCATGCTTCTGTTTTATGTTAGAAATGAAATGAAATGATATAAATTGTAATGGGGTGAAATGAAAATAAATCAAGATTTCTGAAATTAAAGAGAAGGGGGTGGGGCCACCCCATGGCGTAGTGGTTAATTGTGCGCTTTGCTGCTGGCGGCCCGGGTTCGGATCCCGGGTGCGCACCGATGCACTGCTTGTCAGGCCATGCTGTGGTGGCATCCCACATAAAGTGGAGGAAGATCAGCATGGATGTTAGCTCAGGGCCAGTCTTCCTCAGCAAAAAAATAAAAAACAAAGAGAAAGGGGTAGGACTTTAAAAGACCACTCTCTTGATAGGACCTGCCTCTAAATTACATTATATCACTCAAATAAGGCCAGTTCCCTCTTTTTTTAGAAATGAGTTTTCCAGCAGCTGGTGGTTGCTGCAGCTTCTTCCCTCCGCCTTCCCTCGGTCCTTCTTTGGTTCACTTCAAGTTTTCTATAAGCTCACTCACGTCGTTCCCAGCCCTCAGGAATTGAGAAGCAGCATACCCAAAGGACCTGGGGGCCACTGTAGGGGGAGAGCACAATGCAGCCGGAAAAAAATGGAGAGTCTGAGTTAGCAGTGTCTGTCTGAGTCAATAGCAGAGGGCTCGAAAGGAAGGATACCACGATTTTCAACAGAAATAATTGAAACAGAAAAGAAAAATGTTATCTGCAAGAAGCCAGTCTCTACTTTCTGGGGGAATCATTTTAGAATTGTGATATCCCAGCAGTGCTGGAAAAAATGACAGGTCGCTGTCCTCCGCGTCTGGGTGACTAGTGCAGCAGGGAGACAAGGGGGTCGTGTGGACAGCCAGCACCATTTCCGTTACAGAGCAGCGGAGAGCCCTAGTGCCCTGGAAAGAGCCCGTGGCAGGCAGACAGGAAAGGAATCGTTAAAATGAGGAGCACAGCTGACGCTTCAGAATCACAGCCCCGGCTTCCAATCCTGCTCCTTCATCCTCACTGAACAGCTTTTTGGCCTTGGGAATGGACCCGTTTCCTCATCTGTAAAACAGGGTTAGGAATGGTGCCCACTCTAGTGGAGGATGCTGATAATGGGGAGGCCATGCACATGTGAGGGCAGGGCAATGGGGGAAATCTCTGCACCTTCTGCTCAGTTTTGCTGTCAAAAATAAAGTCTATTAAAAAAATAAAATAAAGTTGGTTAAAAAGAAAAATGGGAATGGTAGCTATCTCCCAAGGTTATCATGAGAATTCAATGAGACGTTTTCTACGAGGCTTGTCATATAGTAAGTACTTAGGAAATGTTAGCTAATATTATAATATTTTTTATTATTCACAATGGCAATAGCATTTGTTTAAAAAACAACTTTTGAGAAACCTTTCCTGAATTCTTTAAAAATCATGTCTGGACGCAATGGGTGAGATAAGATTAATGAAGTAGTTATTTAGACGAGCATTTTCCAATCAAACAATAACCAAGGCAGGCAGAACCATTTCTATTTTCACAACTTCATATTCTGAGGCCTGTGCTTTGATTTCTTTGACTGCAGTCATTCAGAATGTTCCAGACGGGCCGGCCCCGTGGCTTAGGGGTTGAGTGCGCGAGCTCCGCTGCTGGCGGCCCGGGTTCGGATCTCGGGCGCGCACCGACGCACGGCTTCTCCCGCCATGCTGAGGCCACGTCCCACATACAGCAACTAGAAGGATGTGCAGCTATGACATACAACTAGCTACTGGGGCTTTGGGGGGGCGGGGAATAAATAAATAAAATCTTTAAAAAAAACAAAAAGAATGTTCCAGACATCACTCTGCATTATTTGCAGAGGTTCTAAATAGTAAATACTTCATCCTAAGATGTTGGAGATAGAGAGGACCCAAGAGACCATCTGCTCTAACTCTCCCGCTTCATCAACTCTTGTTCATCGTCCGCAAAGTTAGATACCAAGTGTCCCGTCTCCCAGCCGTGCTCTATCCAATACTGGGTCCCTGTTAGCTGCTCATATCCTTGATCCATGTGACATAATTGTCTATTTGTGAAATGGAGTTTTGTCTTCTATACAGACAAGTTATGACTACAGGCCTTATATTGGATGAATTTTTTAATACCTTCACTTACAGAATTTGGAATACAGTCCACTTCTTATACTAAAGGCTGGACACGTTCAAAATTGTTGCTAGCAGATGAGAAATGGATGCACATTCCCAAGATCCTAAGATTCAAAATCACAATGATCTGTGTTGTTTTGTTTTGTCCATTGAAGCACATTTTAGAATCCTTTTTTAGATTTCTTAAAAATGTATTTCTTTATTCAAGGTCAACACAAGATAAAGTTCATTCCAGAAATGGTCGGCCCAATATTAGAAATGACATTAATTCCTGAGACAGAACTTCGCAAAGCCACTATTCCCATCTTCTTTGATATGATGCAGTGTGAATTCCATTCCACCCGAAGCTTCCAGATGGTAAGGACATAGGTTTGCGGTAAGTGGCTTGGGGAGAACCAGGGGGACAAGCCTGGAACCTTGACAGAGGCTTGTAGGTAGTTGTAGAGTTAAAGATGTTGAACGTGGAAAACATAATTTCCTACAGCGTATAAGAGAAAAATCCTAGGACTTTCCTTATTGAAGAAACCTATCATCCTTAGAGGGGATTGTTCTCAGTTTTTAGCTTTTACTTATGTTTATCTGGATTTACTTACACAGTAAACCATGGATGAAAGTATCTTTTTCATCTTCTTTGGTATGTGCACTCATAGAGCATTTAATCGGATGTTACTGTAGTCTCCCAGACTGGCTGCTTACTGTGGAGTTATGTTATTTTAAAGTCTAAAGTCTTTGCTTTTATTCTCTTATGTGCATGTCTCAGTCTTTTACCTGTGCAATGGAACTGATGAGAATTCCTCAAAGAAACTGTATGTAAAGTGCTGGAGACATAGTATATCAACAGGAAGGATAAAATCTGAATAATTTATGCTTGAGAAGTAACAAAATCTCCTTCCCTGGATTCCATGAAAATAAGTGTGGAGTTTATGGATTCCTGGGTGGGTAGACACCCACACATGCAAACCTACACATATGCACACACGGTGAGCTTCTCTGTGGTGTATAGTGGTTTGGTCATGATGCTTTGCAGGAGGCGAGAGAAAACCCCAAATGCCAGAGAGTCCTCTAAATTGAAAGCTGCATTTGTCCAAATATTAGAGTAATTCAAGTAAGTTAATGTACTAGGCATTTTACGTTGATTTTTGAGGAATTTTGAGGAAAATTCCTATATTGATAGGAAGCCAAAACTGCATCAATTGCAGTAGCATGATTTTAAGGGATCCAATGTTTCAAGGAAACATTTTCCTTCCCCACCTTTGTACTTTCTAGTTTAAGGGAGCTTTGACTAGTTTGTAGATTTTAATTGGTCAGTCCTTGTCGTTACTGCACAAGGGTAGTGGCCATGAAGAACAGTTTTGCTATTTCCCAGAACAAAAAACAGAGATACAAGGCTAAAAGAACCCCTGCTCATTGAATAGGAGTTGACTTTAGATACTGACGTCAGGTAGACCATGACCTGGGCCTTGAGAAAACCACTGAACATTTTTGTGTCTCCAATTCAGAGCTGTAAAATCAGAATGAAATAGAATCTACTCGAAAGAGATGTCATAAAAAGTGAATAAAATGAAAACCATAAAGCCTGCCCTTCCTTCTTTCCTTCCTTCTTTGTTTCTTGCTTTCTTTCCATGGGTGAAGGAGATTTCCTTACATTTATTTATTTGTAAAATTAAAGAGACTGTTTTAAAAGAACAGCTGTTTTTGTTTCTCTGGTTCATTATCAGTCTTTGTACATATGTTATGTAATGTTGTTAACATTGTCCAAATTTTTTTGTTGTCCTTTTTGTTTGACAATATATCAAAGACATTTTCTTTGATTACAATGTAGTAATGATTTTAATGATGGCATTACATTTCATAAAATGAGTTGGCTAGTCTTTTCTTATCCATCCCTTTAGTTGGGCATTTAGGTTGTTTGCAGATTTTCATTGCTGTGAATAAATGTGCATTGAACATATTCGTGCATAGAGCTTGAATTTGTTTTGAAAGTTTTCCTGACATACATTCTCAAAATTGGAATTGCTGATTCAAAATATTTTTGTAACTTTTGACATTATTACCAAATTTTTTAATATTATTGCTGTAAGATTTGACCCATCTTCACTGCCTTATCACTAAATCATGGTCCAATGTCACTGCCAACTCACCAGAACTAGGAATTGTAAGTGAAAATGCTTCTTCCCAGGCTGAAAATATGTCTGACTTTTTGAATTTTATGTGACTCAAGCCTCAAAGGAGGACCTTATGAGAAAATGCTATTAAATTAAAGAATCAGGTAAAGGAGAAAAATGTGTTTATATAGATAAATGTTCCTAGCCCAGGAAACTAAGCTCAAAGTCCTTCAAAACATTGTCATTTTTCTTGGGGTCAAAATATGATCAAAGGCAGTTGGAATAAAGATGTGAAAGTTTGGTTTCTGAGTTGTTCCTCTTCTTCTTCCCATTTTTGTTTCATTTCTGTTTCACTATAGCTTTAAAATATCCTACAATAATCTTCTGCAGAAGTGCTTCATTTTCTCCAATTCACAGGGGTCTCAGGTTTGTCAGTAAACGGCACAAAGTTAATGAGAGTCATGGCATTTTTGCCTCCATTCTCAACTCTCTGCCCCCAGTGGTGGCTTCAGAATCTGTCCAATCTTTCCAGAAAACCAGCTGCTTGAATAATACCATGCAGTAGTTATGCCCATTTAATTCCATCTCAAAAACAATTTCATTAGCATTAAACGTGCCTTGCTTGGATGTGTGTAAATAAAAGCATACACTGAAGACACAGGTCCACAAAACCCACTATCAGGCTAAGCACAGTCAGCTCCTTGAATTTTTTGGTCAATAGTCACTGCCCGTTTGTTCATTTGTGTTGTCGTCTGCTTGTACCTTCTCAAACAAGTGGTAGGACACACCAAAGGTTTTTAAAATAAAGGCAGAAAAACTAAAACTCGTGAAGAAGTTTCTCTGCTATGTTAATCTGTTCTTGTGAATCGGGAGAAGATTAATTTTCTTTTCTATTGGGATATCTCCATTTATTTTTTTCTGTTGGCCTATCTTAGCCTCCCAGGTGGCATGTCATCCTTCCCAGACCTGCTGCTTTCCCATGGTCCCCATTTCTGCCAGGCTCCTTGTCATTTGGTTTTATGGGTACAGGTTATACTGGCCTTATGTGTGGTTGCTCTCCTGGCCTCCCTGGTGGGCTGCAATGACTTGTCTCATCTCCAGCACCCACCTGCTTCTCTCAGTCCCTAGTCCAGGGCTCTCTTGGACCACAGCATTTGTCTCTCAACGTGCTATATCTCTTCTAACTGCTTTTTGTTCTCAGTTCAACTCTCGTCTTTCATCGGCTGCTCTTCCTGGAGCGCGAGGCATGCCCTCTATTCCTGGTAGGAGGTGTCGGTGAATATGTCGTGAGTGGGCACGTGGACAGAACAGCAGTGCACAGCCATCCCTGCCTCCACCCCAGGGAGCTTCTAGGACAGGGCTGGCTGGCTGCTGTTTAATCTGCCACCAATCCAATTATCTAACCTTATTAGTCACATCAACAAGGGCTTAAATTGGCTCCACTTTTATAGCAGATGTGCAAAGCTAATGGAGTGAGGGGAAGACGTTATGGTTTTTTGTTTTTACAAAACTTCAGTGTTTTAAACATGTGATGTAGCTTATTTTTTTTTAAGGTTGCTATGTCTTTCGGAGTGGGGCTATGAATGTGCTCCTGTTCATGAAATATGGATTATGTCCAGTTGGATTATACTCTTACAGTTGGAGTGGAGAGGGGACCTGCTGGATTCAGAAGAAAAACCTGCCATTTTACTCGGGATTAAACTGCATCAAACTATTATTGGAATTTCAAAAACGTGTATTACAAATTGGCTTTTCTCAAGTTCCCCAAAGTCGCTGCTCCTGTGTTCTTCCGCTGCAGTGGAAGGCATTCCATTAGAATGTTCTTACACATACATTTCCCCAAGAGTCTACTTCTTTCTCGCCACCGCTTTTGCAAGAAAGAGCATGCATCAGCGTGTCCTTGTCCATGCCCTGGACGTCACTGGTCCTGCCTCTCCCAGTCTGTTCACTGAATGGTCTGGGACGGTGGTGGGATGGGATGGCATGAAGTTATCTGTTCCCGTGCCCTGTCCTCCTGGTGGCCCAGGACACCCTTTCCAGGGCTGCAGGCGGTGTCTTAGTCAGCTTGATATCATTTACTCTGGGCAGTTTCTGACAGGTGGCAAATAAGGTCTTCAAAGACCCACTGACTAAAATTCTCTAATGCCAGTGGAAGTCACCCATGAAGGGACATGTTGTGCAGGGACCTGAAGCCAAGGGGAGAGTTGATCTGATCCAGTGTAGGGGAGCTTGGACCTGGCAGAAGCATATGAACCAGGAGGCCCACATTTGTACAGAGTGGCCCTTGAGCTCTTCTAGAAATCCTTCCCACCTCATGTTGGCTGGTGTTCACAGCTGTGGATCTATGGTCCAGTGGAAGGAAGACCTTATGAGAGATTGGTGCTATATAACTGTTTTTGTGATCTGAACGGCTGTCTCCCATCCCCAAATCCCCACTCACTGATAAATCCTCTATCCCTGTTGGTGTACTAGTGAGACAGCAATGGTGCCTTCTTTTCAGGTTGTCCTTTTCCCCCTTAGTGCTCGCATTGTGGATGCTCCATCAGCATGGAGGCAAGAGCACATCCGTGAACCTCAGCTTGATGTCCACTCTAGCTGTGCCCCTCATGGGTGGCCCCTCCCTGCCCTGTGGTGGCCGTTGTTGACCACAGGGAATCTAGCCACCCTCCGTCATCACTCTATGCTCCCGTATGATTCCTCTGCCCTGTCCATGCAGCTGTTCTGAGTCTCCACTCAACAAAAGCCCATTTCTCATCTTTTCTACTTCTCTTTTCTCTGAGTGCCTCCAACACTCAAGCTGCTCTTGGCCATCCTGACTCTTCCAGCCCTAAGAATCTTCCATGATATGGATCTCCTAAACTGTCCCTTCTACTGCTTCTCTCCTCTCCTTTAGTCCCAGTGCACACATTCTCTGCTCGCTTTCCTTACAACTCATCCACTCCTCAAGTCATCCCTGCTGTTGTCTTCACTGTCCTCTGTCCTCACCTACCCCACCCCAATCCCAGAGAAGCATGTTTACACTGGAATGGCGGACTTCAGGAAATCTTGTTTTTTTTTTTGTCAAAGGAGAAATCCTATGTGTGAAGATTTCAGGATCTGGCAAGTTAGCATGGAGCGATTTGCAAGCATCATCGTCTTGGTGCCTCTTATATCATCTATGTAGACTGGCTGAGCCACGTTACCGCAAGATGAGTCTTCACCTGGCCTTAAACTAATCTCTCCCCCATCTGTCTGAGTCCCCTGCCCCTAAATGAATACCATTCTGAGTCTCAGCCTTACTGGATTTTGCTTCATAAAAAAGCATACCTTTAAATTCTCTTCTGGCACCTTTTTAAAGAATTCCATTTGTTATATCTTTGGAAAATACAGAACTAACAGCTGAGAATTGCAGCAAATTACCATATGGGCTATATACCATTAATAAAAATGGAATGGAAAAGCCTCCACAGTAAAATAATGTTTTCAATCTTGGAGCTATTTTCTGTCATCTTTGTGAGGGTCAGTAAAATGCTCCACAACTTCCAGAAATTCCCATTTAGTTGTAACGATATTAGAACATGAGTAATCTTTGTGTTTGCGATGTTTCTGAGCTCCTGTTTGAATAATCTCTTCCTCCTGCCAGTGCTGGTAACCTTAAGCAAATAATTGAATAACCCAGGTGGATGTTGGCAGCTTCTGCCACTTGGTGGGAAAGCCAATACATTTTGCACTGTAGTATGAATGTGAATAAGTTTGGTGGTGATTTTATCTTGTTTATTCTTCAATTCACTGGGATTTTGTTGGTTGGTTTCTTTATTTTTGCTTTCATTTTTAAAAATAATACTTGATTCTATTGTTTTGGATGCTTAAAGGGGAAAAATGGCACGAGAATTAGGCTTTTATTCCATTGAATTCCAGCCCCAAAAGCAGCCTGAGAGAACATGGAAACTAATACCCTGGACGCCAGGAGTTCTGATTACATTGACTTCTCTTCTTAAAAGCCCTCCAGCAGAGAGATGCCCAAACTTTCATAATCTCCTTTAGCCAAATTAAACAGGACTCACACTGAGGGCATTTTCCTGGAGTCCAATGTCATTGCATATAGCCCAGAAGTCACTCCTTGGTCTGGGTCGTGTAGAAATGGGGAGCAGCTGCACCTGTCTGAGGCGTTGCCAGGTGTAGCGGCCAGGCAGCAGACAAAACAGTTCCCCAGCCAGGCTACTACTGGTATGGGGCCTTGGGGCCTCTAGAGTATTCACGAGTATACTCATGAGTATTTCACGAAAGCTCCAAGGTCAGCGAGCTGCCTGCCTGTTGGATGTAGAAGGATGTGCAGATTTTAGAATGTGGGCTATTGAGTACCAGAGATTAATTGAGTGTGTATTTAAGTTTTCAGAGAGGTTACACAAGAGGAAAGCAATATACCTAAAAATATTAGTGTGTCTGAGCACAGGGATTAAAGGCTGAGTGATAGATTCGGGGGGGATCAGTACTTTTCGGATGTCAACATGTGCGCCCAGAGCCCCAGGGGTGTCGGAGTGCCAGGCTGCTCTCTGCTGGGCCAGTTCTTTCTCCTTGGCTGTGTTTTCCCCGCAGATACTATTAAGTGGCTTTCTCCCACCCACCTCTCCTGTAATGCTAAAGAGAAGGGACATGGTTCTGCAGTTCCATTGGGTTGGTCCATTTCCATTTGGAGGTGCAGAAGGAAAGAGAATCTAATTCTTTGGAGCTCTCTATACCAGGGCGTGGTCTCCAACCATGGTCCTACCTCCAGAATCTTGTGAGTAGTTTTTCTTGGAAAACAGGAGAAAGTAGAGCAGTACAGGGCAAAGTGCAACAGTTTACTGAGGATTTTTTGGAGAAGGGTCAAAGAAACCCTTTTGCTAATATTCTTAGCAGATAATGTTCCTAGATTTCAGCTTTCACTCAGCTCTTGAAAACCTCTGAGCACTCCTCGATGTGCTGAGTTATTTGTGCAAACCTTTCCAGCATGATCCAGCTTCCTACCTTGCTCCAACATAACCCCAGGTCTCTTTTATAAATGTGTTTCTGGATGCCTGAAAAATGCAGGGCTGGTTTTATACATGTATAAATGCATGATAGCAAGAATGGTAAATGTAACCCCCAACAAAAATTATGCATTCTGAACCAAATAGAATTGGCTTTTGGATTATCCACTACTGACACCCTTCACTCCATGATCTCTTAAATTGGAGCTAATAACCCGTGGTTATCTGTAGCAATGAGTGGCGAAAGCAATGGTTCCTTTCTAAGGTAATTGAATTAACGGCGATGTCAATACCCGTTGGGTAGCACAGTCCCCCTGGTCCACTGAGTTCAATTTAACAGCAACCTTCCAAAAGCCCTATACTTATACGTGGACTCTTATGTTTCATATTCTTGAAGCGCCGCTGGTATTGCATGCTTAGAGATACTCTGTTCAGTATTTTAAGTTGGACGCCCTCTGGATATTTTTGTAGTGATATTGGTGACTCAGACAAGAGAGGAAAATATAATGATTTTGTGTATCACATGAGTGAGCCTCTGCCACCTTTTGAGCAACGCAGTAAACCCTTGCTAATTTTGTCCTAACCGTAGAGAACCCTGTAGCAAATTACCAGACAGCGTACATTTACGAGTAAGATAATAAACATGATTTTTATAAAACCAGCTCTGCTCTATCAGCAAGTGCACTTTTTCCAATTTATTTGGACAGGATCGTTTAATTCTGATTGTGATAACAGTTCACAGCACACTAGCAAATTGATTCTAGTATATTCTGCAAAAATTAATGAAGAATCTGGAATTAGAGGCTTGCTGCAGATCTCTGGTATTGAATCCTTGCTGATAAACAGAATAGGATTGCCAGGTGTTTGTGCAAATTACATAGTTTAGACTAGAGGTTAGTAAAATTAGAATCAGCTGTGTTCTTCTGACTTATCATTCATCCACTCTTTCTAGACAACATTAAATTCATCAGTCAAAATTTGATAAGCAGCATACTTAAGGAGCTGGAGCTTCCTTATTGCCCTTGTTTGTGACAGCCAGGTTTACGTGGAAGCAGAGAAAACATGCCATTTCCATAATGTAGACTCCAAGTTCAAACACCTTCTGATTATCTAGTGATGAGCAATTTGAAATGCCTGCATGTTTGCCCGTGTTAGGATCAGGCATGTTTTTCTGCATTCTCTATGCCTTCCTCCTTGCATGTTCATTAAAGATGTGTGGAATTGAATCCTGTGTTTTGATTAAATTCAGTCTTATTTTGTATCTCAATTATTTGTTCTGAAGAATCAGCATGCACCAAACACTTAATCTTTGGCGTTCCCACCATGGCACTATTTGAGAGGTGGGACTGTGTTGAAAACGCCAACTTTTGGGCTAGTAGCAAGCCATCTCCCTTGCGTTAGATTCCAAAAAGAACTCCCTTTTACAGAAGTATTTTCTGTGAAAAGCAGAGTAATAGTGGGTTCGTATCAAAAGGTTGTTATTTTATAGTAAAAGTCATTATCATGAGACTTCAGGTGAAAAAAAGCAAGTCATTCTTTCTTCTTCAATAGAACCATCTCTTTTTCTGTGTTCCTAAAATCCCTGAACTTCTCAGGCCAAACAGAATCAAAAAAAGAGGGTGTTTATTGGGGGAGGAGACGATGGAGAAGATCAAGAAGAGAAATAGCAGGGGTTCGCTGAGGTCCGGCTTTGTTGATGTTGCTGAGTGCTTGATGTCAAGCAGGAATCAATACTTCTCTCCAGTGCTGTTTTAAGCCTTTGTTTCATCTGTAGCATGATAAAATTGTGGCTTCAGGCAGCGTGTCCTATCAAGGTCAGGCAGGTCTGTGCCTGCTTTGAGGCTCCTCCCTGGATCACACCAGACCCCTTGCCTTCTGCTTCACAGGGGGCCATGGGGGCCACAGTCAGCTGCCGCTGCAGCAGCAGCACCCTGAGTCCCAGTGCAGTGGGTGGTGCCTGCAGTACCTGCTACAGCACTCGCATGAGTGTCTTCACCACTTGGCTTGCGTGGCCAAGAGAGCAGGTTGTGTCTTAGCAACCTGCTGGCTCTCTCCTTTGCTGACATATTAAGCCCTCTCCAGCTGCAGTTGAACCCCAACTCTGTCCAATAATTTATGTGCACATTGCACATTTATCCCGTTAGTGCATCAACGCTGGGCGCTATTCTAGGGGTTCGGCTTACAGCAGTGACCAAGAGAGAAGAAAATCCTTTCTCTCACGCAGCTTAAATTCTTACGGGATCCTAATAATAGTGGGGGACTTGAGGATTGTTGCCTAGGAAAGCAGTGTCTGAGCATATATTTTAAAGGGATCTCAGAGACCCTTGCATATGTGCCATGGTGTGCTTGCTTTCTGAACCCTAAATTCAGCTGTTGTTTCCTTCAGTTCCTCCCTTGTCCATCTTCTTTCAGCTCAGTGTGGATGTCTCCTTCTCTATGGGAACTAACACTCTCACAGCCCCTCCTTCCTAACTGGCCCAAATCAATGGGTAACTGCAGAGCCCCCTTGTAACATGAGCACTCACCTGGCTAGAATCCTAGAACCAAGGTGGCTCTGAATTCTGCCAGGGATGGGGGACTAGGCAGCCAGGATGAGGATGCGTATCTATCATTATTGAGGTAGTTATTTCCAGCCTGATCAGCCACGGGGCTCATGATCCCTGTGAAAACATTTTGGAGATTTGGAAAATCTCCAAAACTCTAGAACTTAGAGTTTTCCCAAAAGCATGGATCCGAGAGACAATCAGTCAGTTCTGAGGGTCCTTGCCCACCCCTGTGCTCTGGAAATCCCATCAGAAGCTTTGGGGAGGTAGGGAAAGTCCTGGAGATGGACCTTCTTGAGGTGTCTGCTGGTCTGTCTGTAGAGACATTGCTCCTCTGGTTTTTCATAATATTTTTTTCAACCAGAGTGAGACGTTCGCTAGGATCCATCGAGGAATGGCAGTGAAGTGGCCCCTTGGATGTTTTCAGATTGCAGAGAACTCTTTGCTGGCAAGTGAAACACCATCTGTTCTTTTTCAGGAACCAACGAGCTGTTTTAGATGTTCCTTGTTCACAGAGATAAAGTTTGAGACATTTTTTCATGTTATTCCTTGACTATTTTTTTCCTACGTTTTCCTTGTCTTTCTTTCTCTGATTCTTGCTCCTGCTATTAGAATATGCATGTTTAGGCTCCATTCACCAGGGAAGGAAATGAAAGATTCCCCCTGTGGCATGGGATCGTCAGAAATCTCTGGGGGTTCAGGGATGGCAACTCTTAAGTGAAATCAGGCTTCAGAGGAGGAGGGTAACTATCTGACGATGATCTCGCGCCAATGTATATACTGTTGACGCTCAGGTCATAAAATGAAATATCTGCCATGCTGATTATTTATGCTTCCTTTGTTTAATTATAGTTTGAAAATGAGATCATCACCAAGCTGGATCATGAAGTAGAAGGAGGCAGAGGAGATGAACAGTACAAAGTGTTATTTGATAAAATGTAAGTGTTGATTAACAGTGAGATTTATGTCAGAATAGAGACATAGAGACTGTAATTAGACTACAATGAACTTTGTAGCCCAGAAATAATTAAAATGTGTTAATAATGGAAAATATTTTAAATTGCACCTCAGTCAAGTTTCTTTTTCTGAGTGTGATTAACAAGGTGTGTATAATTATTTTTCAGCCTCTTGGAGCATTGCAGGAAGCACAAATACCTTGCCAAAACGGGAGAAACTTTTGTGAAACTCGTTGTGCGCCTGATGGAAAGACTTTTGGATTATAGAACCATCATGCATGATGAGAACAAAGAAAATCGCATGAGCTGTACTGTCAACGTGCTGGTGAGTGAAAAGTTAATTAATTTTTCAATCTTCACAGAAAGTCAGAAACTGAACCAAAAAGTTCAAAAGCCTTATGACAGCTGGCCACAGAGCTTTCCGTGGCAGAACACAGCTTCCTTTGCTTGTTTCCTCATCTGTTGCAGAGAAGGAATAATGAAGAACTGTTTGCAGATCTGCTGTAAACAGGTCTGCAAAATCATCTCCCCTCTGGTTGTTTTCACATTGTTCTTCCTGTGGTTAAGAATGATGAGCCATCTTATTCTGTAACCAGGGTAGCACTCTTATTGATTATAGGTCTTAAGTGCTTCATTATTAGGAGATTGTAAACCTGTCCTATTGTGGGTTGAATGGTGGCCTCCAGAAGATATGTTCACATCTCCATCCTCAGAACCTGTGATGGAAAAAAAGCCGTCTTGCAGATGTGATTAAGTTAAGAATCTCGAGATGAGGGCCGGCCCCGTGGCTTGGTGGTTAGGTGCGCGCGCTCCGATGCTGGCGGCCCGGGTTCGGATCCCGGGTGCGCACCGAGGCACCACTTCTCCGTTCATCCTGGGGCTGAGTCCCACATACAGCAACTGGAAGGATGTGCAGCTATGACATACAACTATCTACTGGGGCTTTGGGGGGAAAAAATAAATAAATAAAATCTTTAAAAAAAAAAAAAAAAAAAAAGAATCTCGAGATGAGATCATCCTGGATTACCCAGGTGGGCCCTAAATTCAATGACAATTATCCTTATAAGAGACAGAAAAAGAGAAGATATAGACACAGCAGAGAAGACCGTGTGAAGACAGAGGCAGAGATTAGAGTGATGCTGCCACAAGCGAGGGACACCTGGAGCCACTAGAATCTGGAAGAGGCAAGGTGGGATTCTCCCTTAGAGCTTTCCGAGGGAATGTGGCCCTGCTGACACCTTGATTTCAGACTCTTGCCTCCAGAACTGTGAGAGAATACGTATCTATTGTTTTAAGCCACCAAGTTTGTGGTAATTTGTTACAGCAGCCACAAGAAACTAATGCATGGCTGCATGGCTAACAAATGGCTTGGGTAAACTTGACCACTGCCATCCAGCAGGCCTCTTGCACACCTGCTGTCACTGTGACATGGCCAAGTTCTATGGACACCCCCTCCCTGATGTAGTAGTGGTGCATCAGGAAATGCTTTAGGACAATGAGCTTTTAGGAAGCTTTATGATGAACTCAGCTGAAGGAAATGGTTGGCAAACTCAAGCGAGCCACATGACTGCCACATCTGGCTTCAGGGTCTCTGCATTTTCCTCCTCTGCTGCTCCTATAAGGAGCGAGAAGAGCTAAGTCCTGGCCCTGGCAGGGGTTTCCTCAACTTCCCCTGCCTGTCTGGAGGCAGGAATGACAGAAAATACTTCCCTTCCTTTTTCTACTTCACTTTCTGGATTTTCCATGTCACCACCTGGTCATTGGACAACATGTAGATGCTTGTTCAGACTTCCATATGCACCATTGGTATGAACTAGTAGGTACTTTGAGCTCATGGAAAGAGACTTTTGTGCCAGGAGGAATGCAACACATCATTTATTCTTTAGAAAATCACCAGAGATGTTTGGGTTAAAAAAATAAGCAAAAGAGTCTTTTCATCTTCCATCCACTTTAGTGTCAGTACTCAATCTGTGCTTTGCCATGAGGAGCTTTGCAGCTGACAGCTCATAAGCAGTCTCAGCCCCTTCATTCTATGGCTGGGCGACCTTTGTTGGCTAATGATAAACATTTTCTATAGCAAGTTTTCTTTTCCTTAAAAATCAAAATGTGGGGGACTTCCGGTGTGCGATCCAGCATATAAAAGGAGCTTGGAAGTTGTCGCTCCCATCCTCACATCAAGAAAAAAGCTGGCAAACTTAAAATCAACAACTCTTCTTAGATCTACAGGGGAAACTGCTCTCCCCAAAACTGAAGAGATAGGAGGACGCTGAAAATCATAGCTTATGGGAGCAGAAACCATCACTGGCGCCAGTACTGAATTCCTTTTACCCAGTACATCATAGCCATTTTCCACAGAAAATTACAAGGCGTACTAAAGGCAAAAAACACAGTTCGAAGAGACAGAGCAAGGGTGAGATCCAGACTCAGATATGGCAGAGGTTTTGGAATTATCAGACTGGGAATTTAAAATAACTATGATTAATATGCTAAGGGCTTTAATGGAAAAAATAGACATTTTGCAAAAACAGATGGGTAATATAAGCAGAAAGATGGAAACTCTAAGAAAGAATGAAAAAGAACTGCTAGAAATCCAAAATACTCTAACAGAATGAAGAACGCCTTTGGTCTCATCGATAGACTGGACACGGCCGAGGAAAGAATCAGTGAGCTTGAAACGTCTAAATATACGTGCATGTACATCATAAGGGTCTTGGGCAACTGTAGGAATTACTGGCTTCTGGCATCTGTCCCTGAGGTCTGGCCTACTGGCTCTGTGTGCCTTTACATTCACCTGTAGAGTGACTGTGCGTAGTGCAGCAGCGAGCTCTGCCCCTGGTAAGCTGGCCTCAATCTTTTGCACAGGAATGAGCCTGGCCCTTGCTTCATTGTCTTCCTGCATGCTTGCCTCTGTCCAAAGGAATTTATTTTCGTGGTGCCAGTGTGGTTAACATGAAATAGAAATCAGTATTTTCCTGCGGGAGAGAAATGGAAACATTTTCAAAATCGTTCCCTACTGTGAACATACTTTTCTAGCATTCCCTCTGATCTTTAAGGGGATCTAAGAGGCCGATTCCTATCCAGAAGGAAGAATTATTGATATGTTTATTAGGTTTCCCACTCTGATGATTGAGACTACTGTTTGTTTTAAGCAAGATCTCTCATGCTCACCAGGATGTGAAACCTGGTGGAGAAATGGTGATGTCCCTGAAGGTGACCTTTTATCAGAATCAGAATCCAGAGTCGGAAAACAAGCTCTTGTAATGACACTTACAATCACAGTTCCTGACGGTAACGTGTTCCTCTCTCATATGGTGCCTCGCTCGGCGCCTACCTATTGTTACTGCTGTTGGCACCAGCTGGTTTTTTAACTAAGACACACACTCAGGATTCCTGAGATGATCTGACATCATTAACTTCCTTCAACTCAGAACATTCTGAATCATTCCGTGAAGAGTCAAGTGTTCTATTCTTAACCATTTCCTGGGGATGATAAGATGGATCTCAACCCATCACAATTTTTTTCATTTAAGAAATAAAATAGATCTATGGATTAAAGAGAAACAAGAAAACTGGATTTTTACAGATAGGGGTTCTGTCTCTTAATATTCACTGCCCAGCTCACATTTAATCATATAAATAAAAATATAAATATATTTTTAATCTCCTGGCCCATTTTTACCTTTTCTCCTGGTACTTTTCTTATGAAACAGAGTTTCATAGAGATGAATATGCGTATAGATGTATAAACATATGTCAGAGATATATAAAGTGTATTCAGTTTATCGCTAAGCAGAAATCCCCTTGAAATCCTAAAGTCAAAAAATAAAATAAAAGAACATAGAATTTATTGATGCCTTTTAAGCTCATTGCCAAATTTCCTTTACAACCAGTGCTGTTGTTTTTTTTGAAAATGGAGTTAGAGGAACATTCTAAATTGTGTTGATTCGTTAATGTCCTAGTCTTCCTTGCACTTAAAAAAAACCAAATTAAAATAAAAAAATAAGAGACAGGAGCTGTCACTCTGTCCAGAGACCTAAGTCCCCTCAGTGTACCCCTGTGAGCTCATCTGCATATATATTGGATCATGGTTCCCACCGGACAAAATGCACACTTGTAATTAAGTAGAATTTCATTGTCAGCTCATAATCATGCAATCTTTAATTACCGGTCGATAATTTTGTTGTGTGTCACCTCGTTTTTCTATGCAACCATCAACATATCCATCTCTAAGACTGGATAAAATCATTGTCATTTAACAGAAGTTACTCTCTTTGTGGCCCCTTTACAAGGCTAATTAAGGTGGTTTTGACTAGAATTCCGGAAATCATAGTATCTGTTTTAGTCATGAAGGAGTACAAAATTGAAATACAACGCAAATGTCCAAGTTCTGAAAGATCCATGCATGGTAGTTGAGTGGAGTTGGGGGCCCTGTCCTGATGGGGTTGCTCAGAGAGCCGCGGAGCTTTGAGCCTGGCACAGACGTCAGCACTGATGCCAGGGGACTTGAGAGAGAGGACTATGGGGCGCAGGATGCTGCCTGCAGAGCCCAGAAGTGGAGTGCCAGAGCAGCGTGAATTTTATGTAAGAAACAGAAAGGTTTTATATAGAAATTGGGATTTGAGATGAGTGTCCTTTGGTTCTAGAGAGGTTTTGAAGTCCTAGGAAGGGCACAGAACTCAGCACAGGCAGGAAATAGGAGACATTTCCATATCTCGGAGAGAGGAATGAAGGTTGCGTGATACCCCCATTGTGAAATTGTAAAGGAGAATGATCAAAAGCTTAGGAAAAGATTAAAAATATGAGAGCAAAAGAGGATGGTGTGAAATCGTAGCTTGTAAATACTGGCGCGTTAGAGTTGGAAGTGAAGGGCTCATCCCCTGCCTTTGATGCAGATTCTCTTTGTTACGTTGCTCCGCGTTGTCAGCTGAAAATGTCCTCATTACCCGCCACAGCATATGAACCAGAGGACGTTAAAATCTCAGATGCAGCAAAATCTCAGATGCTCCCTCTTACTTTCTATACTAATTTATCATTTCTTTTCAGAGAGATCAATTCTGGAAGCAATGTCTTTTTTTGCTAATGAAATTAAACAGGCCTCACTGGATAATTATATGCCTTTATAATGGTGATAGTCACGAGTTATCTCAGGCACCGATTCCAAAATTCTAACATCGCTTTCAGGTGCTAAATTTCACGTGGAGGGTGGCCATGGTGTTTCCATACCTTAGGCCTTGTTAGGTGACTGTTCTGTACCTTTTTGGTGCCTCATGTATGATAAAGATTTTAAGATGTTTATAGATATGTTCACATTAAGAAATATAATTTTGATAGAAATGTTTATGCTCACCCGGAAAATATTTTACAATATATAGAAGTAACCCATTGTTTATAATCTGCTAACTAAACTTTCTCCATCATTGCTTATGGAGAGGTGTTTTTTAAGTGGCAATGAGTTTGCTTACTATATTTTAGAAGGTCCGTCTGTCCAATACAAATTTCTGTGATGATGTAAAAGTTCTATATCTGCACTGTCCCATATAGTAACACTAGCCCCAGATGGCTATTGAGCACTCAAAGTGTGGCAAATGCAATTGAGGAAGTGAATTTTTAACTTGATTTAATTTAAATTAAATTTACTTTACATTTAATATGCTTTTTTTTTTTTTAATTTTCTTTTTTTCCCCCCAAAGCGCCAGTAGATAGTTGTATGTCATAGATGCACATCCTTCTAGTTGCTGTACGTGGGACGCGGCCTCACCATGGCCGGAGAAGCGGTGCGTCGGTGCGCCCCTGGGATCCGAACCTGGGCCGCCAGCAGCGGAGCGCACGTACTTAACGGCTAAGCCACAGGGTCGGCCCAAAATTTACTTTACATTTAAATACACGTGGCTAGTTGCCTTCTTGTGGCTCTTGGTGAGGCTGGGCCCAGTATACTTTAAATCATTTTGATGATGCTTATTCCCAAATTTGGGATCTTTAATATTTTTTCACTTCTAATGAGATTACAATGGTTGAGAATGGTTAAGATATCATATCTTTGGGTAGCACCTGGTTTGAATTGAAGACAGGAGTAGATTTTAGCCATCACAGTGTTCAAAGTGTAGGAAATGTAACTGTTAGAATCACCTCCCTAAAAAAGTCAAGGATGGTGTAAGATGACTTTGCATTTTATGTGAGTTTATGATTCTAATCCAAAGAGCTGGTTCCATTTGGCTGTGTTTGACACAAATTGAAGCACCGTGAATTTTTGATGTGCATGCAACACATTTTATAGAACAGGTTTCTTAAAACAGTGTTGTGGTTTGATTTTTCAGAATTTCTACAAAGAAATTGAAAGAGAAGAAATGTACATAAGGTATGTAGGCATCATGCTTGTCTGCACCTTCTGCACATTTATGATAATTGCTGTTTGTCAAGTCCATGCTAAGAAATGTTTTATAACCACACGAGTTTATCTTGTAGGAAATCGTGGGGCCTAGAGACTGAATTTGGTGGAGCTTCCAGATGTATTCCCAGCCCTCGTGCAGGCTGTGCCTGCTGACGCAGAGATCTGGGGGGTCATTCTTAGCCAGCTCAGAAGCAAAGCCATAAATGACTATTTCACAAGGTTTTTGTACCTCCTGACTGATTCATGTGACCCTTTTGAAAAAAGGCACCACCACAAATTTTAATGTTGCACAGTAAGCTATCTGATCAAATGGGAAGTCCAGTTTTAACTTATCAGAAATAGGCAATATTATAATTTTCAGTCTATTCCTACTTTAACTGACAGCATATTCTCATGTCTTGTCTTGTCTGCTGGATTTTTCTCCTTCACTTGCCTTTTTCTCTAAGAATGGTGGGCTGTGATTGATCTCTTCTCCTTCTTGGTCGCTTTTAGGGGCCAGTGTCAAATATTTAGCAAGATTACCACTTAGAATAGACCAGAATAAGCGTATAATACACATGGCATTAGTGTTTAATGATGGACTTACTATATCAAGCATTATTTTCTAACTTATGATTTCTAAGATTTTTTTACTTTCTCCTTTAAAAAATATACCATATAAATTTAATAAACAATCGGCTTCTTTTATCTAAGATGTAGGTTGCTCTATATTAAAAAAACAACCTTTGGGGGCCAGCCCAGTGGCATAATGGTTAAGTTCACGCGCTCTGCTTTGGTGGCCCGGGGTTCGCAGGTTCGGATTTCGGGCATGGACCACACACCACCCATCAAGCCATGCTGTAGCAGCATCCCACATATAAAATAGAGGATGTTAGCTCAAAGCCAGTCTTCCTCAGCAAAAAGTGGAGGATTGGCAATGGATGTTAACTCAGAGCCAATCTTCCTCACAAAAAAACAAAAAAACAAACAAAAAAAAACTTTATTTTTTTATGGCAGAGAAATTTTTTTGATCACATTCACTGTGATCATTGGAGATCTTTATTCTTATGGATTTTTATTTTTATGGATTTTTTTGTGCATTTGGATTCAATAGAAATATAAGAAATCACAATCAAACATTGTATAATCTCATTTCAAATGTGTGAAGAAAACTCTAGTAAAGATGAAAAGGCATGAGAAACCATGAGGTACAATTCTACCTTCTTGTGCCATCTTCATTTTTGTCCTCAAAAGAGATGATTTAAATTTAAAAAAATATTTTATTGTATAGTACTCTTGTTGGTTTTTCTTAGAGCTTTCTGCCCCAAAAGTTTTCAAGGCATGAATTGTGAACATTGTAGAAAGAAAATATAGATATGATTTACTGTAGAACTTAGCTCTTGCAATCCTCAACACAAACTATTTGGTGACATTTTATGAATGTACCTCTCTTTTATCAACTCAGGTATTTGTACAAGCTCTGTGACCTACACAAAGAGTGCGATAACTACACGGAAGCAGCTTATACCTTGCTTCTCCACGCAAAGCTTCTGAAGGTAATAAAAATTAACCACACAGCTTTATGATTCTGTCATTATAAATTATAAGGTTATTTAAAATTTGATTTTTCTATGACAATTTTTAGTAAACCTATAACTTAAGATTTTATGGATATTGACTAAATGCAATGACAAAAACAAAGATATTTAGGAAGTACTTTGATTATACATTTGGCCCTACTGAATGCATATTTCATTTCACAAGATGTCATCACTAAGCAAGTTATCACTAACCACCGTAAATACCGATCATTGGCCTGTCAGCTAGCAATGAGTTAGATTTTTTGATTTCTTATTCATGCCAACAGGACTCAGTGATAGTGGAGAATGACATCAATAAGAAGGAATTTCTGTGGTAGAACAGCTAAGAGACAGGATGAGACATACCCTTAATAATCTTAGCAAAGAGTGTAGGGACCAGATCATGACTTTTCTCTCCTTGAGTTCACATTGAGATCTCCTGTTAATCTATCAGTTCACGTTAACCTCCTGCCTGATTCTCCTGGAGAGTGTTGCTCCTGAGCACAGGTCTGGCATGACAACTTTCAGCTCTCAGTGATTCTTTTGTTATGTAGATAGCTTTTGACATTGGCTTTTTTTGTTTGCAGTAACATACTCATGCTCTCCCCCATTATCCAGTTCCAGCCCAGTTAGTCATACAGAGTGGATCTTCAGTAAATAATTGGGTGGATGGCTGGATGGCTGGATGGCTGGATGGCTGGATGGATGTGTGGATGAGTGGATGGATGGATGGATGGGGAGATAGATGGATGGAAGTGTGGGCAAGTGGATGGGTGCATGGATGGATGGGTAGGTGGATGGATGGATGGGAAGATAGATGGATGGAAATGTGGGTAGATGGATAGATAGATGGAAGTGTGGGTGAGTGGGTGGATGGATAGAAGTGTCGGTGGATGGATGGATGGATGGATGGGGGGATGGATGAATGGGGGGATGGATGGATGGATGGACGGTTGAGTAGATGGATGTATGGATGGATGGGGAGATGGATGGAAGTGTGAGTGGATGGCTAGATGGATGGATGAATGAGGGAATTCCTGTACGACTTCTAGTTTTATATTTTAGAACTTTAGCAAATCATTAGATTATCTTTCCCATGATACCCTTATAAAAAATTGAAAAATTATCAACTGGATAAACAAGAACAGTTATGAGAATTAAAATTTAACTGAGTCACCCTACATAAAGACTGCTCATTCAAGGATTCCTGTTTCCAAACTCAGGCCAGTCCCCTAAACACCAAAAAATGGAATGAAAGAAAACCAGATAAGATTATGTTAAAATGGGCACTAAGTAATATCTATTGGGTGATGAGAGGCATTAAGGAGAACACTGTGTTAGGGAGTGAAACTCTGGCAAGAATCTTCCAGCCTTTGGCCCAATCCTGAAATCTCCAGTAGCTCCTGTGAAACAAATACACACAGGCTGCTTCAGAGACACTGCAGCATGGAGATTTACCTCTCCCTGAAAACAAAGGAGTCCATTACAAAGAAAACACGAGGAGGCTTAGCTCAGTCTGGATGCCTCATCAGTAGTCATCAGTAGTCCCCCTTTGGCTTTGAATGTTTAGCTTTGAAACATATAAAGCTTTCCCAAGTAATGTAATTTATGAAGATAGAGATTTCAGTTCATGCAGCTGACACCAGCTGTCTCACTATGAATTCTAATGGCCTTAATTTGTTAGAAACCCAAATTTCTGTAACAAGGCGTTTTTGCAAATATGAAGATATTTCTTTTATACCAGAGAAATTAAAATGAGGTTGATAAACTGCCAACTCACTCTTACTGTCTCTCTCATAGTACATAAACTTTTATACATGTGCATGTGAATGTAAAAAATATATATGTGTTTGTAAGCTATCGTTTATTTAATCCCTGGATTTATTGAGTACAGAGGGGTTTGTCACAAACCACGTGAGTGTGTGTTTCACAACCCAAATCAATAGTCCCAATTGTATTATCTTTCCCACTGGGGCTCTAAATTTTCCAGTTAAATGGCGAATGCTACATAATCTCTCTCCATATCTTTTACACCATTATGTTTTGCAATTTTTCCTAAATATGTTTTGATGTTGCTGTAAATGTGAATTCATGCTGGTTAATCAATGTACTAAAGAACATTATTTGAATTGTTATGAAAATTCTTCCTCAGTATGACAAATATATTCTTGTTCATTAACTAAAACACCTCAAATGGAATCTTCTTTTTTGGTTAAGGATATTTTGTCAGAAAGCAAGGGCAATAAAAACATCAGCCTTTAACCTAGCAATCAAGTTATTTCATCTCAATGTTTAGGTGGAAGAGAGAGAGAATTTTTGCTTCCCTATTCAATTTTTTAAATGATTTTAAAATCCAAGGAAGTTATTTGAAATCTTAATTTTTTAATTCTTGTTTATTTATTATAGTTACATTTCAGAATCATCTAAAGTTTTACTTTCGTCCCCCATAAAAGTAAAAATCTAGCCATGTTGTGCAAACTCCACAATTAATGAGTTTTTAACTTCCAATTGTGGTCGGGATATACAAATCTAACTCTAAGGTGAAAAAATGTGCAGACTACTTAAAGGTTTCTCGTTCTTACTTGACGTTCCTAGAGCTGGAGAGCCATTCTGGCCCCGTGCTCTGCGCCCTGTTCTGTGGAGCCCTGGGGTCCAGCAGGAGGTGCTCCGGGGCCCTTTGGCTTCAGGAAGGTGGGAAGCGGCGTGTGCTATGTGAGCCTCTTCAGGAGCCTTGCCACATTCCCCAGACTTCTGCACCTCATTTAGCAGGCCAGTCCCTTTGGGCCTTTGCCCTATGCCACAGCGATCCCTATCTAGCTCTTCTGATTTTTCACGCCCCCAATATGTGGCACCACAGTTGGTCTCGTTGTAACAGATGTGGCCTGACCAACACTGAGTCCATGGGGGCACCCCCACCCCCATGTTGGTCCAGGCAGCCTGGGAGCACATTGCTTTCTTTGCAGCACCATCACTGCACTGACTAAAACAGGTCAAGCTCCACCACCTTGGTCCAACCGATAAACAAGCCCATTCTAACGATTTCCTTTGAGGAGTCTCCCCAGAGCCCCCATTGTGCAGTCTTGCTTAATGCCCTTAAATGCCCATGAAATCTTTTTTGCAGTGTTAGTATATATCATTATGCTCTATTTGTAATAGCACTATCTCTGGGTCAGGCACCTTCTGACTCTTCTTTGTCCTAGTGCCTTGCACATAGTAGGTCCTCATGACGTATTGAATTTTATTGAGCCCTATACTTAATGCCATTGCTTTCTTGAGCCTAAGCTCAGGAGTTTACATGTCAAGTGAGCTTGCCTTCACTTTGGTGCATCTCCCCAGCTTGCTGAGACCTCTGTGCATCTTTCCTTCGTACCATAAGTCCACTGACACTTCCACAAACACTGGCCGAGCCCTGCCTCTGTGCCAGGCAATGTGCCTAGGGCTAATGGTACAAAGACACCTCCCAGTCTGTGAGGAGCTTGATAGCCGATCAAGTCCCTTTCTGTACAACTTGTAAGTGTGATCCATGTGCCTTCTTGCTGTTGATTGAAATGTTGAGCAGCGCAGACCCAGGCCAGCACCCTGGGATTCCCCACTTGAGACAGCCAGAAATCGCCTGGTTCATAACTCATCCCAGATGTTGCAAGGCATTATCAGCAAGCTGACAATTCTGTGCTTTCCAGAATCTGGTGGGTTTCTCTTCTGTATGAATGTAGACCCAGCTTTGCCTCCCTCTTGTCTTGCATTCCTCTCGGGGCCTCAGCACAGAGGTTTTGCCCTCATTTCCAGGCCCCGACAGCCTGATGACAGCAGCCCCAAGTGTCCCTGGAATCATGGCCGCGTGTGTGCACCGAATGTGGAGCTCACTGTGCATTCTGACCCGAGGGTAGGCAAGTGTTAGCACCGGACGTGCCCTCACCTGGCACTACTCATGCACTGCTTTTGCCACAGTGGTCGGAGGATGTGTGCGCGGCCCACCTCACCCAGCGGGATGGGTACCAGGCGACAACGCAGGGACAGCTGAAGGAGCAGCTCTATCAAGAAATCATCCACTACTTTGACAAAGGCAAGGTAAAAAAAAATGTGATTTTTCTTCTGTTTTCTTATGTGCACCTTCCTGCAGCGTTGTAAATAGATTTTTTAACACACGATGTTTGTGGAACCAGAAATTTGTTACAAATCATGTATTGGAAGGTTATGTGCATGGTCCTTCAGCTGGTACTTCTGAGTGGAACTCTTGAAAAGAAAAATCAATCGTCCTTTTATAGATGTTCAGATAAGCAGTAAAAAACACAAGTATTTTTATAGTCCTTGCCAGAGAGAACCAAATCTGGGACACTAATTTGGAGGAGTTTCTAGACACTTACAGCTAATGTATTCTTTTGAAGGTTTGCATTTTTCTATTGTCACTGAAAAATTAATTCTGTGGTAGTACCAATATTAGCCAGCCCTGGTGGTCTAGTGGTTAAGATTTGGCACTCTCACCACCACAGCCTTGGGTTCATTTACTGATCAGGGAACCACACCACCCGTGTGTTGGTTGTCATACTGTGGTGGCTGCATGTTGCTGTGATACTTAAAGCTATGCCACCAGTATTTCAAATACCAGCAGGGTCACCTAGGGTGGACAGGTTTCAGTGGAGCTTCCAGACTATTATAGACTACGAAGAACGACCTGGCCACCCATTCCCGAAAAAACTGGCCATGAAAACCCTATGAATAGCAGCAGAGCATTGTCAGATACAGCGCTGGAAAGTAAGAGGATGGTGCAAAAAGACCTGGCAGGGTTCCACTCTGCTGTCCACGGGATTGCTAGGTGTTGGAATCCGCTCCGTGGCACTAACAACAGCAAAGACCAATATTGCTTCATTTTGGTGGCGTGTAGATTAATTGGCTCAAACAAAATAGTTTATTCCATTGACTCTACTAAAAGGAAACTGCCACCATTTTAATCAGCCAGTAGAAGATCTCATCACTTATTCGTGTGGTTCAGATAAGCAGTAAGTACTAAAAAAACGAGTGGCTTCAGCTTCGGAATTTTTAAAGATCTGCCACCAAAGTCACTTCGGAGCTCCTTCTGTGGCTTCATCAGGATTATTAACTCATCTTGTTACCTGCTTTTGTCATTGAGAAAAGTGACCAGAGAATTCTATGAAGGTACCTGTATTAGTCTCCTAGGGCTGTCGTAACAAAGCACAAACTGGGTGGCTTTAAACAACAGAAATTGATTCTCTCACAGTTCTGGAGGCTGTAAGACTGCAATCAACATGGCAGCAGGGCCATGCTCTCTGTGAGAGAATGACTGAAGGAGAGAATGGTTTCCATGCTTGTCTCTCAGTTTCTGGTGTTACTGGCAATCCTTGGTTTTCCATGGCTTGCAGACACGTCACTCCAATCCTTACCTCCATCATCAGATGGCATTCTTCCTCTGTGTGTTTCTGTGTCTAAATTTCCCTCTTCTAAGAAGACGAGTCATTGGATTTAGGGCCCACTCAATCCAGTATGACCTCATCTTAACTTGATTAACTTAACTTAAAGACTCTATTTCCAAATGAGGTCACATTCACAGACAGCAGAGGTTGGAACTTCAACATTTCTTTTAGGAGGGATACAATTCTACCCAAAATAGCACCTATATCAGGAAAAGATGATGGCTGCCCCTTATTGTGGCTGTCAACATAAACCAAACCCTATTGACAAGATAATGTGTGTTTTATTCATTCCCTACTTTCCTTGACATAGGAAAAAACCAAAACTCTTCAGAATAGCATGTGGATTGGCTAGAGGCCACGTGGAAATAAGGATCGGAAATGTTCTGTGGACTACACCCAGTCCTGTAGTGGAACAGAATATATTTTTTCATAGAAATGAGATGCTTTCATGACTAAGGCCAATTACTAAAATTTTGTTAGTTTAGCCATGGGAATCCTGTTTTTCGGCAAACTGATAAAGAAATGGAGCTGATTCAGCCATTCCTTCCCCTGATGGCTTCTTGGTTTATTGTGTTCTAGAAAAGGGTGATCAGGTGCCATGGAGTGGGCAGAGCAGGAGGTGGGGACCTTGGGAGGTCCAGGAAGCCCGAGGGCCAGCGGTCATCAGGGCTGAGGAATGTGTGCCTTTGCTGATGGCCATTCTGGGCTTGCCTTGTGGCAACACTGCCTCTGACAATAGCAGCCCCTGAGACCTCTTCAACCATATTTCAGCCTTTGTTCCCTCCCTCGCTCTCTGTATTTCGGCCACACCATCCCTTTTGAGTCCTCAAATGCACCAGCCCTTCCTGCCTCTGCCCAGCAGGCTTCTACTGCTCCTGCCCTCAGCTCATTTCTTCCCATCTCAGCTTAAATGTCACTTCTTCTTCAACCTCCACAATGTCCTCTTCTTTTCCTTTGTAGCACTTACTATAATTTGCAGTGATCGAGTTGCACGTATATTTCTTTAGCAAGTCTGCCAGTGGGTTGTAAGCTCTATGAAGATAGAAATCCCACATGTTTATTCCCCACAACCTATCTAATTCTCAGAACAGTGCTTGGTATATAACACAGTGGGCATTTGTTGGATGAACGAAGAAATCAATGAAAGAATGAACAAACTAACAAATGAATGAATACTCAGCATTTAAGAGTGATTTCTAACAGATGAGAAATGCTTATTCATAGCAGAACAGTGGGCCTTGAATAAATAATAAGTCAAAGAACAAAGTCCTTTTATTTTTAAGTAAAGGTAGCCTCATGGAGGGAAAAAAGAATGTGTTCAATTTAGAAGAGTGGTTCTCAACTGGGACCCACAGGAGACTTTTAGGTTGTCATGGCAGGGGGAGTGGATGCTACTGACATGTAGTAGGTCGAGGCCAGGGATATTGCTAAATATCCTACAAGGCACAGACAGTCCCCTACCACAAAGAATTATCCAGTCCAAAATGTCAATAGTGCCGAGGTTGAGAAATTGTGGTTTTGAAAAAACGAATTCAAGTGACAAAGTATTATAGGCAAAAAGAGAGCTAGGCTGAAGGAATGTCCCCACATGTTCCTGTGTTTTGGAGGAGACAGAAAGATGATTATGGTCAAGTGATCAGTCGGCTAACCTCAAGTCAGAAACAATGTCCCTGTTAATCAGAGTTCGGGAGGATTGCCTTCACAGTAGCAGTTAGAGTTGTCTTGGCAAAACAGGTTGAAAAAAGCCGTTTCTGAGTATCTGTAACTTTTCCACAAGACTGTTAAAAACAAACAAAGTCTGCTCTTCTATCTAAAGCTAAATGAGAGTGAGTACAGGTGAGGGAGAAAATTTTGTCAAATGAAATTTGAAGTACCTGGGTGATTAGCTGTGAGGAAAACAAATCATTGTAACATCAACAAGCATTACATTTCCTGGGAAAAAAATAATGGAAGGAAGTAATTACTCATCTTCTGTATCAGTCAGGATGGGATGGAATATGCTGGAGTTTCAACCTCTTGAAGTCCCAATGGCTCTACACAACCCAAGTTTATTTTTCACTCATGCTCCTTGTCCATCCTCCTCTCCCAGAACCCTGGTGAGTGGAGGTTCCACCACGAAGGAATGCATCCTCAGAAGGAACAATGAGTTGCCAGCCCGGCCCTTACACGCTCTGCCCAGAAATGACACAGGCATTTCTGCTTGTGTCATTGGCTAAGCCAAATCACATGGCCACAACGAACTTACAGTGGATGGGGGAGCGGCCGGAAGAGAAGGCAGACTCTCGCAGCACCTCCATCTACCAGGGCATTTAATTAGACAAGTGAGTTGGGGGTCTAATCAAGGGCTCTCAAGGCACATGGAAATTACCTAAGTATGCGTATGTTCTGAAAAAGATAACATTCACACTAATCCTCCAAATAGTGCGGCTTCTCACAACTGGACATGTGAGAATAGAGATATCACTCAGAACTTGTGTTGGGCCTTGATCCTGGTTTCTCCATAGTTGAATTTCCTTCTCTGTTTAGGGAGGGGTTGGGAATGGTGTGGACAGCAGGGCAATGCAGGAGAAGCAATGAGAGAATGGACTCCTGTTCCCTATGGCTAGGGTGCTGGAAATCTCACCAGGCGGGGAGTAGGGGAAGTGGGAGGTCACAGCAGAAGATCAACGTTTGGCACTTTGTGCTAGATTTAGAATCACTTTCATTTAGGAAATATGACCGAGACGTGGGTGTCCCTGCCAGGTGTGGGTATATGCAGTCATTTGAGAAATATTTGTGCCTTTTCTGAAAGCAATGGAATAAGACAAGTGGCCGAGGCCATTGCTGCAGATTATGAAACTTGATTCTGGGAGGACCCAAATGCACAACTTTCCGTACTCCATTCCCAGACTGCAATCATCTTGGGGGAAAAATATCTCTGGCTCGTGGGTGATGGGTGGCAAGTGTAATAGCCAGTGGAAGCTTGAAGGAGTGCCTGGGTTAATGTGGGGGCCCTCCTGGTGGAGCAGGTGGGCACCAGGGAAGCCAGCTTTCAGGTGATGGGTGGGGCAGTAACCTGAGCTGTCCAATAGTGGAGTCTCCAGCGACATGCGGTCGTTGGCACTTGAAATGTGGTCAGTCCAAACTGGGACGTGCTGTCAGCGTACAGTACACACTGGATTTCTAACAGTTCATGTGAAGAAAAGAATGTTGTTATGGGCTGAATTGTGTCTGCCAGAAATTCCTGTGTTGAAGTCGTAACCCTCAGTGCCTTGGAATGTGACTGTATTTGGACATAAGGCCTTTAAAGAGAGAACGAAGTTAAAATGAGGTCACTGGGGTGAGCCTTGATCCAATATGACTGGTGTCCTTATAAGAAGGGGAGATTAGGACATAAACACGCACAGAGGAAGGACCATGTGAGGACACAGGGAGAAGGCGCCATCTACAAGCCAAGGGGGGGTCTCAGAAGACACCATCCTGCTGACAACTTGATCTTGGACTTCCAGCCTCCAGAGCTGTGAGAAATAAATGTGTTTAAGGCATCCAATCTGTGGTACTTTGTTATGCCAGCCTGAGCTAATACAAATGTCAAATATCTCATTATTTTTTTGTTATTGATTACATGTTGAAATGATAATATTTCAGATATATTAAATATTACTAAAATTAATTCTATTTTTTAAAAATGTAGCTACTAGAATTTAAAATTACATATGTGGCTTGCATTATGTCTCTGTTGTCAGAGCTGCTCTCAGTCAAAGACTTTGTTCTCGGTTAGCACAAAGAACATTATGTACTAGCACATCCATCCACGTGCTGGTGGTCACTGGAAGCTTTACTGCATCCTTGGGGCCCTTACAGGCAGCCAGCTGTGCTTACGTGCCTGTTGGTATATATTCCTTATACTAAGTGAATGTTTGAAAAACTGAAATATATCTAAGAGAATTAGAAAAAGGGGACCAAAGCCAGAAAATAATAGAATTTGCATCAGAATGACAAGGGAAAGCATAATAACAAGCACCAAAATTAGATTTTTGTTCTTGTGACCCAGTGTCATTTCTGTAATTTTGAAATAACTGTCAAGAGTATTAGGGAATTTGGAGGGATGGGCGAGTTAGGGGCTCTTTTATGGCCAGAAGATTCTCTGAAGGAACTACGTGCAAACAAGGGAAATGGTAGGAAGGAAAGGAAAGAGGAAGAAACAAAGGCAGTTATGAAGATAATTCGTAAGAAATAAGAAAAACCAACATAGTTTCATGGGAGCAAGGTGGAGTTTTCCGGTACTTACCTGTTTTATCATCAACATGTAAAATTATGCCCCTCGGTTGTGTTGTTTTCTTTTGTGCTTTGAGCAAAATCTATTATAGTCCCATTATTAGTTTCCCAAGGACTTAAGGATGAGTCGCGTCTCCTCACTGTGATTTGTATATCCAGCTTCGCTAACGAGCGCCACTGACAAACTAGCTCTAGGATCTGCACCAGCTTGGCCAGCTGCTCCCTGGGCCACTGCTGAACGACTTGGGTCTCTGGACAGAAGACCTGCTGCTAAAGGCGGTGCATCTGAAGTCTCTTCCTCACGAGCTCTCGGTCTCCCCGGGCTCCCAGTCCGAGGTGCATCACCCACTCCCCTGCCCGGGGACCCCCGCACCCATCCCTGCCGTTCTGCTCCCAGGGCCATTGCTCTGGGTTCTAGCAAAGAGACTGTGGTATCAGCTGCAAAGATGCCCACACCTCAGGGGTTGCCCGCCTCCTCTCCAGGGAGATCCAGGCTTCTCACTTGGCAGGTGAGGCCCCTTGCAGCTGGGCTGTTCCTACACATCTATCCTGTCTTCACCCATGACGTCTCGCCTCTTTCTGAACATGCTCGTTGATTCTTAACCGCTTGCCTTGTGTGGTCTTCCCTGGGTGTGGAACGGGCCTTCTTGCCTACTGTCTCCCTGTGCTGGACTCCTTCTCACCTTCTGCGCATATTTGCACGCTTTCTCCACCTTGGACCCTTTCCTGCCTCCACCATCCAGAGAGGGCCCCTCCCCAGGCACTCTCTGCCTGGCGTTCGAACTCTTTATATGTAGTCTAAATCCCTACTTTGAGGATCTCATACTTTAATGGCCCCCTGAGTCCCCGGGGATCTGGTTAAAATGCAGATTCTGGTTTGGTTGGTCTTGGGTGGGGCCTGAGGTTCTGCATTTCTAAGCATCTCCCAGTAATGGCCATGCAGCTGGTCCAGGGACTACCCTTGGGTCACCAGGCCCTGCTTTGACTTAAGCTACTTGAGGGCAGAGCAGGCTGTGTCTGACACTTCTGTTTGTCCCTCTGAGGGAGCCCTGTGCTGCACACAGACTGGACACTCAGTCTTTTTTTTTTAACAGACGTTATTTTTTAGAGCGATTTTACGTTCACAGCAAAATTGAGCTGAAAGTACAAAGAGTTCCCATATACCCCAGGTCCCACACACAGACAGCCTTCCCTACTATCAACAGTGTCATTTTTTTTTAATTGAATTGAGCACATTCTGGCTAGTGCTTGAGCAAACAATTGAAAAGTCCGCCATCACTCAGACATTCCACCGAGTTCCCTCCATTGGGTGTGTTTGTCTTGTTTTTGTGGTCTTGCCTCCTGACCCAGACCCTGAGCCCCTGAGAGTCTAAAGGACGTGTCCCTTCTCCCCACTCCCCCCAGCACCTCACCTGGGGCACATCCCTGACACCACTTCTGGTGTGCGGGTCTTAGGATCCTGTGTTCTCCACAGGCTCCTTCCCCGAGTCTGACGCTGACTTTACTCAAGCACTGTGATCACTGCAGAGGTTGTAGGCCAGACAAAGACAAATTCTTGCCAGAACAAGGCTGGCTTTTCCCGCCTGGACTCCCCTGTGTCTGTTAGAAGTAACAGTCTTTGGTCAGATGATTGCAGCAGTGTGCGAGTGCGCGAGCAGGAACAAGCACGCAGGGAGGGCCTCCAGCATCCGAGACAATCTCTGACTTAACTCCTGACACTGAATCCACCCCAGGCCTGCATTCTGCACGGGCTCCTGCAGCACATGAGTATTTAAATCTCAAGAATTTCTTTGGTTTGATTTTACACTTCTTTCATTTTAGGGAGAAAAAATGGCAATTCTGGTTTAAAACCGTATGTTCGGGTAAGGGGACTTAATACCACAGTTGAACTTGGAAACCAATGATTGCTGGAAACTACGAAATTATAAAATGGAAAGTAATGGTACCTTAATCTGGCAAAAGTATGACTCAGTGATAGGTATATACAGGCTGTCACCTTATGTCGTTAAGGAAATCTTCATCATGTACTGAATATGTGGCAACTTTACAGCTAATTTTCACTGTTTTAAGTGTATGCAGCTCCCTAGGGAGAATAGGCAGTACAGAATCCAAGGCAGGTCTGTCTCTTGCACACCTCGAGCAGGTGGCTAGAGGAGCTGGTGGAGCTCAGGCCCGCGGTCAGCACTTCACTGTGCTTCAGGGAGAGCCAGGGCGCCAGCAGGAGCCTGGGGCGGGATTCTGTTAAGGGTTTCTCCACCTTTGTGCTCTGAAAGCAGCAATGCTGAATGGATTTTCTGCTTCTTTATATTGGACACTCTAGCTTTTGAATTATGTTCTGTTATCTTTCTGTATTTCTTCTGCACAAAATCATTCTCCCATTTTTGCTTTTCCACCGCTTTAAAAAGTTTTGAATGTCTTTCAGCCTAGCTCTTGGTCTTTTCATCTTTTTCTTTCTCTCCATAAAACGTCATTTCCATCTGTTTCCCTTTTCATTCTCTTACAGTTCTTCCTTCCTAGGCTGATAATTACTCCTAGCTCCTTTTTCCCCCATTTTTACCACCCATTTGAGCGTCCCTCCCCAAAGCCTTCTGTCGGGTTTTATCACGGCAGACAAGCGTTCTCTCCTGAAGACGCTCTGAATTGTCTGTCTTATTGTGTTTGGTTGAGGCCTAGTAATTTTCAATAAAGCCCTTAATCCTAGTACTTCACTGAAAATTACCAGGCTTCTCTGTGGAGGATGAGTCGAAAATAGAAGCCCTGCTATCAGGGAAATGTAGTCAGAGTGAGAGAGGCCATATTAACCCACGTTAAACCCTCTCTGAAACCAAGAAACAGCCTGGAGGCATCGACAAAGCGGTACATAGTCGATAGCCCACATGACGTGTGAAGCTCTGTGACTATTTTCAACTGGGACTCTGCTTCCTTTTCCCTTAAAATAACCTCACCTCGACAAAGTTCACACTTTGCCTTGCACCCAAGTCAAAAATTGAGGCATCTTGCATCATCTTGTGAACTAAAAATAGGGGTTTGGGAGCAAGTTTCTGTTTTTGGTGGAAATGGTTAGATTTCTTTTCTGAGTATTTGAAGTGAAATTTTCTCATCCTTTGAGTTTCCCTTTAAAACACGGTTGTTATTAAGAGGAATTGCAGGTACCCGCATAACGACTCCCTCTTATTGGTTTATTCTCAGCATTTCAAAAATTTTTGAAAAGCCTGATATTTGCCAGAATTTGTTCAGTTAGCCAGAATTTGGCCTGCCTGTTCAAAGAGATCATATGTTAATTATAAAAAATAATCATTTATTATCAAAGCATGAGAAAATCAGTTTTTAGGGTCATTAACCACATTGCTTCCGCACTCTCTGCAGGATCCCCAACAAGTTTTTCCACTAACAAGCCAGGTGCCATCCTGCAGCCAAGAATTACAGGAGTGGAGCAGACAGGCCTGCCTCGAGGCATGCGAGTCTAGGGTTAGGGCTTCTGGATAAGCAGATAAATAACAAAATCCTCCTCCTGTCAGTCACACCGTTGGATACTGGATCTACCTATCTAACAGGTGTCGGTGTGATGACTTCTGCGGAGAAAGGGAGGACTTCACAGAGGCAGTGACATTTAAACTAGTGTTTGAAGAATGAGATAAAATTTGCCAGATGTCGGCTGGGAGGGGCAGGAATTCCGGAGTGGGAGTATCGCCGGACAAGGCGGGGCTCCTGAAACCATCTGACTTTTCTGGGGAAGCCAAGGAGTCCATGTGGGGGCAGGGGGTTCCTGGGAGACGCAGTTGTGGAGGACTTGGGAGCCACTTTGCCAATGGCCTTGTATGTCTCCTGAAAATTTGACTTACTGCATCAGGTACAAGGAGCCAATGAGATTTTATGAAAACAGAGAACTATGACTTCATTTTCCTCTTTTCAGAGGGTAATTCTGGCTACATGGTAGTAGAAGACCTGGAGGGGGGCGTGGGCTGGAGAGCAGACAGGAGGCTGGAGCAGTTGTCCTGAGACGTGTAGGCCCAGGGTGGCAGCAAGGATGAGGAGAGGGAGGTGACGTCTCTAGAGACTTGAAGTCAGCTGGTCACACAACATCTCTTAAATGGGGTCACTGTCAGAAGAGTGAATGGCAGGAGGAGCCAGGACACCCAACCTGGCTCAGACGCCCAGAGCAGAAGGAGGATCAGCTTCCTCACGCGGCTGCAGAGCTGGACGAGAAGTGTGGAGAAGCTTTCTGAGAAGTCCACTGAGGTTTGATTTCCTTCAAGGCAGCTGAAGCAGTTCTGAGTGATTAGGCTCCATTCCTGCCACAGGTTAATTCTTTTCAAAAGTAATTGACTTTCCAATCAGCCATCACCCATGCAGCTTTGACATCCACACCCCCCCACCACACCCTCAGGCACTGGTCTGCGTCTGTCCACATATCCTGTCCTGGGACAAGCTCTCCACGATCCTGTCCAAGGCGCCTGGATCCCTCCTCGCCCATCCCAGGACATCATGCCAGCCCATCTGCCCTCTCCCTACAGCTTCCACGTTTTCCTCTCTGTTGGCTAATACACTTTCAGCTACAACCTGGCCATTATTTCTGCCTTTTTTTTTTTTTTTTGTGAGGAAGATCAGCCCTGAGCTAACATCCATGCCAATCCTCCTCATTTTGCCGAGGAGGATTGGCCCTGGGCTAACATCCGTGCCCATCTTCCTCTACTTTATGTGGGATGCCACCACAGCATGGCCGGAGAAGCGGTGTGTTGGTGCACGCCCGGGATCCGAACCCAGGCCGCCAGCAGCGGAGCGTGTGCATTTAACTGCTACGCCATGGGGCCAGCCCCTATTTCTCCCATCTTTAAAAATGTCCTCTCTTGGGACCAGCCGGGTGGCGCAAGTGGTTAGGTGCTCGTGCTCTGCTGCAGTGGCCCGGGGTTCGCAGGTTCAGATCCTGGGCGCGCACCGACGCACTGCTTGTCAGGGCGTGCTGTGGCAGCATCCCATATAAAGTGGAGGAAGATGGGCACGGATGTTAGCCCAGGGCCAGTCTTCCTCAGCAAAAAAAGAGGAGGATTGGCAGATGTTAGCATAGGGCTGGTCTCCTCACACACAAAAAAATAATAATAAAAATAAAAAATAAATAAAAAACGTTAAATAAAAAAAAAGTCCTCTCTGGTTCTGACTCCCCTCTCCAGCTACTGCCTATTTCTCTTCTCTCTGCAGTGCTCCTTAAAGAGCTGTCTGTGCTCGCTTCTCCTGTCCTCTCCTCCTAGTCTCTCCTGAGCCCACTCCCATCACAGGTGCCCAATGATTACCTGCAGATGAAGGAGACAGTGACAGAATGTGTCCCTTCTCCTTTGCAGCCTGGTCTAACCTAAAAATAAATGCAAAATCTCTTTTTTTAAAAAAGATTTGTTCCTTCCTCACTTTGTCTTCCAGGGCGTTAAAAGCTGAGCAAATAGTTTTCTGTTTTGACTGATAAAGAATTGCTGTGGGAAAAAGAATCCACTTTGATGAGCATGATTCAGATGAGTAATGACTCCTTAAGTACCTGACTGCACTGGAAAGCAGGGTTCATCTTCGATTTCGTTTGAGAACCTTTACATCAAGGCTTCCTAGGTCCAGCCCAAGGCCCAGATCCCACTGGTTTTCCTGCCCTATGAGAGGGCAGTCAGCCTGGCCTGACAGCTTTCTCAGGTGGCTGGCTCTGTCTTGTACACGCTCAGGGAAAGAATGGCATCTTTACTGCAAGATCAGGCAGCTTTGAGGTGCAGACCACAGAGAGAATGCACCATTGCTGGGGCCAGGAGAGTAGGGCCTGACTCTCAAAATTGTCTTTGGAAAGATGTCGTTCCTTTGCTCAGATTAGGTGAAGCCAGTGGAGAACACCAGGAGGACCAAGGATGGGGCTTGGCTCAAGGAAAAAGCTAGAGGCCTAGAGAGAGTGGAGGTGCCGGCAAGGAGTCTCCATTCTCTAAGGAGAGGTTGCAGGCGACATCGAGATCAGCTGGGCCACACCCCTTGGAGTTGCCATCGCCCTCCTCATGACACACATCTTTTCTGGGGACTCCAGCCCCTCGTCCTAGACGGACTGGAAAGAGACACTCACCCACAGCACTCCTGGACTGAAGCACTGACTAGACGGGGCCTAATACTGGTTCTGGGACACCTTGATCCCCTCTGGTGCAGAGGGACCTCAACCAGTGCTCTAGATTCTTCCACACCATTGAATTTTCATTCATGTAAACATCAGAGGCCTGTGTGGGACACTGGAAATTCAGAGGGTAATTGAATATGACTCTTTTCCCAACAACTGCCTGGAAAAACAGATGAATTTTAGAAGAATGACTGAAAATCAAGCATCCCATTAAACATCTTCACCGGTGAGTGAGTTACAGCTAGTAAGCAAATTAAACCAGAGTTGCTCACCACTATCCTGGTGAGTCATCACCAGCCTGAATTATTAGTAAGGGACAGTGGCCTGGCTGGCATCTTTTCTTTCATCTGCCGCTGCCCTGTGAGATCAGTGTTGCCATCCTATCAGACTGGTCAGTCATCAGCCTTCGAGTTCTCTGTAGGAAATCAATAGCTGATATGCTTTCTGCAGTCACTTCTTTCTTGGAACTAAGGGAGGAGTTTCATCAGAAGGAAAAAGTTTTCTGTTCATAAAACTTGAAGAAATGGAACTTCCTGAAACTGAGAGGTTCAGAAAGAAAAGATTATCGTCATCTCAAGACAACATAGCTCAGATTACCTGATGAAAAGAGGTGATGGAAGAATGTGCTCCATGTTGCAAGTACACGAACAATTTCAAGAATGCTGCACGATGGATTAAGGATTTCAGATCAGAAAATGAAGTTGTGTGTTGATATGGTGCTTTTTCCTTTAGGGCTATGGTAACCTCATAAGCCTAGCGTGCCTCTAAGAAGGGAGTGAAGGCAGGGCGTTCAGTTGCATGGGTTAAGGCGATCCTTTCACTGAGGTCATCTAAATCTAGATCATACTGAATCTGTGTTCTCTCTGGCACTGAGCTATTTTCCAAGGTATTCACATTGGAAATATAAGTTACTCACACTCTTCAGAGCCCTATCCGATTAAAAGTAGATGAAAATCTCCTTAATGCAGAATCCTTTAAAACATGCTGGGGGCAGAGGGGGATGTGTGTTTATAGAAAATCTGATAGAAAACACAACCACATAACCTCAGAGGGAGTCAGATAAGATATTTACTCAAGACTGAGATTTCTTTTAAAAACAATTATTTTTGATATGCATCTAAAGCATCTCATCTGTCATTTTGGATAAAAACAGATTAAGCTTTTACTCAGTAATGAATTAGAAGCCTTAACATTCTGGGCAGCGAAGAGAGTGTGTATTAGCTTGCAGAAAACTAAAGAAAAATCCAGTGAAAGAACAACAAGTAAAGGTAATGTTTTCTTTGAAACGGAAATACGCCAAGGGAGGAATTGGTTACTGGAGCTTAAAACTAACATTAGAGGTGCAAGAAGCTCCACTTTCCTAGAAGTGTGAGCTTGGTTTCCTCAAAGGACCCAAGAAAGATCTGGAGCGGCAGATGAAGATATTCAAAGCTTGCAAGTCAACTTTGAAAGCTCCAGCAGGATGGAGCAGGCTGGGGGTGTTCTGGGGAGGGAACCAGCATGTGGATCATAAGAAGGGCGTCTCAGCCACGTCCTCTCTTTCCTGGGTGCTGGTCCTGTCGCTGAAATCTTTTTCTGCTCTGGGCTTATTTTGTCTTCTAAAGTATTAAAATGCAACTCTTATTCCAGAATAGCTTTTTTCTCATCAAACATAGCAGATGGTTTCTTTAAGTAGTAGCTATGAAGAGTATTTTAAGTGTGTTGGGCGATTCAGTAATAAGTAAGGCCCTTGATGGGGTTGTTGACTAAGAAAAGGCAAAGCCTAGCAGGCTGGTGAGGGGCGGCTGGAAGTGCTGGCACATGGTCTTTGTTATGGGCTGAATGTTGGCATCCCCCCAAATTCATATGCTGAAGCCCTAACCACGTGATGGTATTTGGAGGTGGGGCCTTTGGGAGGTGATTGTGTTTAGACTGGGTCATGATTAGGATGGTGCCCCCATAATGGGATGAGTACCCTTACGAGAAGGGGAACAGAGAGAAATCTCTCTCAAGGCCACGTGAGCACACAGTGAGAAGGCAGCTGTCTACAAGTCCAGAGGAGAGCCCTCACCAAGAGCTGAATCTGTCTGCACCTTGATCTTGGACTTCCCAGCCTCCAGAACTGTGAGAAATAAATGTCTGTTGTTTAAGCCACCCTGTCTGTGGTATTCTGTTATAGCAGCTCTAACTAAGACGGTCATCAAGAACAAGAACTTTGGAAAAAGACCAAGCTGGACCAAGTCCACCCTGCTCTTGTGCCCACGGGCAAGTTACTTGCCTATCTGATCCCCAACTTCACTATCTGCAAAATGGGTATAATAAAGTACCCACCTGACAAGGTGAGGGACTTAAGTGAGAGAACGTAGGTGGCTTGTTGCTGGACTAGAGTAAGCTCAAAATTACTCACCTAATGACTAGTGCTACCATGCTGTGGGAACGGTGGCAGTGGAGAAGTGGGTGATTCGTGGCTGGGGACATAGTATGTGGGATAGTTGTTGCTTTTCTGATTCTAAGTCAGCAACCCTCAGTTCTGTTCCATAAATACTGTTGAGCAGGCCTTGGGCAATGGTCTTGAGGTTTTGATAATGCTTGATTCCTGCCCTCAAGGGACTTATAGGTTTGAAGTGGGGGAATCCTGGGTCATGGTGGGAGCACAGAGGAGAGTGGGTGGCACCTGGGAAGGCTTCCTGGAGGAGACGGTTCCTCCATATTTTCCATGTTCTTCTCAGGTAAACCACTTTATTTTATTTTTCCCAAGGGAAATTCAGGGCATACTATATGTATCAACAAATTATTCCACATGGTCAAAAGCTTATTGAAACATTTTAATCAATCAGTTACCTGACTGGGAAAGCCACTTTCAAACTGTTACCATAAAAAGTTCCTCCTTCCAAAATAATGGCAGGCTTTACCTCCTCACAGTATTTGCACACATAAAGCGAACTTCTTACAAGCCTTAATTTAGAGTGGAAATAGGTCCCGGTCTTTCTGACAGTTGAAGCTTTGCGTTTATTAAGTGGGATGATTTGGGAAAGTAGCAAAATCAGGCCCATAGTTTGTACCTAAACACTCCTCGCAGCCTCTCATCACCCTGGGGTTCCTTTCCCCGGCTCCACAGCTCCTGGGACAGATGAGCTTCAGTGGCCAGAGAGGACGGGAGTGAGTGAGGATGGGGCCGGCAGCCGCCCTGACCGGGACAGAGGGCAGCGTGATTCATGAAGGGGTAGTTGACCAGTTTAGTCAACTGTCACCCAGTCGTGAGCCCAAGGACGTGAGCCTCTGGAAAATAGCAGTATTTTTCAACATTATTGTCGTAGTGTTTTCAGACTAAGCAAGTATATTTCTCAATTGTTTTATTATGAATGGTTGTATTACTATTTTACTCTTTGACTGCACGATTCAGGTTTCAGTTTCTCTTTCTCTTTTGTATTTGTTTCTCCTCACAGATGTGGGAGGAGGCCATTGCCCTGGGCAAGGAACTTGCCGAACAGTATGAAAACGAAATGTTTGATTATGAACAACTCAGTGAATTGCTGGTAGGTCTTTCTTTCTATCTATCTAAATGAATACGGGCAATCTAAACTTGTTTTTCTAGAATTTTCTGTTTCCTTTTTTTTTTTTTTTTTTTTTTTTTTGGTGAGGAAGATCAGCCCTGAGCTAACATCTGCCAATCCTCCTCTTTTTGCTGAGGAAGACTGGCCCTGGGCTAACATCCATGCCCATCTTCCTCTACTTTATATGGGATGCTGCCACAGAATGGCTTAACAAGTGGTGCGCACCCGGGATCCAAACCTGCAAACCCCAGGCTGCCGCAGTGGAGCGCGCGCACTTAACCACTTGCGCCACTGGGCTGGCCCCTCTTTCCCTTTTGATGTTGGGATTCTCCTCATGCCTTCTGTGGCCTTGGCCGTGGTCCTCCATTTTGTCCAGGAGGGTGGTCTTGATGTATTTGCTGGTTGATTCTGCACCACAAGTTTTCACGTTTTATTCCCAACTGAGCTTTTGTAACCAAACTTGAAGACATCTATGAACGATTTGTATGTAGACAACTACTGTCCCCATGGTACTGTGACATGAGGGGGAAGGATAGTAGCCCAGACCTTTCTCCTGCCACGGAAGGTCTGTCAGTTTCTAACTACTGGCTTCTCAGTACGTCACTTTTGTATTTAGCAGACCAACTTGATGTTGCAATGTGTACCGTTAATTTAGAGCAGAATTCTGCTCTTGTAAATTCTTCTTTAATGTATCCCAGTGTCTGATCCATACCATTTTTAAAATTACTAAGGACTAGTCATTTAATCAGAAGAAAAAAAATTTCTGTAGCACCTCTTTGATTATTGCAAACACCCATAAATCACAACTGGTTGCTGAATTTGGCTTTTTTGGCCAGATTCCCCTGCTAAATTCTGGAGGATGAGTGAAAATGCCGTCAAAGTTATGAGGGGAGATTGAATTCAGGTGCATGTACCAGCACCACCCCTCCCACCTTCTCACTCTCCCACCCTATTAGAGTTGCCAGAGCTTGAAGAGCCCACTGGAAGAATCCAGAAGAACAGATGCTCAAATACTCTATTCAAACCTGAAACAAATTTTCTTTCTTCCTTTCAGAAAAAACAGGCTCAATTTTATGAAAACATCGTCAAAGTGATAAGACCCAAGCCTGACTATTTTGCTGTTGGCTACTATGGACAAGGATTCCCCACATTCCTTCGGGTAAATTTTGATTCTGTTTAATCTGAGCCAAGATTGCTCCCTGGGCAGAGAGCCCCTTCCCCTTCTGAGGAAGGGTTTGGACTTTGCATCCATGGGTCAAAGTCTGACTCTTCGTGTGCTAATAGCTCTGTGATCAGCTTAGGGTGCCAGCAATGGGCTGATAATATTTTCTTTGATTGCGTTTAAACTTTCCATTTGATTTTTCCTAAACAGAGCTCTCCATCAGAGATTTATGTGTATTTTTTAAATTGTGGTAAAATATACATAGCATAAAAGTTATCATCTTAACCATTTTTAAGTGTACAGTTCAATGGCATTAAGTACATTCACATTGTTGTGCAACTATTGCCACCATCCATCTCCAGATCTTGCTCATCTTCCCAAACTAGAACTCTGTACCCATTAAACAATAACTCTCCCTTCTTCCCTCCCGTAGACCCCGGCAACCACCATTCTACTTTCTGTCTCTGTGAATTTGCCTCTTCTAGGTACCTCATATAAGAGGAATCTTACACTATTTGTCCTTTTGTGTCTGGCTCATTTCCCTTAGCATAATGTCTTCAGGGTTCACTCGTGTTGTAGCATCTATCAGTACTTTGTTCCTTTTTCTGGCTGAGTAATATTCCGTTGTAGAGATATACCACATTTTGTTTATCCATTCACCCTTTGATGGACATCTGGGTTGTTTTAGCTATTGTGAATAATACTGCTATGATCGTGTGTATTTTTAATTATACGAGAAATTGGAAATGAGTTTTCATGGTCACAATGCTAGAAACTCTGAAATACTCTCCATCCCTTAGACAGGCATTTGCTGTTTGACACATGATTGAAAAAATACTGTGATCATCAGGCAAACGACCGTTTCCCAATACTCCTGAGGCCAGAGGAGGAGTTGTGTAAATGCTGCCTGGGCTACTAGTAGAATTGTTTAAAGTTTCTCAAAAGCTCATTCTTGGATGCGTTGACCAGCGAGTCATGATTTCCTGTCATTTCTTATGAAATTTTTTCAAGACACATGGTTTTCTCCTGTCCTGGGAGACCATGCGTGATTCCTCTGGTTTTAGGGCAGCAGAAGCTCTGTGCTTAGAGCACAGCTGTCTGGGGTGCTTAGATCTAGTTAGGACGTTTTCCTTGTCCCAGAGGTGTGTTCCTTTGGCCCCAGTGTTTCTGATTCCACAGGAGTCCCTGATAGTGGAAGATACCTCTTCACGCTTGCACCAGCAAGAAGGACTTCCTTGGTGAGGACCTGTCATTGTTTATAAGCCTTGCGGGGCTGGCCTGCTCCAGGTGACCTGTTGGTTGGTCCCCTCACTCAGGGTCCTGCCTGGTGACTGAGGCATCTGGCCCTGGCCCTGTCACTGCTGGTCAGTCTCTCCCTGACCATTGCCTTCATCATGCAGCTCTGGCGTGTTCCAGGGACTGCACTGGGTCGTCTCCCCTGTCAAAAGGACAAAATGCAAAGTACGAATAAAGAGTTTAACGAACATGATTAATATTGAACTGACTTTCCTGCCACACTTGAATAATTCTCTGGGGCTGTAGCAATATATTTATTACGCTTCACAGATCACCTGTCAGGGGTCAATCTGACAATGACATTAGCAGTTACAGAAAAGTGGGCGGAATGTTTGGCTACTTAATACATTGCTGGGAGAGCAGCCTCAAAGAACCGACTCGCGGTCCCTTTTGCTTTGTTTTTCTTTAAGAAATGATCTCTTTTTTCTTTTTTCATTCATATTAATATTTATGGGTCTTACAAGGAATAAATATCTTTGACTACATGCACATTTCCTCCTTGTTTTCATGTTTGAAGGGACCACTTCAGAATACAAAGTAATTGACATTTCCAGAAAATACTATTAGTGTTTTCATCTATAACTCACTAGTGTTTTTCTATTAAGGCCTTTATATACATTTTTATTATTATGTCTTTCTTCTAGTGTAAAGCGTAATAAATGCGTGCTAGTTTTGTAGTAGCCTGTTATACATTAAATCTTCCTGAATTTCTGAAATGTTTGGCTTAATATAGCCTTAAAAGATGCCCACACTGTGTATTTATATTTCTAATTAAGACTACATATTACCTTAGTTTCTACTTGACATTCTTTTTTTAGGGAAAGAGAACATTTTTCTCCCATAATGGGTGCTTTAAGACATACCTAAGCACAAAGCGAAAAAAAATTCACTTCTTAAACTATTCCTTCTTTAGTGATTTATGGGAACTCAGACTAAGTTGGGACTAGGGAAGGAGGTAAATTGAGTATGATAGGATTTCTCATTATCTTTTCAAAATTCATTAGACAAATTTTAATTTGACTTTGAGCTGAGTCTCCAGGAGATAAATGTAAAAATAGGCAGTGGAATGCTCTTCTCTCTGTCTGTCTGTCTGTCTCTCTCTCCTCCTCCTCTCTGGCATCTGTTCAGGGTCATGGCAGATAACAGGGCTGCACCTGACTCATGACCAGCCAGTCTAGAGCCTCTTGCCCAGTATCCCCTGATTGAAACAATGGATATGCCCATGCAACCAAGTCCCACGAGGAAAAGCATCAGCCCCCAGGCTCCCGTTTCTCAGGTCCTGTGGCTTCTGCTCGCTGTCTTTTCTTTGTTGCAGTTTTCATTTTGGTTTAGATAGCCCTAAGATGGGGCAGGGTGGGTGGGGGAAGGCAGCAGGCTTCAGGAACCCACAGTAGCATCACACTACCCATTGCCAGCTTTTTCTGACTCAGTTGACTCTCAGAATACACTTGTTGAATCCTTGAAGGTACGGAGACCTATTACATCTTGGAATCAGAACTTTCCTTACACATATATTTACAGAGTGACCATGTCACACTCAGACAGAAATGGTTGCACCAAGACAGCTTGTGTAAAGAAGAATACTTACCTACTTAATGCCCATCCCCAAGGTTGCCTAGCCCAGCCGTCCATAACAACAGATGGACTCTCCAACTGGGAATTTATGGAGGTAACAAAAGTGTCGTTTGAGATGGACAAAGCCCAGCCATGAGAAGGAGAGCTGTGTATGTTTTACCTTGTCATTTGCTGGTGGATAACTGTCCACACAACAACTCTGAGTGTGCAGTGAGGGAAGTCCTGCCCTCCACCTCATCTCTCACCACCAGGGGAGGCCCAGAGTCTCACATCTCTGCTTTTCTCTGGACCTCTTTCCCTCTGCTTCTGAGGATCTCTTGGCTGTGTCCTACAGGAGTCAGCTTGGGGTGGTCATGCTCACGTTCTGAGGCCCAACTTTCATCTCATGTTCTCTTGAATTCCTTTTGGCAGGATAAAAACTATTTAATTAAGGCTTACCTGAAAAAAAAAAATGAACACCATTATGCGCACCCCTGGGGCCTTTATGCTACTTGACGATTTCATGCCCACTAGAGTGTGGGCTCTCACTGCTCACTTGGTTTTTCATAGTTTTTTCAACTGGTTGTTACTGTTAAGACTAAAATATATTACCAGACTTCAGTAATGTTGTGTTCCATGCTTCGTAAGCAGTATTAGCTTTCGTGGCTGACATTCCTGTGTTCCTGATTAAGACGACCAGTGCAATTACAAGTTGTTCTTCAGTTCAGTGACTTTTTTTTTTAAGCTGTCAAGCATGTTTTGAAGACCAATGCCGTTGTGTGTGAACTTTTCTTGGCCCTTCCCCTGTGGTGTTATTGAATGAATGTCTTGTTCCAGGGGAAAGTTTTCATCTACCGAGGGAAGGAGTATGAACGCCGGGAAGATTTTGAAGCTCGGCTGTTAACTCAGTTTCCAAACGCTGAGAAGATGAAGACGACGTCTCCACCAGGCGATGACATTAAAAACTCCCATGGCCAGTGTATCCTTTAAGACAACACATGGAATAGAAAACTCTTGCCGCGCCGTGTGCTTGGATGGGTGGGTATACCTGGGGGCCTGGGTCATGTCCACTCTGCCTTATAATCCTTAACTCCATTCTCCTCCAGATATTCAGTGCTTCACAGTAAAGCCCAAACTTGATTTGCCTCCTAAATTTCACAGGCCTGTGTCAGAGCAGATTGTCAGGTAATCGACCCATTTTTCTTACCAGCATGAGGGTGGTGAGAGGCTGTATACGGATCTGTCATTAATAATTTCACCTTTTAAAGGAGGGATTTTAGCCTTTGATTAGCTTTCCATATGCTCTTTCTGTTTACTTAGAAGAGCGGGGAAGCAAATTATTTTCAGCATCAAAGAAGTGAGGGAAGAAGTTAATATACGTAGGCTGGGAGAGGACGGGGGGGGGGGCGAGTCCTTTCCCATAGGTCGGGAGAAAAGGAAAACTCGTGAGGGGAGGAGGGGGCCCTCTGGTCTCCTTATGACCCACCAGGTCTCTGCAGAGTCACCAAGAGAGTCCCCAGAGCTTTTCAGCAGCACACAAGCCCAGCCCCACACTCAGCAGGTCTGAGTCATCTGCCTGGAGTGTGGCCTGAGGGTTTGCATTTGATAAGGCAGGAAAAGGGACTGGGACATTTGCCCTAGGTGGAGAAGGGGGTGGGGAGCGGGGAGAAGAACCCCTTTACCTCTACAACACGAGATTCCATAACATGGGATTATCAGGCGGATTTTAACACTCCTGAGTCAACTGTCCAAATTTGAGTGAGATTTCCTGCCTCTCCATTGAATTGCACCTGACTTAGTAATGGTGTAGAAACACTTGGCTTTAGATGTTTCTTTGATGCTGAGAATTTTCTTTTCTATTTGATCCATGTTCTGGTGAAAAAATTAACCTCTTTGATGGCCTAATAATGCTCAGGATCTGCTTATTTTGTGTCCTGAAGTTTGGTGGGTTGTGTTCTTCCACGAAATTCACTATCATTTCCTTAACTTTTCATCAGCAGTAATGGGAAAGAAACCAGGACTGTTGATTGACAAGTGATTGCTTTCACAAGGTGTACATTTTAAGTTTTGCAACATTTTTTGTGAGAGAGGCATTGAGCAAATAGTGAACTGTAGCGTTCCTCAGATATTTCCCTCTGATGTGAGGAGCCCGCCTGCGTTTCAGTGCAGGGGGATGACTGAGTCTCCCCAGCCCCACTCTGGTATACACAGAAACCCACCCCTTCCCCAAGCGAGCAGGGCACACTCTTGTCCCATGCGTGCCACTCTCGGTGGTTGTAAAATCTGCCTTTTGCAGATCGGAAACTAAAGTATATAAGACCTTTTTAAAAATAATGAAGACATAATTTAAAACATTTGTAATAATTAAATTATTATATTATTTTAATAAATTGTTGAATTAATTAAACAAATAAATTATGAATTAAATTTTTAACATAATAGACACGTAAGTGGAGAATGAAGGCCTTTTTCTCTCTCCTTCGCTTCACCTTTCTCTGTTTTTGCCCGTCTCACTCTTACTCAGCATCTCTTCTCCCTTGAGGGTTTGCAGGGACAGGGAAGAGGCGAAAACTGAGGGTAATTTTTCCACCTGCCAACATCTCTCTTCTGAGGCTGGCGGGGAGAGAAGCCACAGCTCTCGCCGCATGTCAAGGTTGGGGATACTTTAAGGGATGCGATGACCTACGGGGAGGCCAGACCCCGCATCCAAAAGCAAATCGGCTGCTTTCCGGGTTCAGTGTCTAACGATCTGTCTGTCTCTATACAGTTTTTACAGGGTGAATGAGGTGCAGCGATTTGAATATTCTCGGCCGATCCGCAAGGGAGAGAAAAACCCAGACAATGAATTTGCGGTAAAAAACAACCACCCTCAAAACTCATTCTCCCACCCACAGAACTGCCTGTGGGAAAGTGTGGCCTCGAAGGCTACTTACCCCAGTGGAGTATTAAATGTCCTTGTGTGTTATGTGTAGAAATCCTAGTATATTACCCCCCCCAACCTCAGTGAAACGATGAACATTTTACAAAGGGCGTTGCTGAGGTCCGTATGATATTACAGTAAGCTGGCCCGTGCTGTGACAGTGCTTCCGGCTCGTAGCGCACTTGCTTCCCTCCTGGGTGTCTCTGAGTCGGGCTTCTTCTCGGCCCCAGGTCTTGGAAAAGATGCTGGTGTCTCCATTACAAATAGGCACATGGAGGTGCCGAGGGTCTTACTTGGCTTTCTGCAGGTGACAAGCAGTCAGGAGATGGAGAGGGAGTGAGCTGGGCCTCGACCCGGCTGCTCACTCCCTTTCCAGTGCCCAGTGTCTGAACTTCACTGAGGCACAACTCACCGGAGCAGGTTTCCACGTGGGTACCACTGAGTCGTGGTCTGGGTAGTTCTTTGTGGTGGGAGCCGTCCTGTGCATCTCAGGGTGTTGGGCAGCATCCTCGACCTGTACCCAGTAGATGCCAGTGGCACCTCCCCAGTTGTGACAACCAACATTACCACACATTGTAGAGCGCTCGGCACTTCCCTATGCCTATTGGTAGTAGAGGCACCAGCATCTGCTCCGGTAGACAGGCCCGTATTTCAAGGAGGCATTGGCCCTGGGGCCTCCTAAAGAAGACCGGCAGTGCTGGGAACGGCTGCCCCTTGTCTGCAGTCTGGAGGTGTCTGGGGGGTTGCAGAAGGTCAAAGGTGAATTAGCACCATGCTCCTGACCCAAAGTGAAGCTCGGAGCACTTCTAGCAAAGTTGCCCCCACCCACCCTCCCTTCAAGCCCTAAGTTTCCTATAATCTTCCTACCCTCAGGGCAATGCCTAAGTCTCCAGTCACAGCTCTTGAAGGCTCCTCCTGCCCTGAGCCCAGTTTCCTTGTGAGTTAACTAGGAGCTTGGGGTCAGAGAATTCTAAATTCATCCCCATTTCCAACACTGGTTATTTCAAAACGCTGTTTTTTCACTGGTTGTTTCACTGGTTATTTTTCACTGGTTAGTCAAAGACCCTGTTTTTTGGTTAATGCCAGCATCCTGGACCTATTTGGTAACTGGTCACTTCAGCGTTGTCTCTAATAGTGAGGGAGGAGACAGCTGGGCACGGCCCAACCTAGACCTCAGCGCTAAGGGCAGTGGCTTTCTGAGCAGTGTGTCTGTAACGGTCATGACAGCGATAACGCTATCATTTCTGCAGTGTCTCTCGACTGCGGGCTTTATAGGTGGTTCTTCCATCTCCCTCACACCTCTCGCGTCTGGTAGCTATGTATATTCTTATGCTGTAAAGAGACACAAGGTCAAGGAAATTGCGGACGGGTGCGCAGCCAATCGGGACAGAGCTAAGAATAACCCAGCCTCCTGACATTTGAAGCTGCACTAAGCCTCTGAGGCTACGCTTCTTCTAAATGGCCCTGAAATCCCATAATGGCCCGGTTAGGTCCTCGCACACGGATGAGGCTTTCATAAGCCACGGGACTTAGTCCTTCACACGCTTGACAAAGCCTCAGGCTTCCAGATAAGCATGGGAGTGTGCGGTGATGAGAAGCGGGGCTGGGCCTGCTGCAGGGAGCCTGGCTCCAAGGGTGGGGTGCTGGGAAGCTGCATGCCAGGCTGGGAGCTCAGCGCCTCCAGACCTGGCCAGGCATGAAGCTCTGGAACCGAGGGCCAGCGAGGAGGACGGAGGCCGAGAGACAGGGCCTGCGTTAGCCAGAGCTGGCCCTAAAGCCCAGGGTGGAACCCAGGGCCCCTCCCAGGGCATGTTGGCTGGGGGAAAGCACTACGCTGTGGTCTGGAGTGGTCTGAAAGTGCAAACTGCTGTTTTCTCCGGAGAGTGCCTCTGGAGAGCCCCGTGGGGCAGCAGGAGCATTGGCCTGGGAGACAGGAAGCCTCGGCCTGTGTCCTGGGGCCTCAACCAGGTCTTCCCCCACCCCCTCTAGCATCTAAGCGGTTTGGGATAAATGCTTTCTAAGGCCCAGTCCAGTTTTCTGGAATTGTCGACATGCTATTATGCCATCTATTTACGTCTAGATCGCAGACTCCAACTGCTCGGTGATTACCCATTACAGGGAGGTTTACAGTGGCAGAAGTTTGCTGCAGGCTAGCCCTTCCGAAGAAGGAGGTGGGGTCACAGATTTACCGTTCACCCCTGCAGTGGAGTTTTGTGTGACCTTTAAAGAGGTCTAGAAGTGTGTTTATTGGTTTGAGACAATTTCCCACAATAAGTTAATGTACTATTTTATGAAGAATATGGATTATAAAATGGTATTTTTATTTAGAAAATATATATATCACACTTTTTAATGCTTAGTCCTGAACAATAGATAATATAATGTTGTCATCTCGGGGTAGTGGGTGATTTTTCTCCCTTTTATTTCCGTATTTTTATTCCTAATGTAAACATATATTAGTTATGCAAAAAAAATTTAAAGTTTAAAATACTGACTTATTTTATTAGAATGTGAGAGGTCACTTTTATTGAACCCAGTTTTCCTTAAAGCATTTGCACCTTTGAGTTTCTTTTGAAACTGAATAAGGCTAACGTAAAACTCATTGGAGCCTTTCCAAAAATCTGTTTGCTCAGAGGGAACCTCCTCTTTTTGATGTACATAATTCTACCCGACTGTCCTATTATATTTTCTTGCCAAATACCGGGGAGGTGGGCAACTTTGGCCAGGAAAGCAGGGGACGCTGATGTGTGCTGTGTGACTGTCTGACAGTTGGCAGAGCGTGGCACGTGAGGTGTTACCTCAACAGGGAACACACAAAGGCCCTGTGTGAGTTCTCCCAGGAGCAGCCCTGTGCTGCTGGAGGACTCGTCTCAGAGACAGTTGTCAATCTCTTTTAGGGCAGGAGCTATCATCAGCCCACTCACATCCTTCTCCTAACAAGTGTCGTGTGTGTTCTCTTTACAGAATATGTGGATCGAGAGGACCATATACACAACTGCGTATAAGTTACCTGGAATTTTAAGGTGGTTTGAGGTCAAATCTGTTTTCATGGTAAGGACACCCCCTAGAAGGAATTGCCCATTACCCTCTCTTGTATGGTCTGACACGCCCTCTTCACCACACATGCCATGTGGTCACTGTGGCTGGCGTGGTCACTGTGGCCAGCAGGCACACTGCAGAGCCCAGGCAGACAGACTCACCCTGTAATCCCCGTACGTGTTCCTCAGAGCATCAGCTCTCCTCGTCCACAAACTGCAGTGGGAGTGCTGTGTAATCACAACTGACTCTCGTTTATAAGCCCAAAACTAAGATTTCATTTCTTCTTACAAAATATTTAAATCCAGTTGCCGCTGTGCTGTTTTGACAGTTCTTTCTGTTAACTAAATGAAAAGTTTAAGACAAGTTCCAATTTACATACACTTTTTAAGATCTTTCTCCCTGAGGGTTTTGTTGCCATTTACATGACAAACAACTTGATTAATAGTACTTGCTCATTTCAAATAAAAATAGCTTGAGAATATACCCCTTACTGGCACTTTTTAAAGAAATCATGACTTGCATCTGATCAGCTAAACTTTGCTTTGCCTCCGTGGTGACAGTTTCATTGACGTGAACCAGAGTTGGGCAGAAGATGTGACGGAATACACAGAAGCCTCAGGGTGTGGCAATTGTTGGTATAAAGAGATCTGATTGAGATATGTACGTTTTGTCTGTATATCTCAATGCCTTTTATTTCCACCCAGCAGGATCCTTTCCAGAAGGGTGGTGCCACCATTTAGTTTATAGGGAGTCTCCTTGGGAACTCCTGACTTGGTTCTAGGACATGACGGGAACCTCTCCTCCCAGCCTGTTTCCACTCTTGTCCTTTCTCCAGGCCAATCTGAGCTCTGGGCCACTCCCTGAGCGTGCCACTTCCTGCTCCGCCACGTCCTCATCCCAGGGGCCATGCCTCCTCCTCCTGCTCTGAAGCCCCCACGAGGGCTCTGTGCCTGTCCCCTCCTTGGGCACATTTCACTTTCTGCTCTGGGAGCTCCCACTCTGTGGCGCCATGGTACCCAGGCAGGCCCTGACATATGGGAGGCTCAGAGATAGGTGGCAGGTGGCAGAAATGCAAGCCTTTGCTGGCACCATTTGGAGCTGGTGATGTACATATGAGAGATGACAGAAGAAGAGCCCCTTCGTGTAAACAGGCGCTAATCCTCCTAATGAGCCTCTTCCCATAAGCCCTTTGTAATCAGGGATTCCGTGAGCCAGCCAGGATGCGTATGAGGAGGGAGCTTAACAACTTGGAGGCGGAGAGGGGTGAGCCCTGACTTTCTGTGAGGATGTGGTTCCACCACAGGCTGCGTTTGCCATTTTTAACAGAGTAAGAGGACTGAAGCCAAATTATCCCAGAATGGCGTGCCTGAAATCCCGGCATCAACACCCCTGCCCCCTCATCTCGTGTGTGCCTCGTGGGGACAGTCCACTGTGGGATAACTGTGGGGGCAGTGGCGAACCCTGTTGGTTTGATAAAAATAGGAAGCTATTGGGGCGGGCCCCGTGGCATACTGGTTAAGTGCACGCACTCTGCTGCTGGCGGCCCAGGTTCGGATCCCGGGCACGCACTGTTGCACTGCTTGTCAGGCCATGCTGTGGCGGCGTCCCACATAAAGTGGAGGAAGATGGGCACAGATGTTGGCTCAGGGCCAGTCTTCCTCAGCAAAAAGAGGAGGATTGGCATGGATCTTCCTCACAAAAAAAAATAGGAAACTATTCTTTCTGGAGGCGAATAGGCTCAGCGGCAGGGGGTCAGCAGTCAGCCCAAATGCACTACTGCCCCGGAGTGACCGTTTGGCAAAGTTGTGTGTCCACATGGTACATTCCAGGATCTGATGTAGGATCCAGGTGGAGGAGGAGAACAGCAGTCCTAGAATATGTGTTGCTTAGGGTGCCTGTGTGACCAGGGGGCACCCACAGCAGCCTGTGCGGGCTTGGCTGCCTTTTTTATGTTCCGGCTTCTCCGTCAGTTCACAGACAGGCACGGTGACCAGCGGTAGCTGTGTTAGGCGCTTCCTCCACAGCGACTGAGAGTGTCGCTCTAGGATTTAGCAGTGAGCAGAGTTGTCCGTTCCCTGCCCATCTCTGCTCCTCCTCCCTTCCCCTCCACCTCTCAGACAATCCCCCAGGGGCTGCAGCAAGTAGAAAGCAGGGGTTCTGCTTTGCCATTCGCTGAAGACACCCCGGGGTTCCTGGGCATGGGTCGGGGCCCATCCCACCCTCTTTGGGAGAACCAAAATTATTGTGTGTTGTTGAGGTCACCCCTGGGTGTGGCTCCATGGCCCAGCCCTGGGTCTGTTAGATCCAAGCCCGGCAGGAAGCTGTTGTTACTGTTTTAAACCTGCCCAAGTTCTCACGGTGCCTTAGGGCTGAGCCGGAGAGGAGCGCTGGGCTGCACCTCACCGAGAGCTGCGGGGCCCCCAGCGAAAGGAGGGCATTTGCGGGACGGGCAGAGGTGTAAGAGAGGCATGGAGGGGAAGGTCAGGAGGACATATGGTCAGTGCCCCTGCCTTCTGTGCTGAAGGTCCTGCTGACCAGTGGCAGTTTTGCAAATGAGGCCTGTGAGGTCCCATTGAAAGTGGTGACATGCTCTCTCTCCTGCTCTGGGGAGGTGAGAGCTCCTCCTTCACAGGAGGGGGTGTGGCCTTATGTGCAGGGCCCCTCCCTCTCCTTCCCTGACCGCAAACAGGTACGGGGGCTTGCAAAGTGCCAGGCTGCCTGCCTCAGAGACAGTGACAGATCACTCAAAATTCCCTAAAACCTTCGCCCTCTTTAAAACAAGCAGGGAACGAGACCATGGTTAAAAGCCCTCGTTTGTGAAGCAGATAGATTGTGTTCAAGCACCTCCCAGGGCTGTGTGTTTTCCTGGGATGACCACATGTACACACGCATACACACACACTTGCAGGCACACACACACCCCCCAGAGAGGGCAGCCTTGCACTGTTCCTTGGAATTTGCATGTGAGGGCCACGTCTATGGAAACACACAATGATACTAAAATGCCCAACAGCTCTTGGTTGGATGATGAGGGATCATGCCCAAAAAATCCATTGGGAAGAAAGGTACATGGGGAGTCGGAAGCCTGGAATGTTTCTCCTCTGCTGAGGTCCTGTGAACTGGAGGCATCAACAGAGGACCCTGCTATGGATACAACAGTTGGCCTGATATCGTGCTGTGTTTCTCCTTCCTCGCAGGTGGAGATCAGCCCCCTGGAGAATGCCATCGAGACCATGCAGCTGACAAACGACAAGATGAACAGCATGGTGCAGCAGCACCTGGACGACCCCAGCCTCCCCATCAACCCCCTCTCCATGCTTCTGAATGGCATCGTGGACCCTGCGGTCATGGGAGGGTTTGCAAATTACGAAAAGGTATGTGACATGCCAGCTTCTCTTTACAGCCATGTCCTGGGGCAGACTGAAAATTCCAAATGCTGTCTCCAAGCCCAGAAACTCCCTGGTCTCACTGAGTGATCTCAGCATGACTGAGCCAAGGCCAAGACAGGAGCGCCCAGACGCAGCCACTGCAGGCTGCAAGTCAAGGCCCGACCCCAGGCCCCACCTCCCTGGGCATCCTGAGCCAGCCCTGGGCATTGTCCCACCTGGTTGGGCTAATGGAGGTCTGGAGAGTGACCCTCAGGTGGCTTTCAAGAGACCTAGGATCATTAAAGGCCAAAAGATACAGTTTTAGTGAAAGACAAAAGAATTAGAGTATTTTAGAGTAGATAGGTGGGTCTCCCTGGAAAATATCTCGATAGGAATGGGCGGAAGTTGAAGGACACATGTTCGGGGTCTAGACCAGGGGTCTACACTACAGCCCGCTGCCCCGTTTTGAAGACCAAGTTTGGAACATGGCCATGGCCATTCCTTGCTGTCTGTAGCTGCTTCCTGATACAGCAACGGCAGAGTTGAGTAGTTGTGACAGAGACCCGTATGCTCCACAAAACCTACTGTATGTACCATCTGGCCCTTCACAGAAGGTTTGCTGACTCCTGGTCTAGACAAAGTTAGCACTGAGGCAGAGGGGCACTGCCCGAGGGCGGCTGCGAGGGGTGGGGAATTGCCCTGGACCAGGTGTGGGGCAGGCCCGGGCAGGGTGCAGGGTGGGGGCACAGGCATGCGAGCAGCTGAGGCTTTGCTGGACTCCAAGGAGCGGGGGTGCCACCCTGAATGCCCCTCCTGGCTGCCTGTTCGCTCCGTTTGTTGTGTTTGACCTTACCAGGCATTTTGCCTGAGTGCTGGCGAGGGTCCAGCCCCCAGCAGCAGGAGAGGAGGGAGTGAGCTCCGTGGTGGCAGGGGTGTGGGTCTGTTTTACACACGGCTCTATCACCAGGGCCTGGCACATAGTAGGTGTGCAAAAATGCTAGTGGTCGTGTTAGTGGGTATGCTGAGTGGCTCTCCCTGTGTCCACCAGGCCTTCTTCACAGAGCGGTACCTGCAGGAGCACCCAGAGGCCCACGAAAAGATCGAGAAGCTCAAGGACCTGATTGCATGGCAGGTAAGTGTCCGAGGGCAGCCTTGCAGGGCTGGAGTGGGGAGAAAAGCTGAGTCTAGGCCCAGATCCTCCCGGGCCACCTCTGCACACATGCGGGCCAGCACGGAGGTCTGTGGACAGCGGCCAAAGTGCCTGTAGCCATGTTTGTCCCCGGATAAACTCACCCACCACTGCCTTGATGAACTTGACTCCCAGGCTGCAGTCATGAATCTGAACACCCAGAAGGTCCTGTCTTGCAAATAAGCCTGGTCTGTTTCCTTCTGTGGTCAGTTTACTGGCTGCTGGAAGATCTTTGTCTGGAGTTGACAGAACAGAATGCAAGGCAAGGTCAGAACCATGACGTTTTGGAGAGCTTAGCTCCAGCCTGTCCCAGGAAGGCGCTCGGGCCTACGCAGTCTGTGTGAACGGTGTCCATGGGAAACCGCAGAGCACCCTGCCCTTTCATCCTGCCTGTGGTTAGGGTTTGGGGAGGGCGGGGTGTGTCCTCGTTTGTGTTTTCCCAGCTGTACTTCTGCATATTATTTTGCTTTTCTGCTCCTGAGGCCTTCTGAGTCTTTCCTCAGAGGGACGTGGTCTTACAAGGGTGGTAACTCGGAGGGTGTGTTGTGTTCAGTTGGAAGTGACTTGTTCATGCATCTGTGCTTCTTGGAGCCTTTGTGAGCCTGGTGGTGGAGGCGATGTCCAGACCGGTTCTTATGGGAGCTCTGCCTGTGCTTTGGGCAACTCACTTCTTTAGGCTTCATTTCTCATGTGGGAGGCGAGGAGGGTGCTGTCTAATCTAAACCCCACGCGCCAGGCTGAGGGAAGAGGCTGAGGGAGGTGGAGGCCAGGGTCTCCCTGTGGCTGGCTGGGCGTTGTACCCCAGGCCACCTTGCTCGGCTCTGGTCCCAGGCTGCCAGTTGAGGCCCTGACGTGGTCCGGAGGCTGTTCCGCTGCAGAGGCACCTCTGTGGGCACTTTTATCCTGGACGACCTGGAGCCTCACCTTCGTGGCTTCTCCATCACCAGCTTGTTGACTGGTGTGATGTCTGAGGGTGGAGTGGGGCCAAGCTTTGGTTTCAAGCCAAGTTACAAGTACTTATTTTATTGTGGTAAAATTCACGTAACATAAACATTACCATCTTGGGACCGGCCCAGTGGCACAGCAGTTAAGTTCGCACGTTGTGCTGTGGCAGCCTGGGGTTCGCCGGTTTGGATCCTGGGCGTAGACCTACTCACTGCTCATTGAGCCATGCTGAGGCAGCGTCCCGCATAACTAGAAGGACCTACAGCTAGGATATACAACCATGTACTGGGGGCTTTGGGGAAAAAAAAAAAAGAGGAAGATTGACAACAGATATTAGCTCAGGACCAATCTTCCTCAAAAAATAAATAAATAAATAAATAAATAAATAAAATTACCATCTTAACCATTTTTAAGTGAACAGTTCAGTGGCATTAAGTACATTCACATGGCTATGCAACCATCACCACCATCTATCTGCAGAACTTTTTCATTTTGCAAAACTGCAACTCTGTTCCCATTAACCAATAACTCTCCCTTCTTCCTTCCCTGGGAAACTACCATTCTACTTTCTGTCTCTAGGAAGTTGACTTTTCTAGGTACCTCATGTAAGTGGAATCATACAGTATGTGTCCTTCTGTGACTGACTTATTTCACTTAGCATAATGTCCTCAAGGTTCATCCAAGTTGTAACATGTCAGAATTTCCTTCCTTTTTGCTGAATAATATTCCACCTTATGAATACACCACATTTTCTTTATCCACTCATCCGTCAATGGGCACGTAGGTGCTTCCGCCTCTGGGCTATTACAAATAATGCTACTGTGAACATGGGCGGACACATATCTGTTTGATTCCCTGCTTTCACTTCTTTGGGGTCTATACCTAGAAGTAGAATTGCTGGATCATATGGTAACTCTATTTTTAATTTTTTGAGGGGCTACCATACTGTTTTCCACTGTGGCTGCACTGTTTTACAGTCCTACCAGCAATAGTGCACAATGGTTCCAATTTCTCCACATCCTCACCAACACTTGTTAATTTCTGTTTTTGTTTTTTATAATAGCCATCCTAATAGGTGTGACTTTGCCACAAATCCATAGGCATTTGACATCTATTTGCCTTGGACTTATTCTGTGATAAGAAACCCCCGGAGCTGACTCCAAGGGACCTCATTGGCCAAGGATGGTTCTTTGCATGGAATGTAAGCCTCATGTAGGCAGTCTCCTCCTGTTACTAAAAAAGAGAGAGTGAGTTTAAAAGTGTGAATGATTTCATTTTAGATGTTGTAGAAACCAAAGGGTACAAAATTCAAAACTCCTCTGAAGGCTATAAAACCATTGCTACAGAAAAACTAGTTTGGTCTGCAAAAGTTCTATTGATTTTTTTTCCTGTAAGCTTTTATAGCAAATTGGATTTTAAGATTTTCAAGTCCTACAGAGGAAAATAATTTGTTCCCCAGAGAGAACTTTATGTCAGCACTATGTCATCACCCCTAATAACTATATTAAAGGATGAATTTTAAAGCAGCTCACAGGAAAGTTGAAAGAATGTTTTCTAGCAACTTCATTAAATCGAAGAGTGATGAAAAATACATATTCAAAACATTACCTGTGATTTCACTTTCATTTGCAAATGTTTTGAGAACCTATATTTTAGTATCAGTAATTGAGTCATATGGTCATTAAAAATAAGTTTGGGATTATCCAGAATGCTTTCTTCTGTTTTTGTTAGTTAGTTTGGTTTGTTTTTTTCCTGAAATTACATCAGGGCTGAGTGAGGTTTTCCTCCTGGGAATCCCAAGGCCTTGTTGGCAGACTTTCCATCCCTGATGTACCATAAGCACATCTCAGTGTCTAGAATCGTTTGTGAAGGCTGGTTATTAAGTCCCAGGCAGCTCCTCTCTCTGCTTCTGCAGTCACTGCAACAGAGGATAGTGCTGACCTGCTCCTCCCAGGTGGGCGCTAGGCTCAAGTGCAGGCTGCGTGGGGCCTCTTCTATGGTTACAGCTGTCACCAGGTTACAAGTGAGCGCCAGCCCCTTCCTCTGAGGCACAGCTCAGTTGTTCCCCTAATGCAGCTGCCTTATTGAGCATCCATGCTGGGTGTCCAAAGATGAATCCATACAGATGCATATTAAACTGCTGTGATCCCTACATATTTCTCTTTTGAAATGCACAAAGATGAAAGACCAAACCCATTCATCCTCCCCAGCTGATGACAGGCGTGACCGCTGTCACCAGGGATGGTGCTCCTGGAGCACTGAGCAATGTTTACGATGTTCTGTGCTGCTGGCAGGCCGTGAATCTGTGTAGGGGACACACAGGAGCACCACCATTTAGAAGGGCGGCTTTTGGGAGCAGGCTGTGTGCTCACTTTGAACAACTCGAGGTGTGACTCTCCTCTCTGGGCTCTGGGAAACTCTTCAGAAATGCAGATTCCTGGGATCCATCCTAGAGCAAATCGGGGCTCTGGGGGTGGGGTTCAGCAGTCTACCCCAGAGATTTTGATGCTCAGCCAGGTTGGAACCCACTGAACTAAAGGGTCTCCAACGACCATTTCAGGCCTCAGTCCATGACTTCTATTGCAATTTTAAGCCCCTCAGACGTTAGGAATATGTTTACACAGAGCATCATTTTATTCGTAGCTGCAGTTCGTCCCCAAGCAGATATAGAACAGAGGCCAGATCCCATCCTAAAAGAAAGTCCTATCTGACCAACGTCAGGGACCTGTTGAGGGGATCAATCTCTTACCCCATACGTTTCACCTGTCAAATCGCAGTTCGTGCAGTACTGACGTAAACCAAATGGTCTTTAGTCCAGCAAGTAGCTTCTTTGATGTCAAGAATCTGCCCAATTAAGAGTTTTATCAAACAAAAAAAAAATATGTAGAAACAATTAGACTGCATTTTGCACATCTGAGAAAGGTCCATTCTATATCAAAATGCTTTTAGGATCTGAAGTGGCTGTGCTTTAACCTTCAGACAGCACCCCCACACTTGCCTTTGCACCCAGATAGACACAGCACATTTACCATCCCACCAGAAGTCGTCCCCAACCTGTCTTTGCTGTTCCCCAAAGCAGAACTCAGGAAGCAAAAGGATTCCTGTGAGCGTTTTCTGCTCTTGAACCTGAACAAACCGCAGCTAGCCCCGGGGAAGCTGCTATCTGCAAGAGAAATTTATATGGAATATTAAAATGTCCCGTCTCTTTTAAAATCTCACCTGCACACTATCCTTTTGGCGATAATTGGCGGGAAAGGGATACCTGGCGTATACCTTGGGTATAGGCCCAACTGTCAACAAAACAAACTCTGTGTTCCCACAGCCCCAGAGCAGGCAGGGTGGGCTGTCAACATGGGGGGCGCTCACTTCCTCCATCCTTTCCTGGAGCACCAGGAGAGGCAACAGCTGTGTGCTATAAATGGCAACCAAATTCATTTTATGGGTTGATTCCTCTTGATAAGATTTCTTGAATTTGTTCATGTGAAATTCAATTGTGTACTTATTATCCTTCTTACTAATAAATCTGCTCATTTAGATTGGTGTTCTGTCATATTAGGAAAATCTGTTTTTAATCAGTATTTTGATTTAATTATAAATTATTAAGAGGAAGCCTCTTAGCTTGATTGCATTGAAGAGTGTCTGACTCCCGGTCTGAGCCTCAAGTGGCAGCAGAAGCCGGGGAATGAAAGGAGCCTTTCCTACACCCACCCGCAACAGCAGCGACTCGGAGGGTCTCTGTGGCTAGGAATGAAGATGTCTGTCTGCGACACTTTTAAAGGTCAGCTACATCTCCATGCTCGGAACTGAAGTGTTGGCATGGATATTCTGTGACAGCAGTGTTGGCAGAGGAGTGATTATTTTTAGTTTTAAGGAAGAATAAATTTGGTTTTCCTTTCCAAATAAGAATATCCTTCAGGACCATAGATCACATATAATTAGATTTATACATTGTGGACTAGGGTTCTCAATTGTCTATAAAGGCAATATTCTTAGCTAAAAAATCTTTGCACTGTGACACGACCCTTTGCTAATAGATCAAGTTACATCTAAACTAATTCAAAATGCAGCGCTTCCCATACACAAGTGAAAAGCACAGATAAGTCTATTCTGGATTGATCAACAGATGCGAGTCAGGCAAAGTAGTCGGGTGGCCATCGTGTGCTGAGCGCCACACTAGATGTGTCCAATTTAAAACACAAATGATTTTAATTTAAACATTTCGGTCTTTGGGGGTAATGTGCCTGCTGATGAATTTAATCAGCCTTTTGATTTGGAAACAAAAGCAGATGCCTTTTGCACAGCGCCACTTTCCACCTGGTGTGTGTTCCTCTCCCTGGATCATTAACCAAGAAATAAGGAGTGTCGACCTCTATGTTTTTCAGATTCCATTTTTGGCCGAAGGGATCAGGATTCATGGAGAAAAAGTCACAGAAGCACTGAGGCCATTTCATGAGCGAATGGAAGCCTGTTTCAAACAGCTAAAGGAAAAAGTGGAAAAGCAGTATGGCGTCCGAACCATGGTAAGTGGGTAGCATTGCAGAAGAGGGGGCAGTCCTGTGCCTCACATTGTCCAACTGTGTCGGGCTCACAGGGCAGAATAACTAAGATGTGTACATGATGCGTACTTAGGAAGCAGGGGTTAAGGGACCTCAGCCCCCTTTGTCAGTCCGTCTGCCAGCAAACCAGCAACCTCCTTTCAATAGTTGGAAATGTCAGGGTGAGTAAACATTCACAAATTTGCTTGATCACCAAATAGCCCACTCATCTACTGTGAATGTGATCTACCCTTAGTGTGGTGGAGCAACAGACAAATCTCACACAGGCCCATGCGACTCAGGCTGTTCCCAGAGACCACACCTACAGTCACACAACACAGACAAAGGGTTAAATATCACGCAGGGCAGCGGCCCTCACAATGTCCCAGAGCAAAGGTGGAGCCTGTGCCCAGTCCAAGGTCGAAGTCACTGAGGGGAGGAGTAATAGATTACTGAGGCTCGACATTGTTAGCAAAGACCTACCTATTGGAGGAAGCAGGCATTAATCTAGGCCAAGAAAGGTGACTGGAGATGGTCAGGGGAAGAGGTGGGGATGACACTGCCTGGAGAAAGGACTCACTCAGCAAAGGCTGGGAGGCAGGAATTTGAATGGCAGGCCAGAGGCCGGTGCAGACACAGCCAAGCCTTGGGCAGAAGAGAAATCGTAGGGAGGAATTGGAAAGGTGCCTAACCTCATGAGCCCAGTACGCCAGTCTGGGACAGAAGGCTCTGCTTGGGGTGAAGGGCAGAACTGGGCTTTTGCTAAGAGCTCATAGAAGGTTTTTGAGCAGGGGCTGGGATCAAAAGCATAGTAAAACAGTGGCTTGTGATTTGTAATGATGCAAAATGTCTTACAGTTCAATCCTTAGGGCAGGCTTGAGACTGTCTTCATTAGCAGAATCTTAGCAGCTCTGGGGACAAGGCCAGACACCACACATCTGAGCGCTGCTGTGGGGTGAGGTTCAGATCAGCACTTCCACCCTTACTCACGGTCTCTGTGAGCCTTGGTGGGTCCTAACCTCGACTGCCCATGATTTCTGGAGGTGTCGGGGACAACAGATGGCTCTTGGCCCCCTTTCCCCGTTGTTCAGAGATGAGCAGCAGTGTGGCAAAAAGAGACAGCAAAACCTCGTCTGCTCTACTAGAATCCCATGCCTCCTCCACGGAGCAGGTGTGTGTGCACAGGTCTTCCGTGATCCTGCAAAAGGAAGGCATGCTGTGGGAAGTTACTTCACTCTCGTGACACACAGCACTTTTCTCTGCTTCCTCAAGAGCCAGGCGTCCAATGTGGTGTGCCATTTTGGTTTCTTTTTTGGTCCAGCTCCATCTGTCCACTGTTCTCTAAAGTTCTCTGCTGCTCTTTCTGTTGAACTCACTTCTTTTTTCACACATTTATCTCATTTGGCAAACACCAATTTAGTGCTTACCATGTGCCAGGGACCTTTCCAAGTGTTTTGCAAATATGAACTTGCTTAATCCATATCCGTGTAACACTATGAGGGAAGCACTGTGGTCATCCCCATTTTACAGATGGGGAAATGGGGATGTGCGAGGGTTAACTAGCCCGAGGTCACATGCCAGCAATTGGCAGACCCGGAGTTTGAACCCCATCAGTCTGCCTCCAGAGTCTATGCTTTTAGCCACTCTGTAGTTTACACTGCAGAGCTTTCCTTCTTTTGCCCATGTGGTTGGAGATGTATAGGAGACCAGGATTCCCCCTGAGAGGGGTTAATTTGGCTGTGATTACACTCCATGCTCTCCCACCCTCCCCACCCCTGTGGGCCATGGCTGGGCTCAGGGCCCAGCAGGGCACGAGTGTGACAAAGCCAAGAGTAACACAACCGCTGGGCTCTGGTCTGAAAACTCAGTGGGCGGGAATCCGGGACTGCCAGCCCAGCGGGAGCTGCTCCAGGTGAGCAGGCTTGGAAGTCAGGGTGCCCTCCTGCTGGGCCATGCTGGAGGACCCTTCACGCAAGTCAGAATCCTTGAGCAGTGCTTGATCACTTTGGAGCTTGCAAGTCATTACAATCAGAGTTGAGTGGCATGAGGAGTTTCAGAGTGCATCGTAGTGCACTTCCAAAGTTTGACGCCACTTTTAATTCTTTCTAAGAAATAAACACTTGCGAAATTTCGAAGTTTTCTTACCAAGTGAAAAGCTTCCTCTTTTATCAATCATTTAATGTATATGTATGTATATTTTTTTGAAGAAGAAGAAGATTGGCCCTGTGCTAACATCTGTTGCCAATCTTCCTCTTTTTTTTCTTTTTTCTCCCCAAAGCCCCAGTACATAGTGGTAGAATTGTAGCTCTTCTATATGGGATGCCGCCTCAGCATGGCTTGATGAGCAGTGAGTAGGTCTGTGCCCAGGATCCAAACCGATGAACCCTGGGCCGCCAAAGCGGAGCACACGAACTCAACTACTACACCACCGGGCCGGCCCCTAATGTATATTTTAAAATGACAGAAACCTGTCTGGCTCACCAAACATCCTTCACATCCCTTTCTCTGCTGCGATTCATTATTTCTGTGTGTCTTGCTGTTGGGCACAGGGGAGAGAAGGCAAGAGCAGGAAGTCAGGGGGTTGAGTGGGTGGCGGCTGTCCCCCTACTCAAGAACAGCTTTCCGCTGTTCCGAGGCAGCCGTCCTTCCCCCTCACTCTGAGTCGGCATCACCTCCGCCACTTCCCACCTTCTCTGTAGGGGCAGCCAGGGCATTCCCTTGCCCCGGCCCCACCTTGGGGCAAGTCAGGCTTATTGGGAAGGTAGACAAGGAACAGAATTAAGGGTGCATTTCCCCAGCAGCTGCCTTCCTGAGTCCTCCTCCATCCCGGGACCTTAAAGGCAGGCCCTGCAGCCAGCCTCCCTTGAGCAGGCAAAGGGACAGGCAGATGCCCATGTCATTCTCTGAGAAATGTGGCAATAAAAAGCAGTCTGGGATGAGCCTTTCCTCTCTTATCTACTTTGAAAACTTGCAGCCATTTCAGAATACTTTGAAAAACAATCTAGTATCATCCTGTTTAAGGAAAGATGGATTTAAAAATAAAAACCCCATAGAAAGGACATGAACCATTTTGTCAATTTTTCTGAGCCAGCCTAAGCCATAGAAAGGGAAGGTTTGGACACCTTCTGACTTCTTAATCCACAGGCGGCTCCATCAGACCCCTATGGCTCACTCCGCCTTGGCCTTCATCTCTCCAGTCCTGGGCTCTAAGGAGCCACCGCTCCCTGGACGAAAGTGCCGGAGCCCGGCTTCTCCTGATACTCACGGAGCAAGGAGCATAGACCCCGGGGAAGACACAACAAGCACCAACTGCGTTCAGCACTGGCCCCAATACCCTCGCTAGCCCATGGGCACGTGGGAGGCGTTTCTTTGTCCTCAAGCTCTGACAAAAGATTCCCATGTTTCTCATCTGGTCCTTCATCTTCCTCCTCCTTCGGGTCTGGTGAGGAACAGGGGAACCTGCCCTCCCTCCACCCTCGTCCACCTTATTACTTACCCACCACCTGGTCCAGGTGCTGAGCTCAAGCCTCTCCCGTAAGCTCCAGGCCCATCTCTTAGACTGCCTCCCAGCAAACCCCTGGGCGCCCCTCCAGCCCCTCAGCCCAACGTGCACAAAGTAGAGTCTTCCTTCTCTGCCTTCCTTAGCTAATACCACACCACCCACTGCTCACCAGATGAGAAGCCCACTCTTCATCCCTCATGCCAGTTTTCGCCATGGCCTCCCCTGGTGGTGCTGTGGTTTACCCCATCACCTCTGCCATCGCAGTAAGCCTCCTGCCTCCAGGTTTTCTCCTCTTTAGGCCTCCCTCCACGGCTGCCAGTAGGGCCCATTCTGGTGATTTTCTTACTGGGATCTGTGGAACTCTGGGGTTCCTCAGAGGCTGCTGGGAGGGGTGTTGATTGGGAGGTTAAGCTGGTAGCCCCTGCCTCAGTGGAGAAGTTCAGCTTCACCTGTTCTAGGTGCTGGAGTTCAATGGACTATTTCACTGCAGGGAGGAGTTGGCTTACAAGGCTTACGAGAACACTCGTGGTACCAGGGCTCTGTTGGAGATGCAGAGCTGACCACATGACTGCAAGTCCTTCACTTCCCCCCGTGTCCACCCCCACCCCGCGGCCTCTGAGGGGTGAGATCAGGCTCCTAACACCATGTGTGCACCTTCCAGCTGGCCCCGCTCAGCTCTCCCACATGCCCACCCCAGACCCACCTTTCCCCATGCCCCACCTGGATGCCAGCCTGTCGCCCTCTGTGGGTTTCCAGTCCACAGTTGACATTCGTGCAGAATTTGGAAAAGAATATTTCCAGAAAACTATGAAAAGTACCTGCGTCTCACCCTGCCCGATAAGACACTGGTCACTGTGATTAACCTCAGCTAAGCCCACCCCACCCATGACTCCATGGGCAGTAAGCACCCGTGGTGGGTCAAGGTCGGGCATTCTGGCTTAGCTGGGAGACAACGATGCAAAACGTGTCTGAGTCATTGGGCAGGGCGGCTCGCTCCTGGTAAGAGAGCTGAAATGAGTTTGTGCTTCAGGCCATAAGAACAACAGCAAGGACAACGAAAGCTGCCCTTCGGAGTGTGCCAAGCCCTGCGGGCTTCACCTGCATCATTTCATTTTGTCCTCACGCTGGCCTCTCAAGGCGGGATGGTTATTCCCTGCGTGCTCAGGAGGAAGCCAAAGCTCAGAGTGGTTCCATATTTTACGCAAGGTCACACCGTCTGTGCCAAAGCCAAATTCTAGCCTGGTTCTAACTCCCCCAACCCCTGCCAGCCCTGCTGCTGGGACAAAGAGACATCACTTCACTCACAGGATTCAGTGTCCTGCCCCTGGAGCGACACCTCTCAGTACTGGGAGAGACTAATTGCTTCGGATGAAAAAAAGTCCCCATTCGTCAATTTCTAGAGGCTCTACTCAGTCAAGAAGGAACTGTGAGGGGAATGGCCCAGTAGAGCCCACAGCCACTCCCAGTGGGTGCCCTGCAAGTGCAGGACCCAAGAGTGGCTTCTGTCCCTCCTCACCCAGAGCCCTGCTCCTGATGTCCCCCTTTCTTTATTCTTCCCAATCCATATTTATACATCCCGACCAAGACTCAAAGTTGCCTCTTGAGGGACATTCTCCAGCCTTTGTGGTTGGTGGTAGGACGTTCAAGGCTGCTTTCTAGGCCTTCCCAGGCACTGGAGTGAGGTTGTCCTTGCTGGCCGTCTCCACCTCCTGGTCCATGCTCACTCCCTTCTGTGCACCCTCTCACTCAATGCTCATGTCCCCATGGCTGCTGTGAAGATCATTTCATCAGAGAAATGGAAACCGTCACTCTGGGTGCTCTCAGGAATGAGGCTCACAGCACCCAAATGTTGGAAGGTCACATTTCTTCTCCACCATATGCTCAGCTGCATTTCCTTGAACACTGCATCTCCATGTGCCCAGTAGATGATGATGGAATATAGAGGCAGCATCCTCCCGCCACAAAAATCACCTGAGCATGAAGTTGCTGGCTCTTTTCCCTTCTCCCCCTGGATCCTCCTGGATCCAGAAAGGATGGGGTTGAAGTCAAGCCCAAGGCAGTTGCAGGGGAGAGGCAGGAAGGCCCCTCCTGGATTGGTAGGTAGGATGGCCTGAGTAGGTGGGTGTCCCAAAAGACAAACACCTGGCTTTCAAAAGCTGATTCCTCCACTCTGAGCCACCTTCAGAAGCTGGTGGTGTGGAAGAAATGGCAAAAGATAGCATGGATTTAGAAAGACAGAGGCTGCTAACAGGTCTTATTCAAAGTATAAAGAAAGTCAAAGTTCCACAGAGATGCCGAGGAAGGAGAGCAACGGCCGAGCTGGGTGGGGTGGTGACCAGGGTGGTTGATGAGGTGGTGAGGATGGGCTGGGAGTAGCAGGCAGGACTCTTCCTTGGAAGTAACAGGAACAGTGGGACACAAAACAGGCCCCCAGGGCCCAGGCAAGAGGCTGGATGAGAGGAACACTTCAGAGAGCCGAGCCTTGGCTTGCTGTCTGAAAGTGGTTCAGGAAGGCTGAGAAGTGGGTACTGTAGACTTTGGGTCTCTAGATTTTATATAGGAAACATTTTGACAATTTGGACTAATCTACAAGTAACAGTTTCTTGTCTGGTTTCCTCATTAAGAGCAATTAATGACAATGGGCATCTCCGTGGAGACGTGCATTGGTACCATCCTTGGTGCTAAACCCAAGACTGACCAAACCCTCTGTGCTGGCAAATTCCAGCTGCATCTTGCTTTGAGCCAGTAGTTGGCAAACCATGGCCTGCCATCCTTTTTGTAAATACAGTTTTATTGGAACGCAGCCATACTCACTCATTTCTGTATTGTCTATGGCTGTTTTCATGCTTGGGGCAGAGACCTTATGGTCTGTAAGCTTAAAATACTGATTATCTAGCCCGTTATAGAAAAAGTTGACCAACTCATGCTTTAAACTGTTCTTTTGCAATTTTGAACCTCTTACTATTATAGAGAGAGAGTGTACAGATTAAATAGTATTTCATGTGCAAAATGCATCTTTAAGAAACGGGCCTGCTTTTCAGATGAGGAAGTGGTATTATATAATCTGGCATCAACTGTAGTCCCAAGCAGGTCTTCTAGAGGTGACTGACTGAAGGAGATGCCAGCTTTGTTGACATGAGGTTAGGGGGTGGGGAGGTCAACGCCTCACAGAGAGGAAGTATTCTACAGGAATTTGGTTCCCACATCCTCAGGTAAAAGAAATGAGCTTCTACAGCAGCTGCAGGCCCAGATGTGCCAACATCTGGCTTAGGATGCAGGTACACTAGCATTTTCTAGCTAATTAGATGTTGACACGTGCTGTATTTCGGTGACACTTGTTTGGGTAATATACAATAGTATTTCAAAGAGAGGATGGAAAACTCCATCCAGAGACCGTTTTCTCCAGAATACGTCGCTAATCTCCTACCTGGCAGGGAGGAGGAGCTTGAGTAGCTCCGGCCGTGGCTTCTTCTACTCCACTGTCCCAGTCACTGGCACAGGAGGAAATCCACCTTTAATTAAGCAGCAGGATCATCTTTTTTAGTCTAAGAAGTTCAATCATTGCACATCCATGTATTTTGGTGACCCTCACGGTTTGTCAACATGCAGAGGCGTACAAAGTTCATCTCAAGATCTTGCAGTTTCTTTGATCACATTCTGGATGTCAGTCTATACATTAAATTTTCTGGTCAGTACATTCTTCTGTGACTTTCGGACAGGTTGATGTACTATGATCTTGGTAAAGAAAACTGCATTTAAAATTTTAAAAAACCAAGGGTGTTCGTTCCAGGATTTTCCACAATATCAGGTAAGATTTCAAAAAACTCCCAAATAATCATCATTTTCGTCTTTGACTCTGAACAAGAACATTGGCTGTTCATAAAAGTGTGGACAGTTTTGGTCTAGATTCCAGGTTGCTGAGACCACTTGGTCCTAAGAGTCTGACCATGCCAGGCCAGAAGTCTTTTGGCAAAGACATCAAACAAGCCTCTCTCTCTCACAGCCCTCAAGTCTGGATGACAGAAGAGGCAGCCGTCCCCGGTCCATGGTCCGATCCTTCACGATGCCTTCTTCGTCCCGGCCTCTGTCGGTGGCCTCTGTCTCTTCCCTGTCGTCTGACAGCACCCCTTCCAGGCCGGGCTCTGATGGGTGAGTCGGCCTCAGCAGCAGGGAGAGGGCTTGGCGGGTCCTGTGAGGAGCCACCCAGGGCCCTGGCTTTATCACAAATGAGGATTTTTTAAAATCAAACTATCTTTGGAACTGAGACCCACCGAGACTTTACAACCGTAGTGCCCAATATAACTTTCAGGGTCCTGTGAGTTTTTGAGAAAAAATGCCTTGGGTAAGGTTTCCATCAAATTTTAAAACCTCGGGTGAGTGTTCAGTCCTCTTCCACACGTCCTGGAAGAAGCGTGGTGCGTTCCTTGCTGTGTTCTTGTACTTTTCATCCCTTGTCATTTCCGTGGTGTCATGCCAGCACCACATGTCGTGTCACACACAGTCAGCCTTACTTGAGGGCTGGCAGGGCCGCTTTCTTTTTGTAAGACTTCTTCGGAAACCAAAGTTTACTCTTGAGCACCGGGTAGCGGCAGGTGAGTACGAGAGGAACAGGAGCCTGATAGACGAGTTCATGTTGGTTGAGCTCTCACTGTGTCTCTTGCATTCACTCTGAGTGTTCAAAGAGAACCTCCATACTGATAATCTTTTGGTGTTTTTGAGTAGCAGACATGTAAAGTTTGTTCTTTTCTTATTAAACAAAAAGAAAAAAATGTCTCATGCAATTTAAACACTGGAGAACCACTTCTCATCGTTGTACCATCGAGTTTGCACAGTTGTGTGCTTGTCCACCCCCATTTGGTTTACAATCTGTCACCCTATCGAACCAACAGGCCCTGGCCCCTGAGACATGCAGGCACAAACACCCAGAGCGCCCCCAGGGACAGCTCAAATCTAAATGCCCTTTGTTGCCAATGATGGATATGCGCCCAGTGGAGGATTGAAAACTATACCCACATTTTTTTCTCTTAACAGTAATTTTTATCAGGGTCTGCTGCTTATAAGGCGAAGTCCATATGGAAATTCTCAATTTAGAGGTATTTAAATCATGTGTGCTTGTCACTTAGAGCAAGATTGCTAAAGAAATTTAATTCAACTTCTCGCAAGAAAATCCCCAGGCTAGTTATGAAAAGGTTTTTATATTTCCGAGAACGCAGGAGTGAGGGTGGAAGTTGATGAAGAGGTTTCTGACAGAAGAGTGATGTGTTGCACATGTAAATACAGGAGCGTGGGCAGTCGTCTCCTCCCCAGGAGGCGTTTGTTTAACCTTGAACTAGAAGGCACCTTTATTAGAGTCCAGATTTTTGTTCATTCTTGGGGTTACCACCCATAGCTACGTAACTAATGTGCAGAAAATGAGGCTTTGGTCTCAAATGACACAGGTTACGTGCAGAAAAAAGTTCCTCCTCTTGGCAGTTGCTTCTCATAATGTGAAAAATTTAAAACTCAACCTTTCTCTTGGTTCTTTGTGTACTCGTCTGGATTTCACAGCACAGGTCTTCCCTCGAGCTTGAAGATGTCCACTCATCCTTTTTTTTCCTTCATTAATTGTCTCAAGTTCTGCAAAACCTAGAATAAAATCATGAAGATTTTTCATTGTTGCTTATAATATAATAGATATAATATCTAATGCCTAATGGATGTTGATTTATTGGTTATGGCATATCCAGTTGGAAAAGTCCAGGTATCTCAAAATGCCTTAATGATCAAAGTCAACACTGGCATATTTTATTATAGAAAAATTCAGACATATACAAAGTGGACAGAATATTATAATGAGCCCCCATGCACACGACCTCACCATATGTCAACTCTTAGCCAATCTTATTTCCATCTGTATCCCACTCTCTCCCTCCCCCATATTATTTTGAAGCAAATCTCAAACATCATATCATTTCATCCATAAATATTTCAGTGTGAATTTCTAAAAGGTAAGAACTTTTAAAAAAAAAATACAACCATGCTACCTTTATTACATGTAAAAAATTAACAGTAATTCCATATTATCCTCAGATATTGGTGTTAATTTCCAGTTGTGTCATAAATGTCATATTTTTTTTAGTCTGAAAATGATCCACATAAGACCCTCACCTTGCAATTGGTTGATAAATCTCTTTAATTGTCTCTTAATAGATTTCTCCTTCCACTTTTTTTCTTTTCTTTTCTTTGTAATTTATTTGTTGAAAAATCCAGGTTGCTTATCCTGTAGTCTGGATTTTGCTGATTGCATCCGTACAGTGTTGTTTGACGTGTGTCTCTGTCCTCCATAGTTCTGCGTATCGGTAGTTGCATCTAGAGGCTTGATCAGATTCAGATTTGACTTGGGGACAGGATGATTTCATAGTTTTCCATTCAGAGGCATGTTGTGTCTGGCTGTCTCTCTTTCAGTGATGTTTGCAGCTATTGATAATCAATACCTACGTTCAATACCATTACTGTTCAAATGGTATGTGCCTTAACAACAACAAATCCCGCTGCCCATCCAGATTAACTGGGAGAAACAAAACACAGGGGATGTGATTCTTGCTCTCAGCAGGCTGTCTCTTCAACGGATTTGAAATGTGGTTTTGTGAATGATCCATCTAAATGCTGATTTCCATGTTACCTCTCCCATATTCGGGAACAAGGTTGCTATAATGGCCTTCTTAATCAGAGCAGTGGTTTTGTTCTAAATGTTCCATTCACAAACAAGTTTAAAAGAAACCACAGCTATGATGAAAATGTGACTGGCTTTCTAAGTTTCTTTCTCTTGCAGTCAACCTCCCCTGAAAAAGCCAATTTATTCTCCAGGTGGTCAAGGAAGTCAAGCTTGGAAGGCGGCTGTGAGGACTGGGAGCTCAAGGGCGGGCTCAGGGATGGCTCCCTGTCCAACGGTCCACGTTACAGGCTGTGGTTTGTGCTGCCGCTGGCTCAGGACTGGCTGGGCATTGGGCAGCTAGAAGGCAGGGAGCTTCTGTGAACATTCTTGGTTTCCTATTTTGCTTCTCTTCACCATATGGAAATGTTGTGTAGACCACAGTTTAAAAGACGTTTATCAGAAATTGCAGTATAGGCTATTTCTCCTATATGACTATATGACTTTAATTCCTTTTAAGGGACCATATCTCTTTTTAAATACCATTTTAAAGCACTATATTTGAGAATACAAGATCCTAATAGTAAGAATACCTCCCATGTGAGATATGCTGTAAGATTTTTAAGACATTTTCTCGCCTTTATCCATGTTGGCTCTCTCCTAACTCCTCTCTGCTGCAGAGGGTGAGTTTCCAATCTTAGAATTGGACCCATTTCTTTCCTCTCCTGATAAGACTTACTAGGACAGAAATAGATGGAACCCCAAGTCTTATCTTAAAATAGCAAATCGCAATTGCATGTAGATGTGTGTGCATACTCACTTTGAGGCATGCCTTAGAAACTAGTCCAAGATCCATTTACTCAGCAGCCTAACCGGTAACGTGCTTTTAGGCAGAAGGGTGGTGGTGTCCTATTTCACTTTATGAACGGGGACATCCAGCCATCAGTGGTTAAGAGGATGTTGAGACTCACTAGTAAGTGGCAGAGCTAGAACCCGAGTCCACTGTCTCGAGCACAGTTCTCCGCTGACAACCTGAGGGCGTCTCCACGTTCCTACGAGCTGGAATCAGCTTGCTTCTCACTGAGCCATCCTAAAAGTCTTTCTAATGGAAGCAACCAATATATCTGTAATCTTAAACTACCCATAGAAACTTGGTCAGAATCAGGGTACCAGAAATCTCTTTGCGTCAGCATCTGCCTATTTCTCCCCATTGCATTTGTGAATATTTCAGTATGAATCTATAAAAGGTGAGGGCTCCCCCTTTGAAATATACTCCAAATACCATGCTTACATCACAAATCAATAATAATCGCTGAATACCATCACCACACATCCAGTCGGACTTCACATTTCCTCCGTCATCCTATAAAGTCCTGTTTTTTTCCAGTTTGTTTTTAGCAGGATGCAAACACCGTCTATCATTGCGATTGGTTAATATGTATCTTAAATCTCCCTCGGCCTCCCTTTTTAATCATTCCTTTCCTGATAAAATTCGGGGGTTCCCGGTCAGCACTTACATTCATTGTCAGTGACCTTACATGTATCTGCAGGGTGAAAAGCAATTGCTCTCCTATTAAGATGTCACTGATTTAAAGAGCTGTTTCCTGTAGGTTTGCTCTGGAGCCGCTCCTGCCAAAGAAGATGCACTCCAGGTCCCAGGACAAGCTGGACAAGGATGACCCGGATAAGGAGAAGAAGGACAAGAAGAAGGAAAAAAGGAACAGCAAGCATCAAGAGATATTTGATAAAGAATTTAAGCCCGCCGACATTTCCCTGCAGCAGTCTGAGGCTGTGATCCTTTCAGAAACGGTAATGTCACAGGGGCCCTCCTCTCACTCTGTGGTGGCTGCTGGGACCTGCCTTTGCTCCGCGTTTAGCCAATGGGGTCATCAATGGGGGTTTATTGAACTGGCTATAAAATAGTCACTTCAGAGTGTGGGGTCCCCCTCAACCCTCCCCTTACATAACCCGATGCTGTAGGGCTCCAAAGGTGAAAACAGAGCTTCCTTTCCTTGCTTGTCCTGGCCTCCGTCCTCCATTCCAAAGGGGCTCGGGCGGGGCCCGCCGTCAGCAGGACCCACACATTTGTAGGCTTTCTGCAGCAATGTTGGGCTTGCTTCCAGTATACGTCCTGGTATCTCAGAAGATGAACAGGAATTCTCTTGTCAGGAAACAGTGCTCCGTGTCAGCTAACACCTTTCCCTCGCCCCTTCCTGACCGGAAATCTCTAAGCTGCAGTTTCTGCCCGAGTGTTATAATCTGCTCAGCTAGAGTCCAAAAGCCCCTTCCCACTGGGTCCCACCAGCTGCGTGCAGTTCCATGTTATCCTCCCTGCCTCATCTGCTCCCTGTTTAAATCTCTTGGCCATCTTTCAGGAGAATTTTCAGAGACTTAACGTGACACATGCTGGTTAGTTAACATTAAAAATGGATCTCAGGGAATCTCGTTCATTCCAGAGGCCGGGGCGTGTGACGGCAGTGAAACCTAGGCAGCACGCTCTCGTCCTGGGGCTGGGCCAGGGGCTGCTGCTCCCAGATGCGCACAGCAGCATTGGGAGTCTGAGGGCAAAAATGAGGCATGGACAGCTTCTGGAGTGAACGTTATTCAGAAAGTGCTATTTGTAGATTAGAAACAAAATAAAGAAGAGGCTCTCACGGGCTGTCAGCTTTAAAGGTTATGTCAGGCTTGGAGCTGCCTCCCCTTGGAACCCGATGGGCGTTGGCCTGTCCAGTGGCCAAGACTGTGTCTGCTCTGGGCAGGAGCCCACGACCTGTGCTGGCTGTGATGGAAGGGACGCTTGATCAAAGTGTTCAGATGGGACCACTTTTTAATAAGACACACCTCACCGCTTGTTTATATTTCGAACCCCAGAGGGTGTGTTTCATCTAGGCTGCATGCCACTCAGACCAGTGGTCACATGTGGCTTGGCTATCTAGGGGCAGAATGGAGACGGGAGAGCCGCGACATGGCCTCCAAGAAGGCGAATGATCGTCTGAGGATTTAGACACAGTTCTAACTGCAGCTGTGCTGTGGTGTTTCCTTGCAGCATGACAGTGGCCGAGGGTGTCAGGGCCCAGGGGAGTGTTACGTGCAAGTGTTACGTGCCCAGGCACCGGGCCTCAAGCAGCAGGATCAAGAGGTTTCTAATGAACCACTCCACGTTCTCTGTCCACTATTCTGGAAAGTTGAGATGCCAGCCACCCTGCTGGAACTGGCCAAGATCCCCGGCTCTCAGGCCCAGGATAGAGTTCTCAAGTCACAAGACAGCGTAACCGGGTGGGGGAATTAACAGGAACCTATTTTGAATTACTAAGTGCCAGACACTGTGCAAGTCTTTCCTGTATTTTTATTTAAGCTCCACTTTAAGATCTTAAAACTGAGGGCCTCAGAGAATTGGAGCCAAGTGGCAGAGTTGATCACAATTTGTGTGAGAAGTCCAAGGACATGCCAGGCGCTTTGCCACCACGGTATAAGTTCTGTCCCTCCCCACAGTGGCCCTGTTTTCCTGCAAGGACACCAGCAAAGATGGGCTGAGTTCAGCACAAAGTGGGCCTCCCCATGGCTGACCTAAAGTACCCTCAGCAAATCCACAGGAACGCACCAAGGTCAGAGCGCAAACCTGACCCCTCTGTCGGCCTCTGACAGTTCTCAGAATGGCCATGGCTGCAGCTCCAGGGGCCAGGAACCCTGACCTGTCCCTGGGGGCAGATGGCTGCTCTTGGTTCAGCCCAGCTACTTGTCTATCCACAAAGGGGCCTCCTGTTCCAGGTGACAGGGGCCCGCGAGGTCTGGGAGTAGAGTTAGGCACCTGGAGTTTCCTGCACAAGTGGCCATGTGCCTGTGGCTAGCCACGTGCCCCAGGGCAGAGCAGGTGGGTGAGTGGGGCCCATGGAGGGGTGTTTCCTGGAGCAGAAGCAGCAGCCGCCTTTCCTGGGGCAACGCCAGCGCTCCCTAGTGTTCTCCAGGCCCTCTGGGGGAGCCTTTGCTCTTTGCCGCCCACCTGGCTTCCGGAGCTTCTACAAAGGTTTTCACTGGTCTCTCGGTGGGGCTGGGTTCAGCTTCCCACTTGATTTGCATCGTCAACAATTTCATGACCTTTAGCTGAGCCTCTCAGAGCATGAGGTAGAGGCCGGGGCCCTCCAGGTGCAATTTGCATCTCACCAATAAAACATCCTAACACTCTGACTCATCAGAAAGTGCCCTTATGGGATGGGACGGGAAGGATGGGATAAGCACCTAAACAATCCCTGAATCTCTGTCACCAGTCCACATACACATTCACCTACAGAGAGCCCAGAGCTTAGCCAGGCAAGCCCAGACCTCCCACAGCGGTGAGGCTGCAGGGACCTCATCGGTTCTGCAGATGAGGGGTGATGCCTGGTCTCCGGGATCTGCTCCATTGGCGTAGGATAGTTCTGGGAGTTGGCCTGTTGCCTGTGTCCCCCAATCACCCCATTTACCACAGGGCTTGAACCTTCCTCCCCTCCTTCCAGCCTCAGTAGCCTCCAGAGGGGCACTGCCTTTGCAGACCACTTAAGAGGGCACACATTGCAACCCACCTGCTCAGCTGCTGGCCCTAACCCTCAGGACCCACCTGCCAGGCCTGAGAATCAGGCCGCAGCCCCAAGCCCAGTGCTGCCTGCCCTTGCTGGGGGGAAATCTTGATTCCTCCTTTTCGACTGGGTTAATAACTTTTCTAATTACTCCTACCTCAGTATTTTGGAATTGTTTGTATTCCCCAGGCCTCATGATCTGAGACCAAGTTGTAAGAAATACATAAATAAAACTTCCCAACATAACAAACACAGGAAAGGGGCTTAGATGGGGAAAAGTCAAGTGCATTCGAAAGTCAGAGATTGGCAGGAAAAATGCAGTGAAAAGTAGAGAGAAAGAATTCCTACCCAGTAATAATGTAGCATGAGAGAAGAAACAGGAGATGAATAAAGAAAATCCTTCAGCAGGTTTCTAGACTTTCACACACCTGCCAAGAAAGACCAAAAAATTAGGAGCAGGCCTGGGCCTTCTGGTTGCTGAGCAGGTCGGTTACTCCATTCTTGACCCTTTGGAGGTTTCCAGTGTGCACTCGCTTGGTACTGAATGGTACAACAATCCTCTGCCTGTTTTACATTTGTGTTCAGGAAATATGTGATGTGGGATGCATCCCCAGATTATGTAAATAGATTATTGTGAGGCCCTGTGTAAGTTTGCCAGGGCTGCTGTAATAAAGACCCCAGACTGGGGCCTTATACAACAGAAATGTATTGTCTCATAGTTCTGGAAGCTGGAAGTCCCAGATAAAGGTGTCAGGAGGCCTGTTTCCTTCTGAGGCTGTGAGACAGAAGCTGTTCATGCCTCTCCCCTGGCTTCTGGTGGTTTCCATCTTTGGTGTTCCTTGGCTTGTAGAAGCATCACCCCGATCTCTGCCTTCATCTTCACATGGCGTTCCCCCGTGTGTGTGTGTGTCTATGTCCAAATTTCCCCTTTTTATAAAGACACAGGTCGTATGGGAATAGGGCCCACCCCAATGACCTCGTTGTAACTTGATCATCTGCAAAGACCCTGTTTGCAGATAAGGTCACGTTCACAAGTGCTGGGGGTTAGGACTTCAACGTAAGAATTGTGGGGTGACACAACTCCACCCATGACACACCCTAACTATGCTCTTTCTGTCCCTCCAATACAGATAAGTCCTCTGCGGCCCCAGAGACCCAAGAGCCAGGTGATCAACGTCATCGGAAGCGAGAGGCGCTTTTCAGTGTCCCCATCGTCACCGTCCTCCCAGCAGACACCCCCTCCGGTCATGCCAAGGGCCAAGCTCAGCTTCAGTTTGCAGTGCAGTAAGAGGAACCTTCTCCCTGCTTGAATTCATGACCCTGTTCTGTGCTGCCCCCTTGATCGAAGGCTCTAAAGTTAGACCCACTTCCTCTGTTTCCAGCAAACGGAGCGAGTTTCAAGGACCACCTGACTTACTGGGAGTGTCCCTCAGGACTTCAGCAAATCAGGCCAGAGCCCAATCCCGGGCTCCCAAGCTCCCTGGGTGCAAAGTGTGGGGCCCGTCCAGGCTCTCAAACCCTCCTGTATTTGGGGGAGACTTCAGAAGCACGTGGAGCAGTCCCCCTTTTTGTATCACGGGATAATGAGCCACACGAGGGCCTTGGGCCTTCTTGTGTCCAGGAGGAATATCAAGTGAAGAAGCACTTCCAGGCTGTTCTGAAGGGCTAAGAGTATAACTTGGTTTTCTAGTTTTGTGCAATTTCTAGCCTGCCATAAAATGTTACCACAAACTTAGTGGCCTAAAACAACAGAATTTTCTTCTCTCACAGTCTGGAGGCTGGAAGTCTGAAATCAAGGTATTGACAGTATTGCTTCCTTCTGGAGGCTGAGAGGGAGAATCTGTTCATGCCTCTTTCCCAGCTTCTGGTGGATTCCAGCAATCCTTGGCGTTCCTTGGCTTGTAGCAGCATCACTCCAAGCTCTGCCTCCCTCTTCACATGCCTTCTTCTCTGGGTTTCTGTGTCCTCCTCTTCTTATAGACACCAGTCATTGGATTTAGGGCCCACCATAAATCCAAGATGATCTCATCTTGAGATCCTTAACTAATTACATCTGCAAAGACCCTATTTCCAAATAAGGTCGTATTCTGAGGTTCTGGGTGGACATGAATTTTGGAGGGACGCTATTCAACCCACTGCCAGTGGTAACCAGCTTTTCACCAGTAAAGTCAGGCCTGTTAGAGGGGGGAGATCTTGGCAGGAAGAAGGTGATAGGGAGTGAGGGCGGCAGAACAGGGGAGCCCAGGAGAACCCACTTTCCTTCCTGGGGCTGGAGAGCGTTGCTCGGAGGAATGGCTCATACAAGGCAATGAACTATTGCCCCTAACACCTAGTTTTCTTCTTGCTGAATGGGGAGCAGTTGCGATTCTGGAGACCACCAGGTGATGAGTCAGGGCTGCATCTGTGGATGAGCCTCACTGAGTGAGCAAAGAGTTTTCTGAACACTGGAAAGGAGATGGACTCTGGGTGGTCTATCTTCACATACTTACACTATTACCATGAACTCTTCTTCTAAAAATATTTTATTAATTTTTAAAAAAATAGTTAAAAACAGGCACCACTGAAGCTGCTATGGAAAACGCTTTGATGGTTCCTTGAAGTTAAACACAGAATCACCATCTGCCCTAGCAAGTCCACTCCTAGGCATGTACCCCAAAGAATTGAAAACAGGGACTCAAGCAAATACCTGGATGCAAATGTTCATAGCTGCATTATTCACAACAGCCAAGAGGTGGAAACAACCCGTGTCCCTCAATTGATGAATGGATAAACAAGATGTGCATCCAGAGACATATCTATACGATAGGATATTATTCAGCCATAAAAAAAATGAAGTTCTGATACATGCTACAACATGGCCTAACCTCAAAAAACGTTAAGTGAAATAAGCCAGATGTGAAAGGACAAATATATGATTCCAATTATATGAAATACCTAAAATAAGCAAATTCATAGAGACAGACGTAGATTAGAGGTTATCAGGGGCTACAGTTAGGGGGAGTTATTGCTTTGTGGGTAGAGACTGTGTTTGGGGTGATAAAAAGTTTTGGAAATAGATGGTGGTGATGGTTGCACAACATTATGAGTGTAATCAATGCCACTTATTTGTGCACTTAAAAATGATTAAAATGCAAATTTTATGTTATATATATTTTACCACAATAAAAACGACCAGCCAACTGACACTCATGAGGGCAATCACTCCTCAGAAGCCTTCTTCTCGCTCCCCTCGATTCAATGGCAAGGCTTCCTTCTAAATTGACACAACTCTTCCTGGGAAGCATATTCCTAATAAAGGATTTTTCATTAGATGGATCACCAGGGAAAACTCTAAAAGAGGCCCATCAGCAAAAATGTCTCTTTTCCTCTCTTTAAGATAAAAGAAAAACAAATTATTTCCAAGCATCTCAACAAGGGTTGAGAAAATATGCTGTCTTAATGATTATTCCTCCATTTGAAAATGGATACTTTTTCAGTTTACTTTAAAAATCCATTGTCCTTCCTCTTGGCTTATTTAAAGCAGCAGCCACAGTGTCTGCTGCCGCTAATAACTTCGTTTCATACAGTCGTGGGTTTTCCTGTGTGAGAGAGATTTACAGGGCAGGTGGCTGGTTTGTGCTGCATTATTAGATTTCACTTAGAGAAGCGCTCCGGGTCATAACTGTGGGAGGCTGGCTACAGTGTCCGGGCTGGGCTTTGAAAAAGGTAGGCATAGACAGGCCTGACACCCAGCCGTTTAGATGCCACCGAGAGAAACGGCCTGAGGAGGGATCAGAAGGAGCCCGGGGTTGACATGCTATTTTTACAGTGCATTGATGCCTCCTTTAAGCTCTAAAAGGTATCTTAAGGTACTTGGTGTTCTCTTTCTAGAACATGCCCTTAGGAGGGGATCCCACCCCCTGCCTTCTCTACCCCTCCATGCTCGCTTCTCTGCCCCGGTGACAAGCATCTCTTGGGGATAAAGTGTTTCTCCTCCTTGCCACTCCCAGAGAACCTGAAACAGCCACCTGTGCATTCATGCCCCGTGGGATGTGGATGTGACTTTAAATGGATCCTGGTTTTCCAGGTTTGGAGCTGAATGGCATGACCGGGATGGACGTGGCCGAGGTTCCGCCTCCTCTGCCTCTCAAAGGCAGCACGGCAGATTATGGGAACTTGATGGAAAACCAGGACTTCATAGGCTCGCCAACACCCCCGCCCCCTCCTCCTCACCAGAGGGTAAGCCTGTCGGGAATCTGAAACGTGGGTTTTTAATGTCTTACCCTCCACAAAGTAGAAATCTCTCCTTCCTGGTGTAAGCGCGTTTTCTTTGGACTAGCCTAGATTTGATTTTGAGAAAAGAGGTGAGAGCGATCGGGTACGTACGATCTGTGGTTCTGTGTCATTGTGACTGCATGCACACACGTTCAGATGTGGGCCTCGGAACAAGGAAAAGGGAGAGAGAAGATCCAGACAGATCGAAGGGCTAACCTCATCACCATGGAGGTCATGCTACTGGAGGTGCAATTCTTGTGAAAGCTTGATTTTTGAAAAGTAGCTTTTCTATGAAGAGGTTTGTCTGACTTTAAGTTGCCCGAGGGGCCAGCCCCGTGGCGTAGCGGTTAAGTGTGCACGCTCCACTGCTAGTGGCCCGGGTTCGGATCCCAGGTGCGCCCTGATGCACCGCTTATTAGGCCATGCTGTGGCAGCATCCCACATAAAGTGGAGGAAGATGGGCATGGATGTTAGCTCAGGGCCAGTCTTCCTCAGCAAAAAGAGGAGGATTGGCATAGATGTTAGTTCAGGGCTGATCTTCCTCACACACACAAAAAAAGTTGCCGCCGTCACGCTGCATGGGGGCGTGCTCCTACTCGATACCAATTAGGCCTTTGACAAGCCCATATCCCCACAGTTCCTCCAGGCAGCATCACCCTTGTGTTGACGGCTCTCAAGTGGGGACAGGCACTGGCTGCATGGAGAATCTTTGGAGGAGAAGCCAGATATGGCTCCAATTTGGGCACACCCTCTGAGTTCCCTGAGGCCACCCCCCGAGCTGCGCCTGCAGCCATGAAACCCTTCCCTGCTTAGATTTGGGGTGCTGGCTGCCATAAGCATGAGCAGCCAGCTCAAACCCTCGTCAGCACTGGCCCCCGGGCTGCCATCCGCTTGAAAACTCTGTCTTGGTCATTAATCTTGTCTGATGTACCCACTGCTCAGTGGCCTCTGGGCCTCCCTGCTAAAAGCAAATATTAGATGAAAGTCTTAAAAAGTCGTTTAAACCAGTGCCTCTGTTACCAGTTGACTGTTCTGGAAACAGTCTTTTGAGATCCACCGCCTTCCTCTCCTGGTTCTCAAGGCTGCTGTCACGCAGGACTCTCTTGTTCACGGGCAGGCTGCATCCGGAGGCCGGCGTGCGCGGGGAGGCGCGCGTGTGAAATTGACCCAGCAGCACCAGAGGTCTGCTTCCAGGTTCACCCTCCCTGGCGTGTTACTCATAGCCTTGTAGCATTAAATCAGCACAGTCTGAAGAGTACAATATCCCCGTTCACATGTGCAGCTGCTCAGCCTCACAAAGGTTATTATGGCAACACAACTCCTGTAGAACATGGAAGACATGAGGTTGTTCTGTGGCTGCAATTTTTTTCATAACGGTGAGGCGTGTTTTTTTCCCCTTAAAAAACAATAAAAAACCTGCATGCTTTTTTTTTTTAAATGGAGACTTTTTCACTGAATGTTCTGCAAGTTTATTATCTCTCCTCTTGTGAAGGAGTGGAAGAGAGAGGATTTATTTACGGTCTATGAATTTCATTATTCCTTTTGTAAGAAAACCAAACAAGCAGTGGGGCTTCATCTTTAGTGCTGAGAGGACAGACTGTCCCTCTGAGGCTGCCGCACCTTTCAGATAGGCCCTCTGTCCCTAGAGATGCCATGATGGCGGACTGGCCCTGGAGAAGGGACCAGCTGCCCTATGATGGCTTTTCAGGAGGCTGGAATGATTCTTTGCAGCTAAAGAAATGTAAGATTGACTAACTACAAGTTAGAACAAAAGGAGAAACAGGGAGTCGAGCAAGAACATTGATTGGCTGGGGTGTTGTTTTCCTAACAGCTTAGTTAACTGATCACGTCTTTGATTTATTGGAAAAGCAGGAGTGTCCCCCAGGTCTCCCTACATCAGTGAACTGAAAATTCTCAACTTGGAAGCATGACTAAGTCCATTTTTGTTACAAATCAATTCATGGGTGACATTTTATCATCTCAGTTTCATTGATACATCATTCAAAGTTACTGATGCCTCCTGCTCTTGGTTAAGGAAGGGAGGAGCATGCACACACTGTGGCTCCATTCATAAAGGTGTTGTGAATTCAATTACATTAATTACCCAAGCCTCTTTGCAGTTTGTTTCGCTTGCAGCGTGAGTGTGTCCCGGTGACACGCTCGTGGGTTAGCAGGTCATAATTAGTTGGAAACAGTTGCGTTTTTGGGGTGCCTCCCTTTGCGCAGGCCGGGAGAGCTCTTGTAGGATAATGATCGCTCGTCTGCCATGGGGAGTGATCGATATCCTCCTGTCACTCTCATTGATGGGCCTCGGACTCGTAGGCAGCTCTATCTCCAGTTGTTGCCGCTTTAAGCTGTCATTTCTTTCAAAATGGCTCTTACAACCAGTAATCTGAGCTATCGCTTTGCCTGATAGTGATAAACCTGCCACGCTCCTGTTTGGCATGAAGGGTGTCTCTGGCATGTGCTTGTATCTGATGGTGTTAGCCTGGCCCTCAATTCTCACCATTGACCTGCACTGTGGCTTTCACATATAAACCACCTTTTTATCAGACCTCAGAACAGGTGTTTCTTTTAACTATTCTCACCAACTTAAAAAGACTTACGAGCCTATTATTTTCTCTCTTTAAAATGTCTGATATCATTATATCAGCTCTAGTTTTCCACGTGTAGTCTCTTCTCTATGTTAACCAGTAGGTCATTTTAGTATTTACTTGTCTGCGAATCGGGAGGAAATTTGGGCAGTGGGTGAGAGACTGCTGCGTCGCTGTTCTGTCCTTGAGACTTCTTTTCTCACCTTGAGCTAAATGTGAACCTCCCCTGAGAGGCTGTTAAAAATCCACTTTCCCCTGAGTTGGATGATAGTGCTCTGTGATTTCATTCTGGTGCATCCTACCCATGGTGTGCGCCTGCTTATCCTGGTCTGTTCGTTTGTTCGTTCCTCTGTTCATTCATTCATTTACTCACTCGTTCACTTCTTCATTCCTTCACGTGTTCATGTATTCATTCATGCATCATTCAGCCATTCACTCACTCACTCAGTTACCTGTTTGGTCAACACATATTTACAGCTCCTTCATGTCAGGCGTCTGTGATGGGCACGAGGGTGCCAGCAGCAAGAGGGCAACAGCCGCCCTCAGTCACTCATTGAGTCCATTAACCAGGGTTTGTCTGTCACCTTCACAGTTGTCAATTCGTTCTTGGGAACCTAAGGCAAACTGTGGCCCGTGGGCCAAGTCCAGCCTGTCTCCTGTTTTTGTCAATAAAGTTTTATTGGGACACAACTGCACCTTTTTCTTTATGCACTGTGTTTCTCTCATAAAGAGTTGAAACATCCCCGTAATCTTGTTCGTCCCCATCCGTTTGTGGTTTTTGGAGAGACTGTGGATGAAAAACTACCTTGTAAATAGGTCACTAGGATGGTGGCTGCAGGTGCCACCCGTGGCCCGGTTGACCATCTCTCACATGGCCTTTCCAGTTCTGAGAGCAAGGGGGCATCTCTCGCCCACCACTAGAGAGCATCTGCAAGGACTTGTTTGTCCCTGAACAGTTTAGGGGACATCTTCAGGGGCAGGAGGAGGGACTCGGGGGTCCTCATGGAGGAAGGCTCAGCTGTGACCCCACCAGCTGCCTGGGTGGCCCTGGGTCCTGCTTTGTTCATATTCCCTTGCTCTTAATTTAAACTGTCCAGTTCTGAAACCAGTTCATTTCCAGGGGCCCTTAGATCAATAACACCTGGGTTTAAAACCGCCTCGCGAAGAGCAGTGGTTGTACTTCTCAGGGGCTGTGCTGACTTTTGAAGTGCTTCGTGAAAAGTGGTGAATCGGTGATGCCAGAAAGGCCTGTCACTGCCAGCAGCCCGGTCCCGAGTGTAGCAGACCTGCCAGCCCCAAGTCACGCAGAGAGGGCAACCCTATCCCGGGGTGCAAATTAACTTTCCCTCACCACCGTCGTGCAGGTCAGATCCCACCCGCAGCCCGTTTCCTTCCTGTCAGAGCATCCATAACGTGACGTCTCCCTGGTATTCGTGTCTTGTAGCATCTGCCGCCTCCACTGCCCAGCAAAACCCCGCCGCCTCCCCCTCCAAAGACGACACGCAAGCAGACCTCGGTGGACTCTGGGATCGTGCAGTGAAAGCAGCAGGGCGGTCTGGAAAGAGCAAGCTGTCATCCTTCTCTCTCTCCGTGTCTTCTTCCGTGGCTGGCGTTTACCTCCTCGGGCCTGTGATGTCTGACACTTGGTGCAATTGCTTTCCCTTACAAGGAGGTCATTCCCAGCTGTGGAGGGAGTGGCCTTTAGCCTCGGGGAGCAAGGTGGATATGGGTCTGGATGTACCATTGTGTTGATCAAAATTGGGGGCTTCTGAGTATGTCCGTCTTGAGAAAGCCTAAGTCTTGCCCAAAAGTCCTTTCTTTTTGTGCCAAATGACACGTTGGCAGAGAGCCCGATTGATCTGAGTTTAGCCCGGTAGGAGAGGTTAAGCCATCACCCTTACCAAATGGGTAGCAACTGAGCTTCCGAGTCCTCCTCTTCTCTCCGTAGGCCGACCCCCAGCTTACACTCGAAGGACATTTTGTCAAACCCCCCTCGCTGCAGCTGGTGGTGTGACTTTTGTTGGTTGGTTGTCTTCAGCCGATATCAGGCAATTAAGGTCTGCCCTTTCAGGGAAGTTCCTGATTTCCTTCGGTATAATTTAAAATAGGATATTTCTCAGCTACTGAACAGTTACTAATTTATGGAGTGGAAACACCATTAAAAATACTGGATCAAGTGGAAAAATAAATAGAAGTATAGGAAGACAAATTTTCTTTCTTTTTAAAAAAAGAATACATATACCACAAGAGACGGTTTTAATTGAGTGGATTCTTTTTGTCCTCATTCTGTACAGAAGTCTGTATATATGATGGTTCTTAGAACTTGTTTTAATTTTTGTGGTCCTTCGTTTGTTGTAATAGATGTCCGCAAGTGATTCTCAATATGTGTTCTTAATTTTTAACTGCTGGAAATGTAAAAAAAAAAGAAAATTAAGTTTTGTTGGTTTTTTCCAGCCCCAAAGCCCTGAAAATGTTGGTGGACAATGATTTAAAAGAACTAACTTTGTACAACCTAATATTTTTATTCTATCATCTATATTTTTTTATTCAATTTATAATCATGATACTCTTCTAGTAGGCTCAAAAGTTAATCATTGACAATGAAAAATAAAATGTTATTTAAAAAGACTCACAGCGTCTGACATACTATGTCTTTATCCCTTGAAGTAAAATACAAATGCTACCGTTTCTATTCTGCTTTCTTAAAGAGCTTGGTGACCCACATTTGTATGAATGTGTATCTTCCCCAAGCAGCATTCTTAGTCATCTGTTTAATTGTCTCTGGTTTGGCGTCCAGATAGACAGCACCCATGTCCCTCTGTGTGTCTGTCTATCCTTACAAATAGAGCAGAGTAGAGCCTGGTGCTTGCTGAAGCTTTCTCCCCTCAACCCAACCCCAGGGCTCTCTGGCTGCACATCATTTCTGCCTCCTTTTAGCCTATTCAGCTGCTAATTTGAGAGAGGGCTTTGTTTAGTGGGGGGTCTTGTTTATTTTGAGAGACATGAGACTTCAGAGCTTTCTCTGGTTTTTAGGGGGCAAGAAGCAAAGAAGGCAGTAGGGTCCTCTTTTGGATGTACAGTGCTCTCACCTGTGCATTTTAGCTCGCTAGCTACCCCCCAGTTCATTTGTAATCATTGTACATATTCAGTTCATCCCCAGCAAATTTTAGACACATGTAAATATGGAATTTTTTTCTTTGTGAATCCGTACTCTTTGACTGAGATAAATATTCATCCTCCATCGAGTATGTTAGAAACTGGATATTATCCACAATCCTGAAATAATTGCATCGGCTTACCAACCTGCGAGACACAGGAGAGGCCAGCCCCTGGCAGAGGGTAATTTTTGGATAGTCACCATTTCACGTTTCATAAGCCATCACCGAAAATTGTAAAAATAGTTCCTGGTCCTATGAAAAATGATAGTTTTTATTCTAGAATGACATCTGGCTTCTAGTTCACGCCCTGCACCACGGGCTCCTCCAGAAAGTCTCCCTGGATAATCCCCCCACTCCACACTCCGGCTGGATCCCCTCCCACCATGTCCTCCCACCAACAGCTGTGAATCCCACACTGGTCCCTAGGGCTGGAAAGTACATGGAGGAGATGACAGGAAGAGAAAAGCAGACATGTTTTATACATGTTACAGAAATTTCCTAATATAAATTATAAATGTGTGAATATGTTCACAAAATGTGAACTTCTCCAGCAATACAGAGACAAAATTTCTTCACCTTTTAAGTCAGACGTTGGACTGCAAAACTAGAATCAAGGAGACACTGACCTCTGTGTCATCAAGTGTCTTCTCGAGACATGCCTTCTGGAATGAGGTTCCAGGGGCACAGCTTGCCTGTCTAGATGCAACGATATATTCTTTATACTCAGAAATAGTGTTTCTCAACCTTTTTTCATTATTGCCTCCCAAGGAGCCTTTTTAGACATTTTTTTCTAATCATTCCCCATCATGAGATTTTAACAGTACAGATATACCATATATCTACTTATGTACTTTATGTATATCTATGCTTTTACATTAACATAAGATTTTTTTTGTCCCCTTAGAAGTGATATTGCCTTGTTGAAAATGTGTGCTTTAAAGCAGAAATGGTGAAGGTCTTATGTTTGTTTTTGCTTTGGTAGCCAGGAAGCTCAAAGCCAAATTTAGCTCTCACACATTCAGTTAAATTTTGGTTTTATTCTTCTGCCTTCCAAAATGCTTACTGGTCTATTACAAATCCATCTTTATTTTAACTATCCAGTTTAATACGTGCTTTCCTCAAATCTTTATTAAAAGAAGATACTATATAAGCTATATTTTACAAGTGGAAAAGTTTTTCTTATTTAAAAACCACCCTTGGGGCTGGCCCGGTTGCATAGTGGTTAAGTTTGCGCACTCTGCTTTGGTGGCTCTGGGTTCTCAGGTTTGGTTCCTGAGCACGGACCTACACATAGCTTATCAAGCCATGCTGTGGCGGCATCCCACATAAAGTGGAGGAAGATGGGCACAGATGTTAGCCCAGGGCCAGTCTTCCTCAGCAAAAAAGAGGAGGATTGACAACAGATGTTAGCTCAGGGCTAATCTTCCTCAACAACAACAACAACAAAAAAAAACAAAAAAAAAACACCCTTGATGCTTGAAGATTGCTTCCTAGTATTTAAAGAAATAATTTTTTAATCAGTGCTAAGATTATTCTTTCATGTAAAGATTTGATCTCTTTCAATTCCTCACAGATTTCGTTATCTTCGGCTCTGGATTCTTTAATGATATTGGGCTTTATGTTCTGTGTTCACCAAAGTCTTTGTTGTTGTAATGATTTTTTTCTTTGATTTTAGCTTTCACTTTTTAGTTCTATCTTTAATTACTTTTTAGTAATTAACTTACTTTTTAAAGTCTGTTTGGGGACTTTTCCCATTTTTTTGCCAGTCTGCCCTTTCCGAATTATTTGAACATCTACTGTTTAATAGGCAATGGCTCAGATAAACTTAACAGGGAGCCTGCTGGTCCAATAACCCTTTGCTCCCAAATAAGCTAAACTGGTGCTCTCTGCTTGTCTCTCACCAACACAGAGAAGCAACAGCTCCAGCCAGGTCCTGTGACAGCCTCAATGCAGTGGTCCAAGCTTGAGAGGGCAAGCGGGGCCTTCGTGGAAGCATGAGGCACAGCAAAGCTCCTTTTGATAATACGGATGAGTTCGAGTCAGCCCTGGGCAAGACTTGTGATGGTTAGTCTTACGTATTGACTTGGCTAAGCTGTAGTACCCAGTTAATCAAACCCTAATCTAGGTATTGCTGTGAAGGTATGTGGCAGGCGTGGTTAATATCTCCAATCAGTGGAGTTTAAGTAAAGGAGATTTCCCAGAGAAGAGGAAATTCTACTTCAAGACTGCAGCATCAACTCCTGCCTGAGTTTCCAGCCTGCTGGCCTGCCCTACAGATTTTAGAATTGCCAGCCCCCACAATCACATGAACTAATTTCTTAAAATAGACCTCTGTATGGCTCTTTGTGTACACATGTCTCCTAGTGGGTCTGTTTCTGTGGAGAACCAGGTACAAGCGTACAATGAGATATTCAAACAAAAACATCTACACAAAAGACAAAGGTGGAGCCCAGCAAGCCTCCTCTGGTAAGGGGTGTTTTAACAGAAAGAGGCAACTGTAGAGATTCCTGCATAGAAGCCCAGAATCCGGAGACCCCAGAGAAGCCACCCATGATTGGAGTTTCTTCATCAGTCAGATGGTAATAGTAGAGACTGCTCACACTGTCATTTGTTTACCAGGGCTGGAATGTCCGAACAGCTTATTTCATGTATCTGACCCTGGGGCCAGCTGGGCATCCTCTCTCTCACTCTCTCCCTCTTTCTCTCTCTTTCTCTTTTTGTCTCTGACTCTCTCTGTCTCTCTCTTTCTCTCTCTATCTCTCTTTCTCTCTCTGACTCTCTGTCTCTCCTTCCATGTGTCTGTCTCTCTCTGTCTCTCTGTGTGTCTGTCTCTCTAGCTCTGTCTCCCCCTTTGTCTGTCTTCCATCCTCCAGGGCTGTTTCATCAGTAGGAGGCTACTTTGCATGGCCAAGGTTTTCCCTGTTTAAACTCTGATGAGAACTTATTTTCTCTGCTAAACCATGTGAAGTCATTGCTGTGACCTTCCCATAGGACCCTAGTGGGGTGCAGGATATCCTTCATCTAAGTCCCCCCCAGTCACGTCTGTGGTTCCATCTGAGTTGCAGCCTCTCCCTGAGCTCCTGGGTGCGAGTTCCACCAGCTCCTCTGCAGATGGCTTTGAGCTGGCCAGTCCTGGGAAGGGCCTCAGGCGGCAACCCTGATTGCTTGGTCTTTTCCTCTGTTGACTACCTTTGCAACATTTGAAGACTCCAAACTTTGTCCTGCCAGTTATGCTGCCCTCCCCAGCGCTGGGAAGGAATCCCATTCCTCTTTCTACCTTCTGAGCATTGTTCCTCATCTCTCGAGCCTCCTGTAGTTTTGTTCCCCTATTGCTACCTCTTTAATTGTTGCTACTAATTAATGTTTATTTTCAATATTGGGAAATGCTGAATTTCATCTGTTTTTTTACTCTTTCTCCTGATTGGGTGTGCCATTTTATAACACATTTGAAGCTACGTGCCAGGTGCTTTGCCAGGCCTGATGGTGAAGGAGAGAGACCCGGTCCTGACTCGGGGGAGGGAATGGACAAGCCAACAGCCGTGTAGGATTCAGTTTATTGAAGGCCACTTATGGTGAGCACTGATGCTTGGAGAATGAGTAGAACTGGGCAGACTGGGAGGAGGGTCAGGGAAGGGAGAGTGTTCTGGAAGAAGAAACAGCACATGCAACCTCCCAGACATGAGAACGAGCCCTGTACTTTGAAAGAACTTCCAGAAAACCAGCAGGGTGGGTCCAGTGTGGAGGAGCAGGCTGAGGGAGGCCAAGGAGCTGGGCAGCGTCCAGATGGCGACTGCCTATATACTGCCAACGTGGAGCATGGTGGAGCGTGAAGGAGCATGAGGGAGTATGAGGGAGTATAATGGAGCATGAGGGAGCGTGATGGAGCATGGCTAATGAAGGCCCATGTGTGATGGTGTGAGCCTACAGTGTGTCCAAGTGGACTTGTTGGCTACTCCGGAGCACGTCAGGGCCTGTAAGGATCTTGTGCCCCTGGGAGACCTGCCTGTGAAGGCACCACAGGACAGACTTCCTTCACCCATGGTGCCCTAATGACCCTCGGCCGCACTTACAGGACAGGGCCTTTGGGCAGTGGTGTGGCCTTCCCTCCTTGGCTTTGATAGGCCTTCAGGTGGAGTCAGAGACCTAAAGAAGCAGCAGCACCATTTCGCTTTCTGGTGCCCCTCCCACCCCAATATTTCATCACGTAGACTTGTTCCTCATCACGGGCTATTTGGGTGGCACTCGATTCCTTCCATTAGGACCTTCTCATGGATTTCATGGTTCAAAAAGTAACGCTCAGCTGCCCTTCCCTCTCCCCTTCCTGTCCTTCCTGAACCATTGAGTCCTAAGGTCATTATCAGGGACAAAGCATCCACTTTGGGGCAGGGTGTGGGGGGCCACGGCTGCCAGAGCCAAACGCAGAAGGAGGGAGAGAGGACCAGTTTCCCCCAGTAAGGGGTAGGGGGCAGTGCTCTCCCTGTGAAGGACTGGAAGGGAATCTCCTGAAATGCCCTCCGCTAGATGAAGCAGTTGTCCACACCTCGCTGGAAGCAAAAAGCTTCCCAGAAGGAGCAGTGGGTTTCAGGTTTGTGTCCTCACCATCAGAGTCCATGATGTTCTTGTTGGGGGTGAGCGGGGAGAAAGGGGCACCCCCAGAAGGGCTGACAAGCAAAGCTGAGCCCCTCCATCCCCATGATGCCGGCTCCTGCAGGTGGACTTCTCCCGTCCCGCCCTGACCTTGAGAGATGACGCTCACCATCGGTCAGTGCTGGTGGCATCCTCCATCCTCCCACAGTTACGATAGGTCATATCCACGGCACACGGTGCATCCACTGCAAACGCATCCGTGGAAACCACCCATGGAAATGACCGGGTATCCAGAAGCCACCCAGCAAGGCGCTTGATTGCAGCACCCTGACTCCGCCGCCCCTAACGCACGAGTGCAGCAATTTGGGAGGTAAAAATAATCAGTTTGGAAACGGGGATATTTCTGAATTAGCATAAATTATACTATTTAAAAATACTTGTTAACAGTTAATTTAGCATTCTGAAGACTTGCGTTGGAGAGGAGGGCACTTAATATCGAATAAGGAGCTACCTGCAAAAGGCAGGGTTATTTTTAAGCTCCTACATGTTTTTGGTTTCTCTGCAGGGAACACAGATGGCAACTGTGGGCTTGCACGGCCTTGCTAAAGCCTTTTCATGTGAAAAGTCAACTTTGGAAGGAAAAGCAATTATAATGGAAAAGCAGCATCGGAATCATTCCTCAGTATTTCAGAAACATTAATGAAGTTAAGTGAAATGAAGGTTCATCGATAGAAAGAAAGACCGTATTATTTTAACCCTGAAGTAGAGAGTCTGCTGCTTCCTCTGGAGGTTTGACGGCCTCCAGACGAGGCTCAGCTGGCAGCCTGGAGGCAAAGTGGGCAGAAGAAGGGGCCTGTGGGTACAGCTCTTCCTTCTCTGATTGTCCCTCGGATAGCGCTACCCCAATGCAGAGATTGAAGGCTGTAACTCTGCTGTCCCCATGTCCCTTGGTCCTCCTTGCTGAGACGAGAGAAGGTTTGCCTGGAGCTATGGAGGGTCTTCAACGATTTGGGCATCATTTCAGGCCCAGCTCTTAGCAGCTTGGGGTCAGGGATGTGCCAGCAGAGATGAAACAGGACACCCAGAGCCCACCTCACCTGCAAGGCAGCCTCGAACTTTCAAAACCGGTAGTGCCTGTGAGGACGGTCTCGAAAATGCATTTGTGTCAGAAGTAAAAGCTCGTGTTTTGGAAAAGTAGAAAACGAATCCCAGAATTTTGTCTCAGGAAAGCACCTTAGAGCTCATATGGCTCCAAGTCCTCAATTTTAAGATTCTTCATTCATCAGAAGACTTCATGAGAGCTTGGCAGCCACGAGGCACTGGGCTAAGACACAGAACGGCCATGCCATTGACCAACATCACACAGCTGGTTTTCTAGTTGGTGACATTTTTAGAACTCACTTTGGATTAGAAATGGACAGTTCAGTAGGCAAGTCTTTTATTTTTCTTAAGGCTCCAAGCCTTCCCAAACTGGTGTTAAGCATAACTCAGTACTAAGACTCCACAGCAGAGTGGGCTGCTTTATTGGACCACTTCATTTTTCTCTCTACAAGTATGACAAAGTGGCTTGGAGGGCTGTGGTTAGTTTTTTAACACCAGTGTTGTTGTGAACTAGAGCTGCAATTCCCGAGGATGACCGTTCCTGCCATAGCACCTCCCCACACTGTGTATATAGTAATTGCTCGATGTCATTATCCTGCCAAGATTTAGGTAGCAATCACTTCACAGCACCTCTCATGGATAACCGTGTTGAAAGAAAGAGAAGACTGTTCCATGCAAACGGGGACCGTCCTTTCCCAGGCTGGACAATGCTTGCCTTTGCCGATGGAAGAGGCACGTCCAGTGCTGGTCTTCGCACTCTGGCCACTCGGCCAGGGTCGGAGAGAAGAGACTTAGAGTTCTTAATGCAAATAGCCTGCTTCTGAGTAATCTAAATGGAACCCAGGGCCCTAGGGGAGCCAGTCTTTGAGAAAAGCGGATTCAAAGAAACAACATTTGGATAGAAAAATGTAATTGAAATCAACGGTCTTGCAGAAATCCACTGAATTTAAGGGAAGAAGAGGGGCATCAGGTATGTTTTTTGAAAGCCAAACAAAACAGCTTAAAAATACCCTCTCCCCACCCTTGTCCCTCCTTATCCTCAACCCAATGGCAGCTGTGCCCCTAAGACTCTCCCCATTCCCAGTTCCCTCTACAGCCCTCTGGGGAAGCTCAGACCTTCCTATTCCAATAGGAATTTGTCTGTCATTTCTGCTTGTCAGTCTCCCCACTTTTGAAGGTCCCCTCCTCCTTCCAGGTCTCAGCTCTTTGTTCTCAGGGTCCCCATCAGCCTCCCTGGAGCCCACAGAGGCAGTCTGACAATCAGACACTCTTCCCAGCTGGGAATGCGGGATCCCGGAAGGGCCATTCACTCACCATTGTGGTTCCTGCTTTGTGTCACAGATAGAGGCAGAGAAGAAGGGAGGACACCTCTGAGAAAGGACTTGACATCCTGCTCTTCCCTCCTGCTTCAGGGGTCACTGCCCTTCCTCTTGCCAGCCACCACCCCTTCTCCCTGAGCATCCCTCCCCTCCACCTGGGGCAGCACCCACGGACCCTGTGCAAATCCTCAGCTCCTGCTGGAAGTGGTGAGTGACCACCTACCCTGGTTCCATTAGTGCCTTTCCCCCTGGTACCACGTCCTCAAAAGCCATCTGCTCTTTCTGCCGGGGTCGGGTGCAGGGAGGATACGTCCACCTGCACTGGAGCTTGGGTCAACTGTAGAAGTTCACCACTTTGGTGAACCCTCCTTGCCTTGTTCTGGTCTGTGTAAGACCAGCAGACACAGTCGCCTTGGCCCTCTGGTGGCCCACCTTTTGCTTTATCCTTATCCCCAGCCCTACATACACCTGACCTGAGAGTGAGTCTGTGGGGCATTCAGACTCCAGATCCCATTGGTTTAAGGTGCACTCAGGGGTTTAACAGCCTCGCACCTCCAGGCTTAGAGAAAGCCTGAGAGGCTTCAGAGAAGCCCCTGAGGCATAAAAGCTGAGGGCCACAGGGCAGACAGGTGGGCGCTGTCAGCTTCTCAGCTGCGCTGAAGTTGCAGCTGGGCCCAGAGGACGTGACAAGTCCTGCTGAGTGCGCCCACCGTACTTTGCAGTGAGTATGAGGCCACATCCTGAGCTAGGAGCCTGCAGAGTGAAGAATGCGGGTTTGGCAGGGACATCGAAGCCCCTGAAAATAAGGCCAGGCTTTGAGGAGGCGCGAAAGACCACACGCCAGGGTCAAGAGCTGCTGTTGACTAAAGGAGAACAGGTCAGCAGATGACAAAAAAGTACGGGGTCGCAGATGGTGGAGGCTGCTGGGATGAATTCCAGAAGGAGAATGGGGGAGAAATGGTTGGGAAGAGGCAACGAGGAGCAAAAGGCACAAGTGCCTGTCCATCACCACCGGCCATGAGGCAGGTCTACGCAGTGTGAGAGGAAGTGGTTTCCATTAAAGAAGCTTGCAGGGGGACCAGTGTCCCCAGGAGACCTCCAGGAATGCAGTCCAGGTTCAGGCTGAGGAAGGAGCTGAGGTGGGAGCGAGGCTTCAAGGAGCAGCTGAGGTGCAGGTGCGAGTGCTGATGAGGGGCTGGGCTTCCGGAGTCAGAGCAGAAAGTGGGGTGATCTTTACCTTGGAAAACTCTTGTCGTCACAAACCTGTCCACAAAGGGAGAAAGTGGACTGACAGAAATTTGAGAAGAGAGAGGGAGATAGGGAGGGAGGGGGAGAGAGAGAGGGGACAGAACAGAAGAGGAGGAGAGAAAAAAGAAAAAGGAACATCTTGCCCAACTGCACAACCGTAGCTCTACCTAATTTGCACACGCTGGGGAACCTGTCATCAATTTCACAGACTCAGAGAATGAGCAGCCAAAGGAAGAAAAAGAAAAACAGCAAGTCCCCATCGATGCCCACTGGATGCCCAGGCTTGCCTCTTTCTGACAAGGCTAATTCTCACCGTTTCCCATCACTTGCTCCCTTTCCAACAGATTTCTTTGGTGGGACAGGAAATGCCATCTTCAATCTGGGGAAATGGAAAGTAGAAAAATCTTAACCAAATTTTAATCACTGCTGTCAGCTTCCTAGAGACACTTAGTAGTGGGCCAAGAAAATTGTAATATTGGTGAATTATTACCGCACATAAAATATAATAATAATAATAATTTATTTTTGTTATTAATCTCTTTACTTTCCAAAATGCTTTCACATATATTCTCTCATCAGATCTTCAAAACTGCCTTGTAAGTAGATGAGAGGAGTAACATATTTTCCTTCCTATTTTATGGAGGAGAAACTGAGACCGGAAAGGTTGAATGACATGTGGCTGTGGCAGAACCAAGCCCCGTGACTTTCCCTGTACCTGTGGCGAGCCCAGCAGGCATTGATGAAAACCAGAGCACGCCGTGTCTCACTCAATCCCCTCAACACCCCTGTATGGTGGATAGAGCTTGGCTTATTCATTTACTCAGCACATGTCTGTTTTTCTAGGTGCCAGGGATACAGCAATGAATGAGTAGACACAATTCCTTCCTTCCTCTCAGGACTTACATCGTGGTAAGGACTCGTCTCTGGAACCTGACAGCATAGTTTGAATTCTAGCTTCGCACTTACCTAATTTGTGCAAATTATTGACCTTGAGCAAGTTAATAAACCTGAGCCTCCTCATCATCATCATCATTATCATCAATCATCAAGACATAAGTTATATGAATAATAATATGAATCTATGTACTGGAGATTGGGGTTGATGCCCCAGGAGATTGTTGTCCCAGCCAATCAGCATGGGTATCCCCTTGGCAGCTTTTTTTGATCCAGAGGTGGACATGAAATCTACATTGACTCAATCAGATCAAAGAGAGATTTATTTTTTATGCTTGGGGAAGAGGTTCTCTTGCTCCTGATGGATGTGAGAAAGAAGGCTTTTGTTCCCGTTATGGCTATGCATGGCTCCATTGCACAGCTCTCTCGGGATCATGAGGAGAACCAATCTTAGCCTGATGCAGGCACAGGAGATAGTGTATCCGTCACAGGCACTGATAACCCTGAAACTTAAGTAGCTTAAAACAACACATGTGTCATTCTCACTCATGCTACGTGACCCAGCTGGAGCAGAAGGGGGACCTGCTCATTGTAGTCACTCAGGG